>NC_138780.1:126082942-126521147 GCF_965119305.1 Pelophylax lessonae | reverse complement strand
GAAATTAAGGGACGGTACGTTGTCCTTGTAACGGGGATCCAGCAGCATGGCCACCCAGTAATCAGCACAAGTTAGAATGTGGGAAACTCGGCGGTCGTTGTGGAGACACTGCAGCATGTAATCGCTCATGTGTGCCAGGCTGCCAAGAGGCAACGAAAGGCTGTCCTCTGTGGGAGGTGTATCGTCTGTGTCTTCTGTATCCCCCCCAGCCATGCACCAGTGATGGCCATGAGCTGGCCTGGGTGCCACACTGCTGTGAACATGGTTCCATCTCCTCCTCCATCTCCTCCTCCTCCTCCTCCTCCTCATCCTCCAGAACTGTGCCCCTGCTGGACAATTGTGTACTTGGCGTTTGTGGGTGCAGGAACCCACCCTCGGAGCCACTTGTGAATGACTGCCCTAAAAGCCATGGAAATGATCCCTCTTCCTCCTCCTCCTCCTCCTGTGCCACATCCTCTTCCATCATCGCCCGATGCGTTTTTTCAAGGAGGCATAGAAGTGGGATAGTTAAGCTGACAACGGCGTCATCGGCACTGGCCATGTTGGTGGAGTACTCAACAGCGCAACAAAGCACACAGGTCTTGCATGGAGGCCCAGTTATTGGTGGTGAAGTGGTGCTGTTACGCAGAGCGACTCACGCGTGCGTGCTGCAGCTGAAACTCCACTATGGCCTGCTGCTGCTCGCACAGTCTTTCCAGCATGTGCAAGGTGGAGTTCCACCTTGTGGGCACATCACATATGAGGCGGTGAGCGGGAAGGCCGAAGTTACGCTGCAGCGCTGACAGGCGAGCAGCAGCAGGGTGGGAACGCCGAAAGTGCGCACAGATGGCCTGCACTTTCTGCAGCAGCTCTGACATATCGGGGTAATTTTGAAGGAACCTCTGCACCACCAAATTCAGCACATGCGCCAGGCAAGGGATGTGCGTCAAACCTTCTAGGCCCAGAGCTGCTATGAGATTTCACCCGTTAACGCACACCACCATGCAGGGCTTGAGGCTCGCTGGCACCAACAACTCATCGGTCTGCTGTTCCATGCTCCTCCACAACTCATGCGCGGTGTGGGATTTTCCCCCCAAACATGCACGTTTTAAAACTGCCTGCTGTCGTTTACCCCTGGCTTTGCTGAATTTGGTGGTGAAGGTGTTACGCTGACCGGATGAGGAGGCGGTAGAGGATGAGGAAGCGGAGTAGGAGGAGTTAGGAACAGGATGTAAACTGAAGCGCCCTGCAATCCTTGGTGGTGGAAGGAGATGCGCCAAACAAATTTAAAAGGTGTATCTTACACGTACCGATACAGACTATGCCGCAATTTAATTTATTTACCCCAAAAGGGTGTATATTGAATAGCGGAACAGAAAACATTTTATAAAACGGTGTATTTCACACGTACAGACACAGACTAGGCCCCGATTACAATTTTTTGTACCCTAAAGGGAGGATGAGGAGTAGGAGGAGTTCAGAACAGGAGGCAAACTGAAGTGCCCTGCAATCCTCGGTGGTGGAAGATGCACCAAACAAATTTAAAAGGTGTATCTCACATGTACCGATACAGACTATGCCGCAATTTAATTTTTTTAACCCCAAAAGGGTGTATATTGAATAGCGGAATAGAAAAAAGTATATAAAAAGGTGTATCTCACACGTACCGATACAGACTATGCCGCAATTTAATTCTTTTTACCCCAAAGGGTGTAGATTGAATAGCGGAATAGAAAATATGATATAAAAAGGTGTATCTCACACGTACAGACCCAGACTAGGCCCCGATTACAATTTTTTGTACCCTAAAGGCAGGATGAGGAGTAGGAGGAGTTCGGAACAGGAGGCAAACTGAAGCACCCTTCAATCCTCTGCGGTGCAAGATGCGCCCCAAAAATTTGGAAGGTGTATCTCACACGTACCGATACAGACTATGCCGCAATTTAATTCTTTTTACCCCAATGGGTGTAGATTGAATAGCGGAAAAGAAAATATGATATAAAATTGGTGATTTTTCAATAGCACATGTGAACACAGCAGTGTCTTATGTTTTATGTCACGGTCAGCTCAGCAGCAGGCTATGAAGGGAAAAAAAAATTCCCCTTTTAACTTTGTAATTTTTAAATAGCAGATTAGTACAGACTATGCCACAATTTAATTTTTTTAACCCAAAAGGGTGTATATTGAATAGTGGAATAGAAAAAAGTATATAAAATTGAAAATCACTCAATAGCACATGTGAACACAGCAGTGTCTTATGTCACGGTCAGCTCTGCAGCAGGCTATGAAGGGAAAAAAAAAATTCCCCTTTAACTTTGTAATTTTTAAATAGCAGATTAGTACAGACTATGCCACAATTTAATTTTTTTTTAACCCAAAAGGGTGTATATTGAATAGTGGAATAGAAAAAAGTATATAAAATTGAAAATCACTCAATAGCACATGTGAACACAGCAGTGTCTTATGTCATGGTCAGCTCAGCAGCAAGCAGGCTATGAAGGGAAAAAAAAAATTCCCCTTTAACTTTGTAATTTTTAAATAGCAGATTAGAACAGCAATCTGTAGTAAAATATAGCTGAACGCTGCACACAACAGACTGATAAAAATATATTTTTTTCTTCCTCCTCCTCAGTGGGCTCAAGTGAGGGCAAAAAGATTGTTCACTGCACCACCCCCCACACTGCAAAATCGATGTAGATCGCTAACGGACGATTGTTCTGTCCCTGCCTAATCTCTCCAGCCTGTCCCTAAAATGCTCAAATAACTTTCCCTGCCTACACTCCGACCTGTCCCTGCATTCTTTTCGGGCACAATTTTTCACTGTCTGTCCCTAATCAGCAGCTAGCACATATGATGTGTGCTCTCTCCCTACACTACAGCAGAATGACGCAGCGCGCTGTGTCTCTCGAACTTATAAAGACATGGGTCACATGCTTCAGATGGCCAATCACAGCTACTAATACATTAGTAGGCATGGCTGGGATGGCTTAAGGCACACCAGTTAAACGCTTGTTGATTGGCTGTTGAAAGCCCGCCATTAAAAGCACGCCATTACATACAAAACAGGAAATAAAATTACCGAACACGGATTTTAAACCTGAACATACAGTAAAGTTTTCGGGTCCGGGTCCGGGTAGCAAAAATTAAAAGCACGCCATTACATACAAAACAGGAAATAAAATTACCGAACACGGATTTTAAACCTGAACATACAGTAAAGTTTTCGGGTCCGGGTAGCAAAAATCCAATTATCCGGTACGAAACCGAATAATACAGTCCATGTTCGCTCAACACTAATTGTGACTTTTTGGACGCCCTGTAAAATCACTCAATTATACCCTATGCAGATCTATGCATACCTACATAATTCTTGTTTTCAGCATCAGGGTGGATAGTGATATGTTTTGGGGGTGGGATTGAAATAGGATGGTAGATGGATGGAGATAAAACAATGAGCAAGCTATCTAAGTGTACAAAAAACAATAGGTGTTTATCAAACAATAAATAAAAACAGGTGAACTCACAAAAATACAGTTGTGGAGGCTGTAGGTGTAGTGAGCATTGCGGCTCTGTACCTTATGGACTGCTCAAGTCATCTAGCTAGTGTGATGGTGAACTGCCCAGCCAAGTTACGGAGCTGTAATGCTGGAAGTCACTGACAGAAGCTGGTTCTAGTGCTGACACTTGTGAAGTCTGCCCTCTGGGATGTTGTCATCTGATGGCTTTTGCTCATAACAGTAGCAGGATGGGAAACTGGAGTTCTCTCTTGAGCAGCGAGGAGGGAGGAGGCCAGCGGGTTTTCCAAATGGTAATTTAAGGGCTATCATATCTATCTATTGCTCCCTTCAATTGTTCCCTTTTGGGTAGCCCGGGACTTCCCATGTTTATGCCACCATCTCTATGTTTTTCAGTCCTTTCCACTGCATGCTTTGAAATAAAAGTATCACTACCTTATTTGGAAACTAGAAACAAAACAAGGGGTTGCAGGGATCAAGAGAGGCCCCAGAAAGCGGGACTATATCGGCATAGCAATGGTTGCAGGGATACAAACACAACACTGTTATATGTAAAACATATTCATTTTATTACAAAAAGATAAAAAACAGATATGACAACAAGACATACATACAAGGCATAAAAAAATGCATGACAGGGGTATCCCAGGTGGACCCGAAATGTTGGCAGCGGCTTGCTCAAGATGGGATTTCAGGCTAGTGAGCAAGAGCAGGAAGTTTTTCTCTGACAGGATAGTGTCGGGTACCAAATCTTCTTTAGGATTATCAAACATCCGGCACAGGGCATCCGGTTTGACATTTTTTGACCCAGGCCGATAGGTAATATGGAACGAGAATCTGGAGAAGAAGAGTGCCCATCGAGCCTGGCGGGGTCTCAGTCGCTTTGCAGATCTTAAGTACTCAAGGTTCTTATGATATGTAAATATAAGAATCGGTTGTGCCGCTACTTCCAGTAGATATCGCCACTCTTCTAGAGCGGCTTTGATCGCCAGGAGTTCCCAGTCCCCGACATCATAGTTTCTCTCTGCGGGAGAGAGTTTCCAGGAAAAGAAGGATATTGGGTGAGTTAAGTCTCTAGTTCCCTGTCTTTGGGAGAGGACTGCCCCGACCGCAACTTCCCATGCGTCTACCTCCAGGAGATAGGGTAAGGCAGGATCCGGGTGACTCAGGATAGGGGCAGAGGTAAAAAGTTTTTTAAGAACCGAGAAGGCGGACTGAGCTTCAGGGGTCCATTGGAAGCGGATGTTCTTCTTAGTAAGGTGAGTAATAGGGGCTATGATGTTAGAGAACCCCTTAATGAACCTCCTATAAAAATTGGCGAAGCCAACAAAGCGCTGCACTCCCTTTTTGTCTGATGGAGGTGGCCAGTCCAGAATGGCAGAGACCTTCTGAGGATCCATCTCTATTCCATCTGTGGAAATTATTAACCCCAGAAACGGGATACTGTTCTGCTCAAAAACGCACTTCTCGGCCTTGGCGTAGAGACCATGCTGGCGAAGGCGACCAAGGACATTTCGAAAGTGCTCGCAATGCTGCTCTAGGGATGTTGAGAAGATTAAGATGTCATCCAAGTATACGATGACGAAGATATCCAACCAATCCCTGAAGATGTCGTTCACAAAGTGTTGGAAAGTGGCAGGAGCATTACAAAGGCCAAATGGCATTACCAGGTAATTGAAATGTCCGAATCTAGTGCGGAAAGCAGTCTTCCATTCATCGCCCTCTCGGATGCACACCAAGCTGTAAGCACCACGAAGATCCAGCTTAGTAAACAGGACGGCAGATCTGAGTCTCTGAAAGAGTATGGGGACTAGAGGAAGAGGATAACGTTTTTTAATAGTAACTTTATTTAAATCCCTATAATCGATGCAGGGTCTAAGGGTGTGATCCTTCTTCTCTACGAAGAAGATACCTGCCCCTGCTGGAGATGTAGAGGGACGGATGAACCCCTTCTTCAGACTTTCGTCTACATAGTCTTTTAGGACGTCCACGTTCAGAAAGTGGATAAATCTGGCCGAACGGGATTCCGGCACCTTGGAGCAAGTCAATGGGGCAGTCATATGGAGGGGGCAAGGTCTCTGCTCCCCGTTTGCTGAATACATCCAGGAAGTCATGGTATGCTTTGGGCACTATGGAACATACATCAGGTTCGGATTCAAGACAGAAAAGAGTCTTGGGAAATTCAGGAGGAGCAGGTAGACAGGAATTCTTGAAGTAAAGAGATGGGAACTGGATGGCGCCTGTGATTCAATTGACTTGCGGGTTATGTGCTTGCAACCACGGTAATCCCAGGATAATGGGAAATAAGGGGGATGTGATAACATCCAGGCTGATCAGTTCCTTTTGACCAGAGGAGGATACCATAGGAAGGGGAAAAGTTTCTTGGGTCACAGGCCCAGATTTGATGCAGGAGCCATAGGCCAGGAAGATGGTGAGGTCCTGGGTCTTGAGCCGGAGAGGTACGCTATGTTACAGGGCGAATGAGCGATCAATGAAACAACGGCAGGCTCCCGAGTCAATGATCACTGTAACTGGGACGGGTCCTTTCCAAAGCTGTAATGACACAGGAAAGGCTAAGTTGGAGGAACTGGTAACAGATGCCAAACAACTGGATGGTGAGACAGGCAGGAACTTACGGTATTTTGCCGTGCAGGAACACACATAGTGGTCAGCTTCACCGCAATACAGGCACAGGTTACCCAACTGGCGACGGCGTCTCTCCTCCGGGGACAAAGCAGGCCCTATGATCCCAAGTTGCATAGGTTCAGGCATATCTAAGGCGACTCCAGCGGGAGCGGGGTTGGTAGGAGCTGACCTGGCGGAAGAAAAGTGTGCAGGAGGAGCAACTGGTGGTAGCATCCAGGCCGGCCTTAACTGCTGCGGAGATCGTTCTGCTCTGCGCTCCCGTAGTCGCCGGTCGATTTAAATGGCCTGGGAAATAAAATCTTCCAGGGCGTCGGGGACACCTACCCGCGTTAGCTCGTCCTTCAGTCCTTCCGACAAGCCGAGACGGAACTGATATCGGAGTGCTGCTTCGTTCCAGGACATATTGCAACCGAGGCAGCGGAAGTCAGTGACGTAGTCTTCTACGGGCCTGCGACCCTACTGAAGAACATGAAGCGCAGCTTCTGCGGTGGAGGATCGCTGTGGGTCATTATAAAGCTGTGCCATGGCCTCAAAAAATGACCGTAAGGAGTTTAAATGGGGGCTGCCCTCTTCAAGGAACCGATGAGCCCAGGACTGGGGTTCACCTAGGAGCAGGGAAATAGCAAAACCCACCTTGGTGGCCTCCAAAGAAAAGGTTTGAGGTTGCAGGGAGAAATACAGCTTGCAGGCGTTGCAAAATGCGCGGAATTTACCGCGATCCCTGGAATATTTTTCGGAAGCAGGAACTCGAGGTTCTGGTGGTGGCATCACTACGTTAGGGCCAGAAGCAGGTCCAGAGGGTGCTGCAGCAGAAGAGGAAACAGATAATACAGGAGGATCCCCCTGAGGAGTCATAGAGCGCAGCCGTTCCTCTAGCTGTGTGTAGCCATCTTGAAGCGACTTTACGGCTTGCGACAGGGCTGCGAGGTGTTGGCAGATCTCTTCCAACGGTGAGGCTTCTCTTGCAGGCTCCATCATGGCTGTCTTGTACTGTTAGGGATACAAATGGTATCCTGATGGCAGAGGAAGGCCCCACGTGTGCCGGAGGGCGGAGCTTAGACGGGAACCCCCAAGGTAAGTGACACAGGCTAACCTGAGGTGCGGAATCTAAGTATCCACCGGTTTTCGCCAGAGCCTCTAGTGATGAGGATGGACTTTGCTGCATGTGAATACCAGGTCGCGGTCCTCAGGGTTGCCCCATCAAGGGGGAAACCGATCAAGATCCGAAGGCAGATAAGCAGACAAGGGAGATCCGAGAGAATGGTCAAACAAGCCGTGGGTCAGGATGGGCAGCAGGTCAACAAGGTCAGGAACAAGCCAAAGGTCAAAACGGGTATCAAGCAGGTAACAGGACGCAGGTTTCAGGAACACCAGAGGAGCTGCAGACAAGACAGCAAAGACACAGTGCTGCTGAGGTGTTTAAATAAGGCAGCCTGTTGCCAATTACTGCAATTAGTCTGCACTAGCTTAACCCTTTAGATGGCAGACTCATGACAGCACATCAGTGTGTTAAGGGAGCGTTCCTAACAGTAGCAGGACCATCAAAAAAAGAAGGGAAAGCCTCTCATAGTGTAATATAGTTATTCAATTTCAAAGCATAGAAAGTATTGCACTTATAATCAATCAGAGCAAAACTGAGGCCACCAGGTGAAACCAAAACCGCAGAAGTGACGTAAGTGGAAGTTGTAACTGGAAGTCCTGTCCTACGTGTTTCGTCATTCATTTGCAATGTCCTCCTTCCGGCTGAAGACATTAAACGTGATAAATAAACAAGAGCATGAACCTACATCTTTTCACCTCTTTGCTGAGAAATTATAGCTCCCATAGCAGAGTCTGATGCATTCACTTCCATGATAAAAGATAGTTCAGGATCGGATGCAGAAATGAAAAGAGTCTTCACTTACTAAAGGCAGTCTGTGCCTTAGGTAACCACACAAATAGCATCCACTTTTTTGTTAGCTGCGTAATCAGTGCTATCATCTTAGATAAATGTTTCATGAATTTTTTGTAGAAGTTGGTAAATCCAACAGAGCATTGAAGTTCCTTTCTAAGTGCAGGCCAATTCACCACTGCTTTGACCTTCTTGGAACCCATACTTACTCCTTCAAAAACTGGATCTGGGTTAGGTAAAACATATTTCTCCAGTTTGATATACAATCAGTTCTTCCCTAATGTTTCAAAGATGCTTACAATGCTCCTCCATGTTATCAGAAAAGATGAGAATATCATCCAGATATGCAATCGCAAATTGGTTCAAAAGATTTCAAAAACATAATTAAGTGTTAAAAAGTTGCAGGAGCATAGCAAAGACCAACAGGCATAGCCAAGGACTCAAAATGGCCGTATTTGGTTCTAAAGTAAGTTTTCCATTCGTCTGCTTGATGAATGTGGACACGGTTACAATATATGCCCCATCGTAAGTTTAGTTTTGTAAAGTCCTAGGCAGAATGGGATATTTGCAACATTTCAGCGAATAAAGTGGTTGTAAAGGCTGAATGTTTTTTACCTTCATGCATTCTATAAAAACCTTCTGTGTGCTGCTCCCCCCACAGCCCCCCATAATACCAGAACCCCATCTCAATCCAGCCATGTGCAGGGGAGCTTTGGCTGTCCCAGCACGCCCTCTCCTCATGGGGTGAGGGTGTGCAGAGGGGACGTGAGGAGCCTGTCATGGGCTCAGGAGCCTGTCATGGCCTCAGGCACCTTGCCTGCACACCGCTTTACTGTATTTTTTCCTTTTGTGTTCTGTGTCCTCACTTATCCCATTCAAGCCTACATCACACAGTGAGAGCTGTTTTTTCAGGCCATTTACATGTGTAATCTGTTGGTGGGGGCTGCTCTCTATCTGTGGGGTCACGGGTTTGGCACGAACAACCGATTTTGGTTAATGATCTTATGTTTTTTAAATTCATAGATTACATGGTATAGTGCGGCACATGGCACACAAGATTTGATTGTATGAGAGGGGTTGTGATTAGGGATGATCGAACTTTTGAAAAGTTCGGTTCGGCCAGAACATCCGAACTTCCCGAAAGTTCGGCCCGGATTTCAGAACCCCATTGAAATCAATGGGACCCAAACTTTGGTAATCAAAAAACACTATTTTAAAGCCCTAGAACCCAATAAATGCCCCTAAAAAAGTGCCTAGGGTTCTGGGTCATGCCCCAGGGACTATTAATCACACAAAAAAAGTTCTTAAAAATTGTCATTTTTGATAGAGAGCCAATTATTGAAAAAATTAAAAAAAAAAAAAAAAAGAGATTTTTTGATTTTGGATTTAGTATCTGGGGGGTCTAAAAAGTGTACCTGTGAAGTTTCAGCTCTGTAGCATGTCCAGAACCATAAAAAAAGAGATTGTTTGTGTTTTGTCACTTATAGAGCAGGGATATGGCTCCACTCTTTTCACACCTTGCCGGTTTAGTAGCAAGCATTTTTTTGGGCATTTTTTGAGGCAGGCAAAACATCTGAACTTGTGTATAGGGGTATATATAGACACATACTTATATGTATATATACCCATACACATATATAGGTGTGAAAGTAGCAGAACACTATACTTTTGCTAAATATTTCATTAGCGCAAGTATAGTGTTCTGCTCTTTTCACACCTATATATGTGTATGGGTATATATACATATAAGTGTGTGTGTATATATATATATACCCCTATACAGAAGTTCAGATGTTTTGCCTGCCTCCAAAGAACCCAAAAAAATGCCTGCAAGAACAAACCTGGGCATTTTTATTTTGGCGCTGGCATTTTTTTTGGCATTTTTTGGGTTCTTTGGAGGCAGGCAAAACATCTGAACTTCTGTATAGGGGTATATAAAAACACACACTTATATGTATATATACCCATACTCATATATAGGTGTGAAAGGAGCAGAACAGTATACTTTTGCTAATGAAATAATTTGCACTAATATGGCTCCGCTCCCAACACAACTATATATGTGTAAATGTAAAATACATATAAGTGTGTGTGTATATATATATATACCCCTATACAGAAGTTCAGATGTTTTGCCTGCCTCCAAAGAACCCCAAAAAAATGCCCAAAAAATGCCAGCGCAAAAAAAAATGCCCAGGTTTGTTCTTGCAGGCGTTTTTTTGGGCATTTTTTTGGGTTCTTTGGAGGCAGGCATGACATCTGAACTTCTGTATAGGGGTATATATACACACCTACACATATATAGGTGTGAAAGTAGCACAACATTATACTTTTGCCAATGAAATAATTTGCGCTAATATGGCTACGCTCCTAACACACCTATATATGTGTAAGTGTAAAATACATATAAGTGTGTGTGTATATATATACCCCAATACAGAAGTTCAGATGTTTTGCCTGCCTCCAAAGAACCCCAAAAAATGCCCAAAAAAATGCAAGCGCCAAAAAAAAATGCCCAGGTTTGTTCTTGCAGGCATTTTTTTGGGCATTTTTTTGGGTTCTTTGGAGGCAGGCAAAACATCTGAACTTCTGTATAGGGGTATATATATACACACACACACTTATATGTATATTACACTTACACATATATAGGTGTGTTGGGAGCGTAGCCATATTAGTGCAAATTATTTCATTAGCAAAAGTATAGTGTTCTGCTCCTTTCACACCTATATATGTGCAGGTGTATATATACAGACATGGGTGTATGTATATATACCCCTATAGACATGTTCAGATGTAATGCCTGACTCCAAACATGTCCTCAAAAAAGCACTAGCAATGTTTTTATGATATACAATAAAGGATTTCAAGGAGTGCAGCGATTTCGAAACCTTTCCTTGATGTGCATCTACAGACAGGCTGTGCTGGCACTCTTGAACAATTCTCTCAAGGTGTTTCTCTTCAACTCACCTGGAGCGGCTAATTTGAATTTCACTTGTTGCTGGAGCTACTGGAGCATTCACTTGTTACTGATTATCTGTCCTCTAAGCTGCCTTTTGTTCAAAGCTTGCCACTTGATTAAAAAAAAAAAACCACAATAACAGTGTGGACCTTATCCATCTTATATTATATTACCCACATTCAACACACCCCCCTATTTCCATAGATTAAATACATGTTAGGCATACACGAGTACACCTATTATATCTCATTAAAACCGCCCTGCTGCTGACCAATGTTATACTGCTGTATCCTCTGCAGTATCTTAATTCTTGTGGGAAAACTGCAGTCTGTGCTCTTTGTTTCTAGTAAACTTGGGTCTGGCCTTGCTCAATACAGTTGTCCTGCTGCTGGCCAATTTTATACTACTGTATTATCTGAAGTCTTTTATGTCCTATGGTAAAACACCTGCCAGGATTTTTTTTCTGTAGCTCATTTTGGCATATTATCCCTGATTAAAACTGTGCTGCTAAAGGTCGGTGTTACACTGCAGTATCATCCATGGTTTCTTAACTCTTAACCTTTTTACTGCCAGGCTCTGGTCTCCACTTTTAGCCCAAGGTGGCCAGACCACTTTTTATCATGTTTCAATATTTCATACGTTTATCTTTGACTGCTTGTAAAACATCCCCAAAACCATACATAAAACACAGGAATAAAAAGATGGTGCTGCTGATATTGTATATCCCATGATAGTTGCGCTAATGTTTATCAGAACATATCTTTTATAAAAAAAACTGATAAAATCATTTGTAGCCCTCTGGTCCTAAACTGGGGTTTTAATGTAAATTTAATTTTTGATTGGGATGTAGACAGCACAGATTGATTGTACAGTTTATCTGGTCTTTACCTAATCTCAATTGGGTTGTACATTTCTCAGTGTCGCAAGTAGGTGTCACTGGTACCACAGGCCAGTATGAGATAGTACAACTAGGTTGAGTTATAATTATTTATTTTTCTTCCAGCCATCCCAGTAGGAGGTTCTTGGTCACTGGTGCATTCCGGGAAAGGATAAATATTTGGGCAGGGCCATGTGCTCTGTCTCTCTTGCCTCAGGCACTCCTGGCCTGAGGATGTGCTCCTAAAGTGAGCTCTGCAAGTAGGCCCAGAAGCCTTTCTGGGGCCTACTAATCCTGAGGTGGTCCTTAGGCTGTCTTGCCCAGCATGAAAGAAGCCAAGCCAAAATGAGAAGATCCAGGAGAGGACCCTTGATGGAGAGAGCCAGGATGAAGGCTGGTCTCTTAGGAGGGTCTGGTAAATGTGGAGGACGCACCTACATCTAAAACGTGCTTACGGTGTTTCCGAGTCGGCTTGAAGGTTCTGATACTGTGAAGCTGGATCTTGTTCTACAATCTGAAACGTGCTTAAAGGTTCCGGTACTGTGAAGCAGTACTTTTTTGTATCTAAAGAGTCTGTAAGTGATCTGCCGCTGGAATCCGAGACCCCTAACCTTGTCTCCTACCACCTTCTGCATTAAAGCTTTGAAAAGATCAAAAGTGGCTGGCGCCCAATATCTGTTCAAAACTCCCTATTATAGCCAAGGACTCAGCCCTGAGTTAAATGCTTCTGGCACACTGTAGTCTGGAGAGACGAGACCAAAATAGAGCTTTTATGGTCACAACCATAAGTGCTATGTTTGGAGAGGGATCAACAAGGCCTATAGCGACAAGTATACCATCCCCACTGTCAAGCATGGTCGTGGCTACTTATATTTTGGGGGGGGGGGGGTTGCTCTAAAGACATGAGGAATCTTGTGAAAATTGACGGCAAGATGACTGCAGCCCATTATCAGAAAATATTAGCAGACAATTTGCACGACAATTCTTCTGCATGAAAACTGCACATGGGACACTCTTGGACTTTCCAGAACAAAAATGAACCTAAGCACAAGGCCAAGTTAACCCTCCAGTGGTTACAGCAGAAAAAAGTGAAGGTTCTGTAGTCGCTATCATAGTTTCCTGACCTTAATATCATTGAGTCACTCTGGGGAGATCTCAAACCTACAGTTAATGCAAGATGACAAAAGACTTTGCATGACTTGGAGACATTTTGCCAAAACGAATGGAATGCTATACCACCTGCAAGAATTTGGGACTTCATAGACAACTATTACAAAAGAATGAACGCTGTCATTGATGCTACAGGGTGTAATACATGGTATTAGGAACTAAGGGTATGCTAACATTTGACAAGGGGTAATTTCCTTCATTTACTTGTTGCCATGTTTTGTTTTATGATTGTGCCATTCTGTTATGACCTAAAGTTGAATATGAATCCCATAAGAAATATGTTTTGTCTGCTCACTCATGTTTTCATGCTCACCTAAGGACCAAGCCTATTTCTGACACATGTTATTTACAAGTTAAAATCTGTATTTTTAGCTAGAAAATTACTTAGAACCCCCAAACATTGTATATATTTTTTTAGCAAAGACTCTGGAGAATAAAATGGCGGTCGTTGCAATATTTTTTGTCATGCGACATTTGTGCAGCAGTCTTTTAAATGCAATTTTTTTTTTAGGAGATGCTTTAAAAAATTTTAACAGTTACCAGTTTAGAGTTACAGAGTAGGTCTTTTTTTTAATTATTGGTCTCGCTCTGGCAATCGCGGCGATACCTCAAGTGTGGTTTGAACACCATTTGTGGGCGTGACTTTTGTTTGCATTTTCTTTCATACGCGAGCTCACGGCGACAGGGGAGCTTTCAAAAATAAAAATCTGATCACTTTTATTGCTGTCACAAGGAATGTAAACATCCCTTGTGACAGTAATAGGCAGTGGCAGGTACTCCTTTTGGATGGGTTGGGGAATCTGAAAGACCCCAGTCCACTGCACTTCAAAGTATTTAAAATGCCGAAATCTGCATTTTTGAAAACTGACTGTTTTTTGAATTTGTCGCTGTTAGCCACCGAGTAAACCGGAAGTGACGTCATGACGTCGCATTCGGGTTACTACATCGGAGACCCAATCAAACCAGAATCCGGCTTTGCTCAGGACTTCAACCAGCCAGCGGACATGCCGGCTGGTTGCTCAGGTCTCCCGGTGGGACAGGAGACCCGGGCTGAGTCACGGAAGGCAGCGGGAGGGGGGGGACTTCCCCTCCCACTCGCTGGGATAACAGCTTAGCGGCTCTTAAGCCCCATCGGTTGTTATCTTCTGAAAGCCAACCCCCGGTTCTAAAGCAGCTGCAGGCATATCCCTGGTACAGCCACTTCTCTGAGCCGAAGTACAGGTACATCGATTCGCAGGAAGTGGTTAAAAATGGTACATAGTGTATATTACTAATTCTTCAAGGGTATGCAAACCTTTCAGCACAACTGTATAATAAATATTTGCTTTTGGGTTTGAAACCACTTTGAATATATAAAATAAAGTTAATAATTCAATGCTTTGTCTTGAAATACAGTTTTGTACAGACTATCTGAGATTTTTACTTCCCAGTTGATACATAGGTTTGACTTTCTTATACCTGGTGAAGTGACTAGCCTCAGGTGATACACAGAGATTAAATAAATTCTCCTACATGGGTTGTACCAGTTTATTCACAACATTCAGGTCCCTACGTCAAAGTGCAGAATTTACACATGATCTCTCAGATCTGAAAAGCAGGAAGCAGGGATTTGAAGTTACACTCAATGAGGAGAGAATGGACCCACCCCTTTCACACAGGAACAGAGCTGAGGCTGTCAATCACAAGATCTAATCTCCTCTGTCACCTTTTTTTCTCTTGGTGTCAGGAAAACTTGTCAGAAGTGATTCATGTTGATATCAGAGGAACGAGGCAGCAGACAGAACTGACACTTAGTGCTCTGGATTGAGGCAAGTACACACTATAAAGGCATATGCTTTGTTAATATTTCATGTCAGAGGTTTACAACCACCTTAAGTTATCTCTGCTAATCTCCATACAGTTTAAATGCAGAAAGCTGTAATATCCCATCATTAGCAATGTATTCTAGTATATTTATTTAAAAAATGTGCATACAACAAATATTACATGATCACGATATTATGCAACATAGTTTGTCGAAACATGACAGCCTTAAAAAGGGAGCCCTCAGACCTGAGATAGTAGACATGTTTATCCTTACCCATCTGCAGAGCTTTACAGTCGGGTCCTGGTGAAATTAAAATTATTTGGAATTTCAGTTTAACCTTAACCTTTTTTTGGAAATTTTGAACTGTCAATAGACCAGAACAGTAGATTCTAGTTCAATGGTCTTAGCTCTGTTGTCTTAGCGCAAAGAGTTGATCTTCAAAGCTGAGTATCCTGCCATGGAGAGGTAAGCATTCAAACACAGAAGTTTGCATTAGAGATAATAAGTGTTCGGGTTGGGGTTGTGGGGAAGGTTAGAGTAAGTAAAGGTTAGACTGAGGGTTACAGGGAGTAAGTGTTAGTGGGAAGGTTTTTAAGGAGGCTTAGTGTGAGAATGACTTAGGGTAAGGCATTGTCTATAGAACTTGGACTTCTGCACCACAATTTGCTATCACAAAGTTCTTAGTATTGAAACCTAATGAACTGCAATGCATTGTACTTCAAATAGATTTACTGTTGTACTTAACATTATGCAAAATGCTTTTCGAAAACATATATTGACTTTTTGCTGATGAGAGGAACACCTTTTGATATGTGCTGGAAGTTGTTTTTAGTTTTTGTATGTTTTGTAATTTATCGCTGACCTTCCATCGTCTTGTCACTTCCTTCCTACATGCGTCCTTATCAGGGATTTGCCTATTGTCAATTTTCTCACAATTTCCTGCCTTACTCTACTGCAGCAATTGCCACTCCAAGAATACTTGGTTACTATAGTAACCAAAAGTTTCCATTCAGCCCTTTTAGCTTTTCAAGGCTAACACAGTAATCTGGGGCTAGAAGGCGTATAGTCTGTTCGGTCATGCTAACAATATGTAATTTTACTTGATACACATTAATCTACTACATCCAATGTATTTGTTTAACTATTGCTGTTTCAGCCATATTATGTGATCAAGTAATAGACACAGAAGTATATACTGTATTTACATCACTATATTATCCATTTTGAAAGGATATGACTTTGAGAAGGTACGTTTTGCTTTCTGCCAGTGACTCGTCCTCTGTGCACCATGTCATCCTCCTTACTCTGATGTCAGGCACTCATTTTAGAGATATGGCTGACTTTCAATGTGTCTTGCATTAAAGACATGATACTATTTGTCACTTACCTGATCCAAGGCTAAGCTGCTGAGAGGGTTCCCCTTTTGGCTCCAAGGCTAAGCTGCTGAGAGGGTTCCCCTTGTGGCTAAGTGCAGTACACCCCTGAGGGTGGTACAGGAGGTGTAGCACCCAAAGAAGCACAGGTTGCCAACAGGGTACTGAAGAGCTGGGCCAGTGATGACCTGGTGAATGCTGGAGGTGGGCAAGATACACAGCAAGGCAGATGTCTCTCAGGGAACTCCAGAGGTACTTGGTAAACAGTGCACACAGGAAATAGGAGTAGAAGCCAGGCTGAGGATAAAGCACGGATGATCAGTCAGGAGGCAAAGGCAGGTAGCAGAAACAGGAACGTGGCCGAGGTCAAACATGGGAAGGCAAGCAGGTAAGTGTTAGCAGAATCCATAATGCAAGCCTGGGTCATGCACAGGAGGGCAAGCAGGTAAGTAATAGCAAAGTCCGTAATGCAAGCCGGGGTCATAAACAGGTGATCAAACAGGATCAAGGTCAGTAGAGCAAGCCAGGGGGGTCTACACCAGGAGAAGTGATCATACAGGTCTGGAACAACTGGGTCACAACAGGAAATCCGAGGAATATACACAGAGGCTCAGGAACACAGGAAGGCTGGCGACAATCCAGCAATTTGGTGGAATCAGCAGCAGTCTTATATAGTCCAGCAAGTGGCCACATCGATCACGTTATGCATGCGCAATTGGGCATGCGCTTATGTTGATTCGCACCCACGCGCCATATTTCTCTATTCTTCTGCCAATGCGCATGCACACAGGAGTGCGCCAGATGTGCCCATCTCTAATATTGGCAGTATTGCCAATTCTTCCACGCCCGTTTCCCTGACAGTGCTCCCCCCAAGGGGCAGCCTCCGGATGCGCAAATGGGCAAGTCTTTCTGGGTATCTGTTGTGGAAATCTTGCACCAGCCTAGGGGCATGGACGTTACTCCTGGGCTACCATGAAATATATTCAGAGGGGTACCCCATCCGCTTGATGAGATACTAACTCTCTTCCAGCAATCCATAATGATCTCTACTTCAAACTCTATCTGAGACTCTCAAACTGGAGGTGGGGGCAACTCTTCTCTCCCAGGGAAAGGACTCAGTACAGCCAGCTTTAGCTGGAATACCGGATGGATTTTGTAGGAATCGGGTAGTGCCAGCTCGAAGGCTACTGGGTTTATCACCCTCTTGATCTCAAAAGGGCCAATAAATTTTGGCCCAAGCTTTTGAGAAGGACACGAAAGCTTAAGGTTCACTGAAGAAAGCCATACCTTGTCCCCAATTTTAAAAACAGGGTTTTCCATCTTTTTTATGTTATGGCACTTCTTTTAGTCATCTTGAGCCTTTTGCATAGCCTCCTGGAGTGATTTATAATTGTCTTAAATAAAGCTTATTCGATCCTGGACTGCAGGAACTGATGCTTCAGGTATGGTATTTGGTAAAAAGGAGGGATGGAATCAATAATTTGCCCAGAATGGGGACTGATTAGTGTTTGCATGCAAGGAATTATTATAAGCCAATTCCACACAGGGGAGAAGAGAAACCCAGTTATCTTGAGAGCAGGTACAGAACAATCGAAGATATTGTTTCAAGGTCTGATTTGTCCTTTCTGTTTGACCATTGCTCTGTGGATGGTAAGCCAATGATAGACACACTTCTCCAGAATCTGTACTCCTCTGTCTGATATGATGTTGTCTGGTAATCTGTGTAATCTGATTATCTCTTTAATACACATTAATAACACTTTAGCTGTATCCAGAGCAGAGGGTGTGCCAAATCATAGGTAGGAAGTGTGCCATTTTGGAAAGGCGATCTACTACTACCATAGTGGTAAACCCTTCAGAGAGAGGCAGGTCTACTATAAAGTCCATGGATATCTTTTGCCAGGGCTGCTCAGGAATGGGTAACGGTCTCAGTAGACCCCAAGGAATGGTATTGAACCCACTTGTTGTGTTGGCAAATGATACAGGAGCTAACATAATTCTTGCAATCCTGTTTCGAGCTGGGCCACCAGAAGGAGCGCTGAACAAGTTTGGAGGTTTTCCGTATCCCGAAATGCCAGTCAAGCTTTTTTTACCTCTACTCCTCCAAGGCGAATTTAATGGCCAAAAGCTCCTAATCATCCACATCGTAATTCCTCTCTGGTGGACTCATCTTCCAGGAGGAGAAAGCTACGGGATGGAGAAGAGCCTTAGGCCCCTGGCATTGGCATAAGATTGCCCCTGTGGCTACTTCTAAGGCATCCACCTCTAACACATAAGGCAAAGCCAGGTCTGGGTGCTATAATACAGGTGCAGAAATAAACAGATTTTTTAGTTTATCAAAGGCTACCTGAGCTTCTTGGGACCAATGGAACCGGACCTGCTGATAAGTCAACTAGGTGATGGGTGTAATGATGGTGGAGAAACCTTTCACAAAACTTTGGTAGAAGTTGGCAAAGACCACGAATCGCTGGACGCCTTTCTTGTCCGAAGGAGCTGGCCACTCCAATATTGCCTTAATTTTTTGTGGGTCCATTGCAATTCCATCTGTGGAGATAATAAGCCCCAAAATGGGATAGACATGTTCTCAAAATCACATTTCTCTGCCTAAAGTTTGTGCTTCCTCAGAGTTGTGAGCACCTTCTTTATGTGAGTTTGATGGAGTTCCAGAATTACGAAAAGATGAGGATGTCATCAAGATACACAATCAAAAATTTGTCAAGGAACTCTCGTAAGATATTGTTCACCAGATGGAACGTGGCTGGGATAGTACAGAATCTGAACGGCATGACAAGGTACTTACAGTGTTCAAACCAAGTTCTGAATGCCATTTTGCGCTCGTCCCTCTCGCGGTATAAGGACAAGGTTATAGGCTCTCTGCAGATCAAATTTGGTGAAGATCTGTGCGGTTTGGAACCTTTGAAAAAGTTCTGAAATAAGAGGGGGAGTATACCGGTTCTTTATGGTAACTTTGTTAAGTTCTCTGTAGTCCCCACAGGGTCTCAGTGTGCCATCATTTTTTTCGACAAAGAATATGCTGGACTCAGCAGGAGAGAAGGAGATTTTCATTGATATACAACCGTAGAGTTTCCAGTTCTCCTTCAGATAGGGGAAATATCCATCCAAAAGGGATTTTAGCTCCAAGGAGCAACTCTATTGGGTAGTCATGAGGCCGGGGAGGTGGAAGGATCTTTGCTTTCATTTTGTCGAAAACATCCATGAATTCCTGATAAGCTGATGGGACGCTCAGGTGGGTACTGGGTACTAATTGAACAGTCAAAAAGCTGGTAGAATTACTGGATCCGGGGATGAAACAATGCTGCAGGTAGTAGGCAGAAGACAAGGAGATTCCTGTCTTGGCCCAGTTTATTTGGGGAATATGTGCCTGCAGCCAAGGCAGTCCCAGAATGATGGGAAACATGGGTGAGCATAAAACATTGAAGCAGATGAACTCTTGATGGCCAGAATCTGTTATGGTGAGGATGGGTCTGGTCTCTTGGGTTATGGATCTGGAACTGGGTAAAGACCCATTGGCTAAATGAACCTCAAGTCTTTCCATTTTATTATGAAGGGGTACACAGAGTCTTTTAGCCAAAGATAAGTCCAGAAAACAGCTCAGATAATCCTTGGCCATACTGGTACCCAAGAGCGGCCTCATTCCAACCTGTGTCAGCGGACCACTTGCGGACGTCAGAGGTGTAATGTTCTACTGGACGTTTCCCCTGCTGTAGGGTATGCAGGGCAGACTCCATAGTAGCTGTACACTGAGGATCATCATAAAGTTGCGCCATAGCCTCAAAAAAGGAGTCTACAGAGTTCAGTACAGTGTGCTTTTGTTCTAGTAAGTTATGAGCCCAAGTTTGGGGTTCTTCGGATAACATGGAAATGATGAACCCTACTTTCACAGTCTCGATGGAACAAGTTCTAGGCTGAAGGGCCAAGTACAATAAGCATGCATTCTTGAAGGCCCTGAACTTTTTCCACTCACTGAAGAATTGCTCAGGCAATGGTGCCTGTGGAAGGCAAGCAGATACTAAGTAACAGAATCCGTAGTGCAAGCCGGGGTCATACACAGGTGATCAAGCAGGAGCAAGGTCGATAGAGCAAGCCAGGAGGTCAACGCCAGGAGAAGAGATCAGACAGATCTGGAACAAGTAGGGTCACAACAGGAAATCCAAGGAATGCACACAGAGGCTCAGGAACACAGGAAGGCTGACGACAATCCAGCAATTTGGTAGAATCAGCAACAGTCTTATATATGCCAGCAAATGACCATTATGTTTGCGCCATTGCGCACACGTGTTCGCTGATTCGCGCTGCCGCGCACCTGCGTGCGCCATTTAGCCATTCTTCTGCCAATACACCCATCTCTAGTATTGGTAGTATTGCCAGTTCTTTAATGGCCATTTCCATGACACTATTAAAGGAAATGATTGAGAAACTGTCTGCACCAAGCTATCTGCAAGGTGTTGCTTGAACTTTTGGAGGCTTTTCAGATATTATATACAGATCTGCTAACTTGTTAACAATTTGACTTCCAATCCTGATCTGCTATCCCTGTAATGACTTGGTTTATTCTCTGGTTCTTGATTGTCATGTGTCTGCTGCCAGCCTTGATATTCTGCCTGTATAACAATTATGACTATCTGCCACCAATACCGGACCTCCCTATCTACCACCACTTGTACTATGCATTGCTGCTGGTATTTGAATCTATAAGATTAACACTATCAGTAGCGGCTGGTGCTCAAAATTTTTTGGGGGGCGCAAACAGAAAAATGTAATAGGCATTGCTTCGCGGCACAAAACGCGGTAAAAAAAATGCGTGACTTTGAGGTCACACCAATCAGTCCTATACAATGGCAGGGATTAGTACTATACAGCAAAGGCACTTTTATACCTATGTGCCCAGAGGGACCCCTTGTCTATTAGGACCCTAGAACTACCTCTGAGTTACTGTAACTCATACAATAACATATATACATTAGTACCATACAGCACAAAAACTGGTATACCTGTGTGCCCAAAGGGGCCCCAGATCTATTAGAACCCTAGAATCAGTCCTATACAATGGCAGGGATTAGTACTATACAGCACAAACACTCTCCTACATAAAACCAGTGGAGCAACCAAATGCTAAAACAATTGCTGTGATGCCTGGGGAGTAGCAGTGTTATATTGTCAGTTTATGACAATACAAAGCAGTTTCCTACAAGCCTCTCCAGCTGTTGTGGGACTGAAAATCCCAGCATGTCCTGATACATCTACAGAAGCTGGATTTTGCATGAATCCATCTGAGCACTTTTACCCCCCTCCATTCTATGATGGGCACATAGGCAGTGGCGGAGGATGCAGCAATGCAGTGGTCTGTGGTCACTTACCTGTTTTCATCTTCCTGTGCGGAGAATTTGCAGCAGTCCCCTATACTTATACCATCCTCTGGGCTCACTGAACCCCGACAGCAGCAGTGTCAGCTGAGTGTCAGCATTGGGCAGGCCGGGGGCTGCTAGCGCTGAGATTGCAGCATGTCCTGCAGGAACCAGCACATCCACACAAGGACAGAGCCTTAAAGAGACAATCCCAGCTTCTATTATAGAGGGGGGGGGGGGTAACGTGTCTGACAACCCCCTTCCCACCCAGCGCCGGGGCGATGCTTAGCTAGCAGCAGTGACTCAGAGATGATGAGACAGTCTTGACTCTCGAGACAAAGACGTCTGCTGGGCTCTAGCCTCTGGGGTGAGGCTCAGTCAGGCGGTGGGAAGCAGAGAATGACGTCCGGCCCAAGCACCGCCCCTACGATGTCAGACGTCCTGATTGGTCCAGTCTGGACCAATCCCAGGAAGCAAATTCAGCAATCGTGAGTGGGAGTGTTCGGGGCGCATCGCTCTGCACCCCGAGGACACTCTAGAAGGCTGCCAATCAACGTAAAATAACACAGGAAAATGATGCCAAAACCCCCACCCCTCCCATAGCCAGCAATGTGTCCAGCGCCCCGCTCGCATATGAAAGGTACACTTTTTTTTTATGCTGCATTTTACGGTGACTACTAGCCTTGGGGGGGGGGGCGGTGCCCCTGCACCCCCATTTGACAAGCCGCCACTGAACACTATATTACCAAAAAGTTTTGGGATGTCTGCCTTTACACGCATATGAATTTTAATGACATCCCAGTCTTAGCCTGTAGGATATTGAGTTGGCCCATCCTTTGCAGCTATAACAGCTATAACTCTTCTGGGAAGGCTGTCCACAAGGTTTAGAAGCGCATTTGTGAAGTCAGGCACCGATGTTGGAGAAGAAAACCTAGCTCACAGTCTCTGCTCTAATTCATCCCAAAGGTGTTCTATCGAGTTAAGGTTAGGACTCTGTGCAGGCCAGTCAAGTTCCTCCACCCCAAACTCGCTCATCCATATCTTTATGGACCTTTTTTGTGCACTGGAAGACTGGAATACCATTAAAGTTCATGTGTGTTCCAATACTTTTGGTAATATTATGTAAATATATATCCTGAGGAAGACAAGCTTATGTCTTGTTGAAACGTCAAAATAAAACCTTTATCGTGCGTTCACCTTTCAAGACCCGTAAGTGCCGCTTTCTCTTTTGGTTTATATGCACTACTGTCTTTGTGTGCACCCAGGCCCATTTTTTATCCTCGATTTGTGTGCAGTGGCAATCATTGAATATTTTATATATTGTGACAGGAAGTCAGGTAAATCTGTGAATGTAGTCACAGACAGGAGCTACACTTCCACCTGGGTTAGACAAATCACCAATTACTATAGGGTGTCGGCTGCAGAGGTAGCCAGAACTGTCTAAGGAAGTTGAAAGGCCTTCAGCTGTTCAGAATGAGGAAATGAAGGCCTCTATAATTTGTCCAAAGGAAGTCCTATTGATTGCTGTTTCCTGTCGCCATGTGGGCTGGGAGAAGGAGGACAGTCAGATGTGTGCCTCCCGACAAGCTGGTGAGCATGGGAGAAGACCCCCTGAAGTGATGTGCGCTAAGGAGGGTAACCAGTTGTGAAGACTTCTCAGGGTAAATAAACAAACTAGTTCTCTAGCTGGAGAGAAATAAAGGGACATGTTCCATATGAAGAGGAAAAGGGACATGTTAAATGAACATGTGCTGTGGTGGAGAGATAAAACATGGACTATTGAGAGTCTGCTGTATGACCAGCCAAGTCTGCCCAACAGTAGGTTGGGGACAGACTTCATTAGATAGGTTCCAGTGTGTGAGAAGGTAGCCGCCCACAGTGGCAAGGATTTATTTTGTTTTATTTTATTTTGGCTGTTTTGAGGCTTGCAATTGTGTGAAGTAAATTGCATGAATAAATAAGTGTTGTTTGCAACCACTGCTTGGCTATCTCTCTGTGAACACGCACCCCCAAAGGGGTCATCCACGCCTACCACCGAGCTAATCCCTCACATATGGTGGAGGTATGCAGTGGGCAGAAGCAGAGATCCCTGCAAAGAAGTGCATATGTTTGATGAACTTTGTCTGGTGCATGAGATTGCACAATCTATGTGTGCAGGAGAGAAGATCCTGAAAGAGAAAACTACGTGTTTAAAGAGACAGAAGTGTCAAAATTGTTGATGGACTTTGTTTTGTCTGGTGCATGAGACTGCACAAACTGTGTGTACAGGAAAGGAGATCCTGCAAGAGAGAGAAAAACTACGAGACAGTGGTCTCAAAATTTTTTGCTGGACTGTGAAAAATTTTAATGTGGAGTGACTAAAGATGGGGCGATCAAAACGCCTGAAAGATGCAAGGATCGCTGAAATGAGAGACCGGATTCTATGGATGGAGGGGATGCTACCGTCTGAACCAGCCCCATCCATGCCTGAAGAGAATCTGCTAAAGAGAAAGGTTGTTGTCCCTAGCAACACTGGGGCAAATTAAACTGCTATGAAGACGCAGGGTTCTCAGATGAAAAGTAAACCCAAAATGGGGGAGATGCTGAAACAGCGGAGCTTTGCAGCTCAACAAAAGGATCACCAAGAGAGCATGGCAGGCTGGAAGCAGAGACGCCAGCAGCCAATGGAGGTCATCGGTTTGGAGGAAACCGAGTATGTGTGCAGGGCTGAGTTGGATGCCTTGCAACGGAAAATGGAAGAAAAGGAACGAGCCCTGGAGTTGCTTAGGATGGAGCATAGAAACGTGCAGGCTCAGGTGTTCCAGTGGGAAGAATCCACTGCTCTTCTTTTTTCTGAGTTGCACAAACGCAGAGAGACTATAATGGAGAAAGATAGCATCCTCATGGAAAAGGAAAGTGAAATTCAGACTTTGCAGAAGCAAAGTATGTGTGAAATGTTGGAGTTGCGTAATCAGCTGGAAAAAAGTCTTCAGTGTTTGGAAGCTACAAAAATAGACCTGCAGGGGGCGCAGGAACAGAATGTCGCTCTGAAAACGACATTGTCTCTCAGCGACAAGGAGAAAAGTGAAAGAGAAGCTAAATTACTGAGTACTGTGTATGAGCTCACCACTTTGAGCAATGTGGTAGATGAATTACGTGTGGACTGTGAAAGTTGGAAAGGTGAAGCCCAACGTTTCCAGCAGCAGTTAAAGGAGAAAGAAGCCTGTGTGGCAGAATTACATCCTCATTCCCAGAAACTAGCCAATGAGGTGAAGGCTCTTCTGCAGGGAAAAGGAGATTCTGAACACAAGAGAAAAAAAGTAGAGGCACAGCTGCAGGAATCGCAAGTCAAGGTGTCAGAAGGTGACCGAGTGTGTGCTAAGCTGTCAGAGAAGGCAAACCGATTGCAGGTTGAGTTGGACAGTGTCACAAATCAGCTTTCTCAAGCAGACAGCAAATCTAGAGAAATTGCGGAAGATTTTTCTATCTTGGAATCGCAGCTGCAAGACACGCAGGAACTCTTACAGGAAGAGAGGTGTCAAAGGCTGAGTTTTAGCACAAAGCTCAAACAAATGGAAGATGTGAAAAATGGCTTCCTGGAACAATTAAAAGAGGAGGAGGAAGCAAAGAAAAACCTATCAGAGCAAGTCGCAACATTGCAAGGTCAGATAGCGGATATGGAAAAACGCATAAAACAAAGCGTTGGTTTATTAGAAAATGTTGAAAATGTGAAAAAGAGGTTTGATCAGATGCTTGGTGAGGAGAAGACTGTGTCTGCAAAATATGCAGAAGAACGCGACCGTGCAAAAACGGAGGCGCATGATAACGAGAGCAAAGCCCTGTTCTTGGCTCGCTCCTTGGAGGAAGCTCTAGAGTGTAAGGTTGAACTAGAAAGAGTTAACAAACAGCTGTGTACAGAAATGGAAGATTTGGTCAGCTCCAAGGATGATGTTGTGAAAAGCGTTCAGGAGCTAGAAGAGTCTAAGCGAGCCTTAGAACAGCAAGTAGAAGAGATGAAGATTCCGTTGCAGGAACTTGAAGAGGAATTACAGGCAACAGAGGATCTGTCCCAAAGAGGGGATGGTGTGCCTGATGCAGTTTTTAAAAGGATCAGTGTTTTGGGGTCTGTTGAATCACCCCTTTGGAATAAACCGTTCCTTCAAAAACTTCAAGCATTGGAAAATGTATCATTAGAACTTCAGCAAACAAAGGAGCTGTGTAAGAAATGTGATGATTTCTCAGTTCAGGCTGAAAACCTAGTGGAGAAAACTAAAGCGGAGAAAACTAAAGCAAGTGATATAAATCTGGGAGAAAAAAGCAAACGCCACCTAGTGGAGAAAACTAAGGCTGTTGGTGAAAACGTGAAGCAAATGAATTTCAAGTGCCTTTCAGGGAATATTTCCAAAATGGAACTGGTGAAAGACAGGTGGCAGAAGTTTGATCGTGATCTTGAGATGCATTCCATGTGGAATTCAGATAGAGAAAATGAACTAGGTGACCTTGAGCGGTCAAATAGTTCAGCAGAAAGTGCATTGAAGAAACCTGTAAAAGAATGTGTTGCAGTTCCATGCTTCTTCACTGATGCAGAGAGGAGGTCTATAATGGATGAAAATATGTATATAAAACCCGCGCCCTTATAGCAGCGAACTCATACAGCTGGATGTATAAAAAGAAAATGATAAAATGGGAGTCGCGCTCAATATAGAACAGTCAATATATCACATGGATAGTGAGCAGCAATAGCTGAGAATCCTATCTCAGCCACATTCAGCCTTGATGCATATACAGTTCATGAAAATGCATGGTGAATCTCCACCCTGGTGTAAAATGCAGACGGACACTTGTGAAGCCCTTCACCACATATAGCCTCTTACCAGAGAGAGACGAGACATACACAGTAAGTAGTTTGAGGACTACTTCGCCTGTATTCAGCAAATCAACTCCGGTACGAATCCAATCATAAGGTGTTCACCAATAGTAGAGATGGACTGACGCTTTGAGGACCCACTCTCAGAGTAAAATATGGAAGAGAAGGCAAAAATGGCCCATAGCGTGATACTGTCTTAAAATTTATTAGGTAAGAAGTTCCATTACACTCACCCAAATACAATAGAATCATGCCTGTAGCCACATCATGGGCGGTGGAACGATACAAGGTACTTCCGGGTATGACGGAGTGACGCTCGTTCGGCTCCTCCCCGAAGCTTTTCGTCGAATGGACGTTCTCAAGGGGGCGTATGCGAGCGTCAGCGTCATACTCCATATAAGGACACATAATGAGGCCAATAGCATACAGCTGACAAACCGGGCGGGACAGGAAGCACCGGAAATGACCTCAGCGCTTCAACATGGAGCGCAAACAACCAAATATACCCGGAAATAGTAGCTGCAGGGACGCAAATGATCACACCGGCTGCAAAACATAAAGTTCATGCGGCTACAAAATAATGGATACCACCCAGATCGCTGGGTTCAACTGTGTTGTTGCCTTTGACCCCTATGATGGTGGAAGGAAAGTTGATGATGTTCTGGTTGGCTACTTCTGTGAAGAGTTTGGCAAGAAATATAAACTGAATATCAAATCAAATAGTAGGCCTTCACTGCGACTCGCTCAGGAGGGCGAAAAGTTTAAAAAGTTGATAAGTGCAAATGCTTCAGATCTGCCTATGAATATGAAATGTTTGGTGAATGATATTGATGTCTCTGGGAAAAGGAACAGGGGTCACTTTGAAGAAATGTGTGACAGCCTGTTGTCTCAAATGGAAAATCCTCTGCATAGCATCTTAGAGCAAGCCATGCTCAAGAAGGAAGATCATTCCCTTTTACAACAAAAAGTCAATGATTGTGTACAGCTGTATGGAGAGGCAACTCAAGTCACAGAGGGACGTCAAGAGTCCCTACTTGGAACAAAGCTTAGTGAAGCAGAGGTTCTCAAAGTGTTGTGGAAATCATTTGTTGATTGCAGAGAGAGGCGGCTCAAGAATGTTGAAGACATTAAGACTAGCCCAATTGAGTTGCCTATGGATCACGGTCCTCCATGGCGGATAGGACAAACTTGTATGCAAGACAAACTTGAGAAGGAGCGAAATGATGCCAAAAATACAGTTGAGGAATGTGTAAATGAGATGAGAGACAAACTGTTTGACATTTATGAGAAATCTGTCAATGAAGATGACAGAAACAGTTTCATTCGGAAGCTTGAAGATACTAAGAGGCGTATCAGTGAGTGTCAAGAGCAGTGCCTGACACATGCGTGTCTGGAAATCTGTGTCCCAACCCTAGGGTTGAAACAAGAGGGGGGGGTATGTGACAGGAAGTCAGGTAAATCTGTGAATGTAGTCACAGACAGGAGCTACACTTGGGTTAGACAAATCACCAATTACTATAGGGTGTCGGCTGCAGAGGTAGCCAGAACTGTCTAAGGAAGTTGAAAGGCCTTCAGCTGTTCAGAATGAGGAAATGAAGGCCTCTATAATTTGTCCAAAGGAAGTCCTATTGATTGCTGTTTCCTGTCGCCATGTGGGCTGGGAGAAGGAGGACAGTCAGATGTGTGCCTCCCGACAAGCTGGTGAGCATGGGAGAAGACCCCCTGAAGTGATGTGCGCTAAGGAGGGTAACCAGTTGTGAAGACTTCTCAAGGTAAATAAACGAACTAGTTCTCTAGCTGGAGAGAAATAAAGGGACATGTTCCATATGAAGAGGAAAAGGGACATGTTAAATGAACATGTGCTGTGGTGGAGAGATAAAACATGGACTATTGAGAGTCTGCTGTATGACCAGCCAAGTCTGCCCAACAGTAGGTTGGGGACAGACTTCATTAGATAGGTTCCAGTGTGTGAGAAGGTAGCCGCCCACAGTGGCAAGGATTTATTTTGTTTTATTTTATTTTGGCTGTTTTGAGGCTTGCAATTGTGTGAAGTAAATTGCATGAATAAATAAGTGTTGTTTGCAACCACTGCTTGGCTATCTCTCTGTGAAAACGCACCCCCAAAGGGGTCATCCACGCCTACCACCGAGCTAATCCCTCACAATATATTTATATATATATATATATATATATATATATATATATATATATATATATATATATATATATATACACACACAGAATACTATATATATATAAATATATATATATATATATATATATATATATATATATATATATATATACACACATTACTGTGCAAAGATTTTTGGCAGGTGTGAAAAAATGCTGTAAATCAAGAATGTTTTCAGAAATATAAGTGTTTATAGTTTATGCTTAACAATTACCAAAATGGAAAGTGAATTAACAGAAGAGAAATCCAAATCAAATCCATGTTTGGTGTGACCACCCTTTGCCTTCAAAACAGCATCAATTAGTCTAGGTACACTTGCACTTGCAGTTTTTGAACGAACTTGACAGGTAGGTTGTTCCAGACATCTTGCGGAACAAACCACAGATCTTCTGTGGATGTAGGCGGTTTCAAATCCTTCTCTCTCTTTGTGTAGTCCCAGAAAGACTCAATGATATTGAGATCAGAGCTCTGTGTGGGCCAAGCCATTAGTTCCAGGACTCATGGTTCTTTACATTTAAGATAGTTCTTAATGACATTAGCTGTATGTTTGGGGTCATTGTTCTGCTGCAGTATAATATGGATATGTGGTAATAATATGGATGAATATCTGCCTGTATTTCCCAGCATTTAGGACATCATTAAACCTGACCAAAACTCCAACTCCATTTGCAGAAATGCAGCTCCAAACTTGCAAAGAACCCTGACCGTGCTTCTCTGTTGCCTGTAGACACTCGTTATTGTACAGCTCTCCAGCCTTCAATGAACAAACTACCTTCTGCTACAGCTAAAAATTTTTAATTTTGAGTCATCCGTACAAAGCACAGACTGACATTTTTCTGCACCCCAGTTCCTATGTTTTTGTGCATAGTTGAATCGCTTAGCCTTGTTTCCACATTGGAGGTATGGCTTTTTTCCGCAATTCTTCCATGAAAACCACTTCTGGCCAGACTTCTCTGCACAGTAGGTGGGTGTACCTGGGATTTAGCTAGAGTCAAGAAGCCAAGTGCCATCTTGGTTATATTAATACAATGTTCCTGTTGATAATATCTGCCCAAAATCACAAGATAGTGATTTATATGTGATTATTTCAGCTATGCCTTTACAGTGAGTAAAAGCTTGGCCACTAGAAACAGAAACACAATTTCAAGAAATGAATCAAGTGAATGAAAGTGGACAGGATAGCAGTATGTGGGTTTTGAGATTAAATTTGTAACTACTGTATGCTCAAAATGATGGGAATGTTACCAAGTCATCAGTGAAATAGAGGGAAAATGCAATATGAAAACAGAGATAAAGGAATGAAATAACAGGGTCTGTGTGCTTTGCAGAAAAAGTAATTACAAAGTTATTATTACAGACAAGTGCCCTAAACTAAGCCAAGAAGTTCTGTTAGTTTGGTCTGAGCAGAATTGCATGACTAATAAACATATATTATAAGTTGTTCAATGTTTTCAACTATTGATTTATGGTGGTTTCAGTAATGAGGAGATGTTGGAAATTTTCTTTAGACAATGTTCCAGAACTTTGCAGGGTCCTTTCGTGTCATGGTCAGTAGTCAGGCTCAGAGGCCATTAGCTATAGCAGTGGAACAATTCACACAGGAACCAGAAGAATAAATATACAAGCAGATTCCCCTAGCAGGTGGAGCAGACTCAAATGAGACATGGGACCTAAGCACTAACCGGTTTCTACCAGAGTTCCTGATGTTGGAGATGGATTTTGCGGCATGATACTGCCAGGTTGCAGTCCTTCAGGATCGTCCCACCAGGAGGCGAACAAGAAGGGCTCTTGTAACATGTAGCAGTTTCAGATCAAGCAGAAGCGCAGTTGATAAATAAGCGGTTGGTAAGGGCTATTAGCAGGTTGGGGTCAGGCAGAAGCATTGTCAATAAGTAAGCCAAAGGTCGGTAATGAGTGGTAGTGGATAAACAGATGCCAGCTGGAGTGCAAAGGAGCAAGATATTGGAGCAGAACACAATAATCTGGCAAACAAGAAGTGCAGAGACGTGGCTTAAATAGGAAGTTCATGGGAGGAGCAGGAAGTTCAAGTTGCAATTATGCAATAAAGAAGAACTTTAAACCAAGCTTGTCCGTGTGCTGATGACATATATTATTCATCTTCATTGACAGACATACCCCCATATTAGGTGCTGGCAGTGGCAAAGACTGTAACATGTGGCTGCCAATTGCCCTATGAAATGTGACCTAGAGAGGCATGTTTTGCTAACTTGTTCTTGTAGCACACCTAGTACAGTAGAAGGACATCCAGTGAAGACATTATTCAATTCTGGAAGCCTAAACACCATACAAGCTTTGCTCTGACTTAATAGGAGATATATTAGGAGCACTTTGAATACATGAAGATTCTAAAGACTACCCTACCTTGGCACTCTCTGTAGAACCGCAGAAATGTAAAGCATGTCATGGGTGTATTAGGGATTTTGCTAAACAATGTAATACTGGGCTCCTCTGTTTTGGGAATTCTGGGGGAAAAAGTGTCCCCAAAGAGTTATTTCTGTTGTTAAAAAATTACTCACCTCAGCAACTCCATGTACCACCCCCAAACGAATGGGTTTGTAGAACAGTTCAATAGAACCCTGAAAGCTATGCTGAAAAAAAAGGATTTGAGTAAGATGGAAAAGACTGTGACTTCCTGATACCCTGCTAAATGTTTCCAATAAGGGAAGTGCTACAGTTCTCCACATGTTTTTCCCCATTTAAATTTTATTCAGTAGATGTTTCCAGGGACTCCTAAATATAGCATGAGAAACATAGAAGCAAAAAGTCACACCTGTCCAAAATATTGCTCAGACACAGGATAGGAAAGCAGCAGTCGTGTCTACAGTTCAGGAACATGCCCAACAAGTACATGAGACCTAGGATATAACCTTTAACCAGGATGATAGAGTTTTAGTGTTGGTGTCCGTTTTAGAAAGTACATTTCTGTCAAAGTGGCAGTGCTACTATGAGATTAGAGAGAAAATCAGTGATATCAATTATCAGTTATACCACCTAAGAAAGAGAAAGCCCCTCCAAACATAATATTTCAACCTAATAAAACCCTAGAAATACCAGGTGACTCTCAATAGAGAAAGGGACCCATAGGGATCACCAGTGAAAAGAATACCAAAAGTTAGTTATAAAGTGGCCATAGACCCTGTCTGTACACACATTTAATTTGTTTGCAAAAGCTATGTACAATTTACACAGGCATCAAAACTATCCCATTCACTTGTTCAATGCTCCAGCACCAGGTCTTTCCCTATAGATGAAGGTTCCTGCCAATCACAGAGTTGGCACTGTTTAAAAAGGTTAGTGCACAGGTTGCATAGTGCGAGTTTGAGCTAGCAGCACACTAGAAGCCTAACCCCCTGGGCTCTCTTCTAGCTTTTACCTGTGCCTCCAGTGATCCCCAGAATTTTCTAGTGTGTTCCCAGTGTGTCCCAGCCTTCTTCCAGCACATTGCTTCCAGTATGTCCCAGCCTGCTTCCAGCATTTTGTTCTCAGTGTTTCATAGCCTGCTTCCAGCGTTGTGTTTCCAGTGTGTAGGCAGGTGCCGTCAACTTTTCCACTGCAGGATGTATTCAACCTCAGCAGCATTGCAGGGGGTAGAAAGTCAAGAGGAACATGGTTCCTCTATGGTTTCCTGGGTCACTGGGTCATCCAGTTGGATGCTGCCACTCCATGTGACTCCCAGGCTTGGCACACATATTGCTTGTGGTTAGTTTAGGGACAGCCCCCTTGTCTGTCAGGGACAGTGAATAGCAGAAGGGAGAGGTTCCACAAGAGTATATAAGGGATAGGAACACAAGCCATCCTTCCTGGAGACCTCCTGGAGACCTCCGCATTAAGGCACAGACTCGCCAGGCTGCATTCCACCCCTCAAGACAGACGCTGTCAGCACATACAAGACCTGCTCTACTACAGATCGCTGTTGCATTCAGTGAGTGTTCCCGTTCAGGTGCCTTCCCTCTGGGCTTGTTATGAATTGTCAAATGTAAACTTTAAATTCTGTTTTCTGCTGCCATACTACTTTGCACCTCCTTACAATTGTGTCCCAGCCTGCTTCCAGCCTTGTGTTCCCAATGTGTATCAGCCTTCTTCCAGCCTTGTGTTCTCAATGTGTATCCGCCTTCTTCCAGCCTTGTGTTCTCAATGTGTCCCCACCTGTTTCCAGCCATGTGATCCTAGTGTCTCCAATTCTGTATCCTGCTCCCATCACTCCAAGCACTGCTGCTTGCATCCAGTCTTGCCTCACCTTTGTGTTTCCCTTTAGTCTTTTACTTTCTTCTCTGCAGCAGTCTTTTTCCCTTGTGAATTACAGCCAGCCTTATTACCAGCACCTGTGCACTACCAGCTTATGTGTCTCATCTGTGTCTCTACTGTAGGTATTTCTGTGCACCCTTGCTAGTTCTTCTGTGTTACCTGCTGCATTGATTGAACTGTGCTCCAGCATTGCAGGGGAGTTTCACCTGCTCGGGTGAGTCGGAGGACTGCAACCTGTGCATCACCTGCAGTGTAACACCTCCACCTTTGAGAGCTCTGGTGAAGACCAGGCCCTTTTCAGAGCTCTCACTATCACTAGTCAAGCAGGCACATCTAACATTCTAAGTCATGTCTTTGGCTTTTGCCATCATCTGCCCTTTTGCCTGAACTGCTCCTGGTCAGCCACTCTGCTGCTAGTTTGAGCATATTCCCAAGACATGGCAAAAAAAAAAAATAATAGGAAAATAAATCAAAACCACTTGGCTTCTTACTAGCACACTGAGGCCCTGCCTAACAGATCTGGGGAAACCCACTGTTGCCCAGGAGCCTAACTCTCTCTCCAAAACCAAAGTCTTTGCTACACAGGCTGTACCTCACTGGACATGAGATCTCTTTCATTACACAGGTAATGCATTGATCACCATTCAGCCATGCCCAGCAACTGGTTCCAAAATCCCTCAGGAGGCTGGGAGGTTTATCAAGTCCAGAATAACCAGGGCTGCTTCAGCTGTGCTTCTTATCTCATCAGCTTCCCCATCACCCTTGGCTCCTTCACTTTAACAAAAAAATAAAAATAAAAATGTTCCACGAACTGCCTGAATTTGGGACACATACTGTATACCACCCATCTTGGATACAACCAGTAGTTTTCATTTACGTTCTGTCACATTTCCCCCCTTCTAGTGTTAACCTTAGGGTTGGATGCCAGGCAGATATAAAAATGGGACAAGGCATCTGCATTTTCTATATTAACAACAGGGCAACGTTTTACTAAAATTGTAATTGTGAAGGGGCAGGAACCATTTATTAATCCTTCTATTGGACTTTTTGTTTTGGGCAATCCATTTTAACAGAGAGTGATCAGCAATTACATCAAAAGTGTCTACCAAACAAATAGTATCTAAGGGAATCTAGGGCCCACTTTACAACTAATTCCACATGAAACATACTTAACCACTTGCCGACCACCGCACGACTATTTACTGCGGCAGTCAGCCCCGTACAGGCAAACCGAAGTAGGGCTATGTCGGTTGCCTACGAGCCTCTAGGGGGCGAGCGTGCGCGCCGGAGGCGCGCTCCCACCCCCGCTCGTTCCCTGACATGTCCGCGCGAGTGACCAGCGGCGGAGAGGGAGAAAGGCAGGTGGCTAATGTAAACAAAACCGCCTGTCATTCCCCCTGATCTAACTGCAGAGACTTCACGATCCTGCTATGTAGGATCGTATGTCTCTGTGGTTACATCACTAGCCACGCCCCTTTACAGTTAGAATCCCGCCCCTAGGGACACACTTAACCCCTTGTTCACAAATAAAGTTAACCCCTTCCCTGCCAGTGTCATTTTTACAGTAAGAGTGCATATGTATAGCACTAATTACTGTAGTAATGTCACTGGTACCCCCAAAAGTGTCAAAAATGTTAGTCAGGGTTCGATCTGTCCGCCGCAATGTCGCAGTCCCACATAAAAAATCGCAGACCGCCGCCATTACTAGTACAAAAAAAAAACAATACAAATTACATAAATCTTTCCCTTAGTTAGTAAAGGCAATAACTTTTGCGCAAACCAATCAAAATACGCTTATTGCGATTTTTTTTACCAAACATATGTAGCAGAAAACAAATTGGCCTAAAATGTTAAAAAATTTTGATTTTTACATATTTTTTGGGGGAATTTCATATAAAAAAATGTGAAAAATATTGTTATTTTTTCAAAATTGTCGCTCTTTTTTGGTTATAGCGCAAAAAGTAAAAATCGCACAGGTGATCAAATACCACCAAAAGAAAGCTCTGTTTGTGGGGAAAAAAGGACGTCAATTTAATTTGGGTACAGTGTCGCACGACCGCGCAATTGTCTGTTACATTCACGCAGTGCCGAATCGCAAAATAGGGCCTGGTCTTTGAGCAGGAAAATCCTCCGGGGCTTAAGTGGTTAAGGGAGAAATGAAAACATCATGGCCCTGAGAGGTAAGCGGAAATAACAAATTTAGAACAGACTTTAACCAAAGGTTGTATTTCACTAAGTGAAAACCTGCCTTCATCAACCAAAGCATGTGTTGTCAGAATGCTTCCTAACAGTTTCTCATCAGTGAGATCCTGCTAAAATGAGTGAAAAAAATCTTTATTCCCTAATGCAAGTTGCACACAACAAATAACCTGCACTCAAAGCATTGTGACAAAAAGGAAAGTAAATGATCAAAGCAAATGGCTCCCAGGTGTATCTGATCTGGTCGTTAGTGGGCTCAGTGTTATGTCAGCAATCAGCAGCTGGGATGATATGTACCTACACAAGAAAACTGGGACTAAGCAAAGTATTTATCTTTAAAGTGAGATTTATTTAACCACTTACCCACTGGGCACTTAAACCCCCTTCCTAACTAGGGATGATCAAACTTTTCAAAAGTTCAGTTCGACCAGAACACCCGAACTTCCTAAAAGTTCGACCCGGATTTCAGAATCCCATTGAAATCAATGGGACCCGAACTTCGGTAATCAAAAAACACCATTTTGAAGCCCTAAAACCCAATAAATGCCCCTAAAAAGTGCCTAGGGTTCTGGGTCATGCCCCAGGGACTATTAATCACACAAAAAAAGTTCTTAAAAATTGTCATTTTTGATAGAGAGCCAATTATTGTTTTGTAGCAAGCGTTTTTTTTGGGCATTTTTTGGGGGACTTTGGAGGCAGGCATAACATCAGAACTTCTGTGTAGGGGTATATATACACACACACTTATATGTATATATACAAATACACATATATAGGTAACAAAGTAGCAGAATACTATACTTGCGCTAATGAAATAATTAACACCAATAGGTCTCCGCTCCTATCACACCTATATATGTGTATGTGTAAAATACATGTAAGTGTGTGTGTATATATACCCCTATACAGAAGTTCAGATGTTTGTTCTGTGACTTCTGCTACAAAGTGTCATTTAGCAATTTTTAGTGTGAGGAAAGGGATATCTAGTGTAATTAGGGTGCTATTTTCCACTATAGTTAGCTTTAATAATCTAGTTTCTGCAGGGAAAGTGTTAAGTGTAAAGGGACCGTAGTGTAGTGTAGGGTTAACTAGCTCTGACTGCTATGGCAGGGTGACAAAACCCTTCCATATCAGGGTGACCGCTATAGAGAAAAGATTGTTTCTCTTAGGTCACTTTCAGAACAGCGATATGGCTTCTCGCCTGTCAGCCTGCTTTTTGCTGCAGGCGTTTATAGGGCTGTTTGGAGTCAGGCATGACATCTGAACTTTTGTGTAGGGGTATATATACATACACCCATATGTGTATGTTTTGCTGAAAAAGTTCGGAATTCGGCCGAACCTCGAACAGCCAATGTTCGGGTCGAACCGATGGTCGACCCGAACCGTTCGATCATCCCTATTCCTAACCAGAGCAATTTTCAGCTTTCAGTGCTTTCACAATTTGAATGACAATTACTCATTCAACACTGTACCCATATGAAATTTTCGTCCTTTTTTTCACACAAATAGAGCTTTCTTTTGGTGGTATTTATTCATCAATGGTGGTGGGAGGGTTTGACCTATAAATGAAAAATAAATGCATTTTTAATATTTTCGGTTTATCAAATTTTGCAAATTTAGTTAATTTTTCTTCATAAATTTTGCCCAAAAATTATACTGCTTTATATCTTTGGTTTAAAAAAAAAGTTTATATTATTTGGTCTTGGTGAAGGTTATAGAGTCTACAAGCTATGGTACCAATCATTGAAAATTGATCACACCTGATTTACTGAAGGCCCATCTTTCTTGAGACACTAACAAGCCAGGAAAGTATAAATACCGCCCCAAATGAACCCTTTTTTGGAAAGTAGACATTTCAAGGTATTTAGTAAGGGGCATGGTGAGTTTTTTGAAGTTGTAATATTTTCCCACAATTCTTTGCAAAATTAATTTTTTTTTCACAAAATTTTCATATTACCAAGTTATTTCTCAAATACTGTATAGGTATACTTGCAACTACACCCCAAAATACATTCTGCTACTCCTCCTGAGTATGGCGATACCACATGTGTGAGACTTTTGCACAGCCTGACCACATATAGAGGCCCAACATCCACGTAGCACCTCCAGACGTTCTAGGAGCATAAATTACATATATATTTTCCTGACAACCTATCACACTTTTAAAGGCCCTGAAACACCAAGACAATGGAAACACCCACAAAATGACCCATTTTGGAAAGCAAACACATGATCTATTTGGCATCATGAGTCTTTTGTACATGTCATTTTTTTCCACAAGTTTTTGGAAAATGTGGAAAGAATATACATAAAGAAAAACTTTACACAAAGTTGTACATTTATAAAATATTTCTAACACCTAGCATGTACATAGCAAAAATTACACCCCAAAATACTCCTCCTGAGTATGGCGATACCACATGTGTGAGACTTTTACACAGCCTAGCCACATACAGAGGCCCAACATTCAGGGAGCACTGTCATTTCCTGGCTACCCATTACACTTTTGTGAGGCACTGTAGGGCACTGACGTGGCACGGATGATCATTGATGTGGCATTGATGAGCACTGATATGGCATGGATATGAAACGTATGAGCACTGATTTGGCATGAATGTAGCACGGAGGAGCACTGACGTGGCATGGATATGGCAGGGAAGAGCACTGATTTGGCATGGATGAGCACTGATGTGGCATGGATGTGGCACGGGTGAGCCACAGATGAGCACTGAGGTGGCATGGGTGAGCAAAGGTGAGGCATGGATGTGGCATGAATGGGCATGAATGAGGCATGATTGAGGCACGGATAGACATGATTAAGGCACAGATTGGCATGATTGAGGCACGGATGAGCACTAATGTGGCATGGATGAGCACTGACGTGGCATGGATGTGGCAGGGATGAGCACTGATGTGGCATGGATGTGGCACAGACGAGCACTGACACAGGATGGATGTGGCACGGATTAGTACTGATGTGGCATGGATTTGGCACAGATGAGCACTGACGTGGTATGGATGTGGCATGGATGAGCACTGGCGTGGCATGGATGTGGCACTGATGAGCCCTGGTGTGGCATGGATGTGGCACTGATGAGCACTGATGTGGCATGGATGAGCACTGATGTGGCATGGATGAGCACTGATGTGGCATGGATGTGGCATGGATGAGCACTGATGTGGCATGGATGTGGCATTGATGAGCATGGATGTGGCACGGATGAGCCACAGATGAGCACTGAGGTTGCCTGGGTGAGCACAGATGGGGCACGGGTGGGCATGATTGAGACACAGATGAGGCACCGATTGGCATGATTGGGGCATGGATGGGCAGGATTGAGGCATGGATGGGCATGATTGAGGCACAGATTGGCATTACTGAGGCATGGACGGGCATGATTAAGACACATATAGGCATGATTGAGGCACGGATGGGCATGGCTGAGGCATGACTGAGGTATGATTGAGGCATGATTGAAGCATGACTGGGGTATGTCACGGAACCATGAACCAGACGTACAACAACAGATAAGTGAAAATAAGAAAGCTTTATTGAAAAACAAGCTATAAAGCAAAAGTCCAAACGGATGGCGAAACCGATGCAGAGTCTTTGCGAAGCCAGGGGTCAGGAACCAGGAGGGTAGTCAGACGAAGCCGGGATCAGGAACCAGCAGGGTAGTCAGACGAAGCCAGGATCAGGAACCAGCAGGGTAGTCAGACGAAACCAGGATCAGGAACCAGCAGGGTAGTCAGACGAAGCCAGGAACAGGAACCAGAAGCAGCAGCAGTCTTAGAAGCATGTGAACACAGGGGGACCAAGCAGGGAACTGAAGCCACAGACCTCCTATATATATGAGCTAGGCATCCAGCTCCTCCCAGTGGGAAGGAGGAGCCGCAGGGTGGGAGGCTACAAGAAACCCAGAAACCAAGATGGCCGCCAGCACATGTCAAACGAAGGAGAACAGCAAGAAGGTAAGACCATGACAGTACCTCCCCCTCAAGGGCCCCTCCTCCTCGGAGTAAAGAACGGTTTCTGAGGGAAGCGTGCGTGGAAGGCTCGGAGCAAGGCAGGAGCATGGACATCTGCGGAGGGAACCCAGGAACGCTCCTCTGGGCCATAACCACGCCAATGAACCAAAAACTGCACCCGACCGCGGACCAGGCGTGAGTCCAGGATATTGCTCACCTCATACTCCTCACGATTGCCCACTCGGACCGGACGAGGACGAGGAACCGAGGAAGTGAAACGATTACACACCAGTGGCTTCAACAGGGAGACATGAAACACGTTGGAGATCCGCATGCCAGGAGGAAGCGCAAGGGCATAGGCTACCGGGTTTACCCTGCGAAGCACTCGGAAGGGACCAACAAAGCGAGGCGCCAGCTTGGGAGTGGGCACTCGAAGGTTGAGGTTGCGGGTGGACAACCATACACGGTCTCCGGCCTGGTAGGAAGGAGCAGGCGCTCGTCTGCGATCAGCCTGGAGTCTCTGGCGCTGCGCAGAGACCTCAAGGGACTTCTGGATCTGTACCCAAGAAGCACGTAGAACGGAAAGGTGATCCTCCACAGCCGGAATATCCTGGGGAGAGAATACCTCCGGTAACACGGCAGGTTGGAACCCATAGTTGGCCATGAAGGGAGACGTCCCAGAGGAAGAGTTCACCGCCGTGTTCCTGGCAAACTCAGCTCAAGGCAGGAGGTCAACCCAATTGTCTTGGTGATCGGAGACATAGCAATGAAGGAATTGCTCCAAGGCCTGATTGGATCGTTCTGCGGCCCCATTGGACTGAGGGTGGTAGGCCGAGGAGAAGGAGAGATGAATCCCCAACTGGGAGCAAAAGGCGCGCCAGAACCTGGACACAAACTGACTCCCCCGATCCGACACAATCTCCTTGGGCAAACCGTGCAACCGGAAGACCTCCCTGGCAAAAATCGTGGCCAACTCCTGTGCAGAGGGTAACTTCTTGAGAGGAACACAGTGGCACATTTTGGAAAACCGATCCACAATCATGAGAATGACTGTATGGCCTCGGGATGCAGGGAGGTCCACAATGAAATCCATCCCCAGGTGAGACCATGGGCGCTCCCCGGTGGCTAAGGGTTGCAGAAGGCCCAACGGAAGGTGCCGAGGGGACTTACTCTGGGCACAAACGGAGCATGCCGCTACATATGCGGCGATGTCGGAACGTAGGGAAGGCCACCAGAACAGACGTGAAACAGCCCAGGACAGCTGATTCTTTCCAGGATGCCCCGCGGTCTTGGAGTTATGGTAGGTTCGCAACAACCGAGTGCGCAACTCCTCAGGCACAAAACATCTGCCGTTGGGTCTCCCAGAGGGAGCACCAGATTGAGCCGCCAAAATCTGCTCACCCAGGGGAGAGGTCAGGCTGGTGCGAATGGCGGCCAGGATCTGATTCGGAGGTATGACCGAAGTCGGAATCGACTCCTCCCTGGACAGGTCGGAGTACTGCCGTGATAAGGCATCCGCCGTGATGTTCTTGGAACCGGGTAGGTAGGAGACCACGTAATTAAAACGTGACAAGAACAGAGCCCATCTGGCCTGACGTGGTGTCACTCTCTTGGCCTCAGAGAGGTAGGTCAGATTCTTGTGGTCCGTCAGGATGAGGACCGGAACCACCGAACCCTCAAGCAAGTGCCTCCATTCTTTAAGAGCCTGCACGATGGCCAATAACTCCCTGTCACCAATCTGGTAGTTGCACTCCGCGGAAGACAGTTTCCAGGAGTAAAACCCACAAGGAAGCAGAGGACCCTCTGGTGTTCTACGCTGAGACAGAAGGGCGCCTACTCCCGTCTCAGACGCGTCCACCTCGAGGACAAAGGGCAACCCAGGGTTGGGATGCGACAGAAACGGAGCCGACACAAAGGCGGACTTTAGAGCCTCAAAAGCTCGGATGGCCTCGGGCGGCCAGACCTGGGAATTACTGCCCTTCCTGGTCAGATCCGTGAGAGGCTTGGCTAGCATGGAAAAGTCCCTGATGAACTTCCGATAATAATTGGCGAAGCCCAAAAAGCGCTGCAGGGAGCGAAGACCACTGGGCTGGGGCCACTGTAAGACAGCCGAAACCCTCTCAGGATCCATGGAGAACCCCTCAGCGGAAATGATGTAACCTAAGAAGGTAACCTGGGATCGGTGAAATTCGCATTTCTCAAGCTTACCGAACAGCTTGTTCTCTCGTAACCGTTGCAACACTCGTTTGACATCCAGAATGTGGGTCTCCATGGACTCAGAATATACCAAGATGTCATCCAAATAGACCACCACACACTGCTGCAACAGGTCACGGAAAACATCGTTGATGAATTCCTGAAAGACTGCGGGCGCATTGCACAGCCCAAAGGGCATAACCAAGGATTCATAATGACCGGTCCTGGTGTTAAACGCGGTCTTCCACTCATCGCCCGCCTTGATCCTTACGAGGTTATATGCCGCCCTCAGGTCGAGTTTGGTAAAGACCGTGGCCCCTTTAAGGCGATCGAACAGCTCGGAAATCAAGGGTATCGGGTAAGCGTTCTTGATCGTGATGCGATTGAGACCCCTGTAATCGATGCAAGGCCTCAACTCACCGCCCTTCTTTTTCACAAAGAAAAATCCAGCCCCTGCCGGGGACGAGGATTTGCGAATGTGTCCGCGTGAAAGCGCCTCCCTCACGTACTCCTCCATGGCCTCATTCTCCGCTACCGACAGTGGATAGACTTTGCCACGAGGAGGAACGGCACCAGATTGTAACTCGATGGCACAATCGTATGGGCGGTGCGGAGGTAGGGCAACCACGCGCACCTTATCGAATACATCCCGGTACTCCTCGTATTCAGGGGGCAACAGAGAGTCCGAGGAAGTACACAGCAACTTGACAGGCCCATGGATGCAACTAGCCCCACACTGCGGTGACCACGAGAGGATCTCGGCCGATCTCCAATCGAAAATCGGATTATGCTTCTGGAGCCAGGGGTACCCCAAGACCACCGAGTAGTGTGGAGACGAAATAACCTGGAAGCAGACCGACTCTCTGTGGACGGCACCAATGGCTAACCCCACTGGAAGGGTCTCATGAGTCACGTGTGGCGGCAGAAGGGGTCTGCCGTCTATCGCCTCAAGAGCCAGAGGAGAACCTCGAGCCTGCAGAGGAATGGAATTGGCGGCAACGAACACACTATCAATGAACAAACCACCAGCACCAGAGTCCACCAACGCCTGGGTCGTCACCGAGCCCCCGACCCAGGAGAGGACAACAGTGATCAGTGGTTTGTCAACACGGGAAACCGGGGACGAGGAGACTCCACCCAAGATCTGCCCCCGACAGGATCTCAGGTGCGAGCGTTTCCCGGACGGTTCGGACATGCCAACCGAAAATGCCCACCGAGACCACAGTACATGCATCGGCCCTCGCGTCTCCGGAGTACCCTCTCCCCCTCGGACAGGCGAGCAAACCCCAGCTGCATGGGTTCACCCCCAGACAAGTCATCCCCAGGAGGTGTGGGAGGAGAGGGAGGCACGGGTGGGACAGCAAAGGTAGGCGCCAATCTGTTAGGAGGCCTCCGCAGACTCTCCTTAAAGGAAGGTCTCTCCCTGAGTCTGGTGTCAATCAAAATCAGGAAAGAAATAAGAGACTCGAGCTCCACTGGTAGGTCCTTAGCTGCAACCTCATCCTTCAAGGCATCCGAGAGACCATGAGAGAAAGCAGCGACCAGAGCCTCATTATTCCAGCCCACCTCTGCTGCCAGGGTACGAAACTCAATGGCGTATTCAGCTACGGATCGTGAACCCTGTCTGATGGACATAAGGAGCTTCGCAGCAGAGGCAGCACGAGCCGGCACATCGAATACCTTCCGAAGAGAAGCAACAAAACCGGAAAACTCGGCAACCACTGGATTGTTGTTCTCCCATAAAGGGCTGGCCCAGGCCAAGGCCTTGTCCGAGAGCAGCGAGATTAAGAAGCCCACCTTTGATCTCTCAGTAGGAAAGGCATGTGGCAGCAACTCAAAATAAATGCCCACCTGGTTAAGGAAACCTCGGCACTGAGTTGGCTCTCCCCCAAAGCGCTGTGGAAGGGGGGCAGAACCGGACATACCCCGAAACACCGCAGGCGCAACAACAGGTGTCGGGGTAGACTCTGGCGCAACAACCGGAGCGGCAGTAGGAGCGGGCCCAGGAGCGACAACCGACCCATCGGCAACGGGAGCGAAATGAGCCGTGCGTTCGAGCAGGGTTTGCAACGCCACGGCGAACTGACCCAACAGGTGATCCTGCTGATCAAGTCTGGCAACCAGCGTGGGTAGCGAGGATGGCCCTGTACCGTCATAATTCATGGCTTGGTCCTAATGTCACGGAACCATGAACCAGACGTACAACAACAGATAAGTGAAAATAAGAAAGCTTTATTGAAAAACAAGCTATAAAGCAAAAGTCCAAACGGATGGCGAAACCGATGCAGAGTCTTTGCGAAGCCAGGGGTCAGGAACCAGGAGGGTAGTCAGACGAAGCCGGGATCAGGAACCAGCAGGGTAGTCAGACGAAGCCAGGATCAGGAACCAGCAGGGTAGTCAGACGAAACCAGGATCAGGAACCAGCAGGGTAGTCAGACAAAGCCAGGAACAGGAACCAGAAACAGCAGCAGTCTTAGAAGCATGTGAACACAGGGGGACCAAGCAGGGAACTGAAGCCACAGACCTCCTATATATATGAGCTAGGCATCCAGCTCCTCCCAGTGGGAAGGAGGAGCCGCAGGGTGGGAGGCTACAAGAAACCCAGAAACCAAGATGGCCGCCAGCACATGTCAAACAAAGGAGAACAGCAAGAAGGTAAGACCATGACAGGGTATGATTAAGGTATGACTGAGGCACGATTGAGGCATGAATGAGGCATGGAGGAGGCAGGGGTGAGCAGTGCTGCAGTCTCTCTACACTCCTTGCACACTGTACTGATAGTTGTATACAGCGTGCAAGGAGAAAACTGAACCGGACATGTGCAGGTTTGTTGACAACTGATCGCTCCGTCACTGGACGGAGCGATCACGTGGTAAAGGCCCGCTAGCATGGGCCCTTTACCATGATCTGTGATGCGCCGGGTCCACGGGTGCATCTGGGAGGACGTCATTGTACACCCTCCCAGAATAAGCCAACCACGTTGTAGCCGTCATTTTGCTAATGCCCAGGCGGCAAGTGGTTAAAATAAAACAACACTGACTCAAGTTGCAATAGCAGAGATGGGACTTAAGTACCCTCCCAACATAGGTAGAGTAATCAAATAGATGATTACCTATAGCGCTTGCAGAAAAATATATAACAAGTAATCAGTATTGTTATATCTTCAAACAATAAAGTGCATATATATATCCCCGTGGTAATATTAAGAACAAATAAATACACTTACACCCCTGACTGAAAGTTGCTGGCAGGAGGAGCATTCTGAGAGGAGAAGGTGTCCATCTGGAGGGAACTTATCCAGACCCTGGGGGTCACAAAGCCTTGGTGGTCCTACTGTCATATGACATATAGGGCCCACACAATCTGGTGAGTGTGAATTCTATCTACCTTTCACAGAGGAGCACAAGAATTGTCACCAGGGATAAAGTGGAAGATTCATCATCACAGCACATAGCACTTTTCACTGTGCACCTTTATTCATGATAATTTATTATATTCACCATTAAGGAATCACTTCACTTCAGTAAAGAACTTTTGATATATGGACTTGATTAAATGAACTTTCTTAGCACTTTATAAATCACAAATTTATTTATTATTGCACATTATATTTTAAGTGTATTTATTTGTTCTTAATATTACCACGGGGATATATATATATATATGCACTTTATTGTTTGAAGATATAACAATACTGATTACTTGTTATATATTTTTCTGCAAGCGCTATAGGTAATCATCTATTTGATTACTCTATCTACCTTGAGCACTCGCACTTTACTATAGCAGCTGCACACCTATTATTTCACGATTAACCATTTATTTACTAATTCAGAAACTTAGGACTCTCCGTTTGGCGCGGGAATATACTTTGTATATTTTTCTCTCTACCCTCCCAACAGCTGGGGCCAGGTGGAACTGATTGCAGGAAACTGCTGGCTGCTGGGAGACACCCGCCGGTGGTCACTGGAACTACAGCTTTCAGCCCAGGGACCCACAGTGCCACCAGCAGCCTAACCAGGTCCTGACAGCACTGTTTTTAATGGTGGCATAATTCCGTTTGTAGGACTTTCAGCTTCCTACATGAAGGGTTGTTCACATACACGGGATTGATAGTGCGGCATGAGATATCCAGTGTATTAAGCCTGTAGGTCACTGGATAGAAGAGAGAGGGAGATGGATGAGCCTCGGAAGTGCAGAAGCCTGGTCTAATTGTCAGGGAGATGTCTCGGATTGTCACTGGGAGTGAGGTGACATGATGGCTGTACTGGTGGAGTGAGACCCAGGCTCTGCGGTGTCCCCTCAAAAACACTGCATCTAGTGAGAGAAATCTGGGTATGTTAGGAGAAGAGTGAATCACTGTACAAGTTGTTCAAATCGCTTCTGTCAATAACAGCCAGTGAGCCAATGAAAGGGGGCAGGAATGAGCCGCTACTCAGGAACTAGCTTTTTCGGGTACCCCCATTGCAAACTGCTTGCTCTGTGAGCATTCAGCAGGAGGAAGGGGCCACGACCGCCGGCAGGGGATCCAAGAAGAGAAGGACCGGGGCTGCTCTGTTCATACCACTGCACAGCAGGTAAGTATGACATGTTTGGTATTTTTTAAAAAAAATAAATAAAAAGCTTTTAATATCACTTTAAACAAAAGAAAAAATATATTCGGCAAACTGCCTTAATCTCGGACAAATATACCTCCTCTCCTAGATACAACCAGTAGTTTTCATTAACCTTCTGTCACACTAGTCAAGGGATGTTCTCCTTTCTGGTAGCCACTTTCATTTTATAACCTTCATGTAATGAAATTTTGATTTTTTTTTTCATCTTTTTAGTCATAAACAAGAAAGAAATATGTAAAACAAAGCATTCCCTTGCTGTGGGCCCATGCAGTCTTTGAAGGCTAGATATTTCCACTACAGTTTATCATTTTTCTTCTGTTCCTAATTACGCTACAGGTGAGTGATACCTTCCCAAACTTTTCATTGCACAATCACCAGACAAGAAAAATAGTTTTTGCAATTTCCTGCCAAATTGGAAAGTACTCTGGGTCCTATTGCAGAGAAAAGGCTTGAGCAGCCTTCTGAAATTAGCAAATTATCGACACAGATGTGAATGTACAAGAGCAATGCAGGGGAATACAAGAAAATGATTGGCTGCAAAGCAATCCATAACTTTCAAGTTAATCAACGTTAAAGTAGCAGAAGCACATTTCAGCAGAGCAAAACCAGAGAGTTACCTTTGCCACCTGTCAACAGCATATGTACAATCTGTACCAGTTTCAAGTAAACATAGATTAACGCAGAAGATAATTCACTACACACTACCCAAGAGACTGTCAGAGTGCTTTAAAGCACTAGTTTTTTATAGTGGACTAACATTTTACCATACATTGCTCACTCTATATAGAAACTCCCACATAGTCATAAATAAAAAACAATGTCAAACAATTAAAAATATATTGAAATAAAGTAAAATAGATCTCCGGTCTAAACTCTTAGGATTCAGAGTTATGAAGGGCTAGTACCCATCAGTGGCAAATTAAATAAATAAAGGGAACCTCAGAAGGAATCCATACAGTTAGAAAAACATAGTAGAGGTTCTACCCCTTTCTCACTCCTCTAAAAAAAATGCTGCCGGTGTCCCTGTTGGAGAGATGTAAGGACACATCCATACCGCACAACATCTAAGGGCCTTAGGAGAAATGTGAGTGTACAGCAGTAGAGGTACCACAGATCCAAAGAAGTACAGATGCCAGCACACCAGAAGCATGTTAGCAGAAAGAGGGTCTTAGGCCAGCCATAGAAGGTTCCTGCTGAACTGGCTGAGATTCAAACTGTTATTGGGCAGGCTGAATGTACCAAGTTGATCGATCAATCAACTTGGGTACAACAATCCTGCTGGATTCTCTTGCAATTATAGCTAGCAGCTCCTAAAGACTAGTCAAACATGCCACCAACTACATTTTGGGGTTGCGCATGACTCCTTTATAAAGTTAAAGGGGAGTTCCGGCCACAAAATCGACATAATCGATTGGATATTTCAAACTTTGTTAACAAATAAAAAACTGAAAAATTGGGCGTGCAAAATTATTCAGCCCCTTTACTTTCAGTGCAGCAAACTCTCTCCAGAAGTTCAGTGAGGATCTCTGAATGATCCAATGTTGACCTAAATGACTAATAATGATAAATAGAATCCACCTGTGTGTAATCAAGTCTCCGTATAAATGCACCTGCACTGTGATAGTCTCAGAGGTCCGTTTAAAGCGCAGAGAGCATCATGAAAAACAAGAAACACACCAGGCAGGTCCGAGATACTGTTGTGGAGAAGTTTAAAGCCGGATTTGGATACAAAAAGATTTCCCAAGCTTAAAACATCCCAAGGAACACTGTGCAAGCGATAATATTGAAATGGAAGGAGTATCAGACCACTGCAAATCTACGAAGACCTGGCCGTCCCTCTAAACTTTCAGCTCATACAAGGAGAAGACTGATCAGAGATGCAGCCAAGAGGCCCATGATCACTCTGGATGAAAAGCAATTTCTTAAAGATATCCATAAAAAGTGTCATTTCAAGTTTGCCACAAGCCACCTGGGAGACACACTAAACATGTGGAAGAAGGTGCTCTGGTCAGATGAAACCAAAATCAAACTTTTTGGCAACAATGCCAAACGTTATGTTTGGCGTAAAAGCAACACAGCTCATCACCCTGAACACCCCACCCCCACTGTCAAACATGGTGGTGGCAGCATCATGGTTTGGGCCTGCTTTTCTTCAGCAGGGACAGGGAAGATGGTTAAAATTGATGGAAAGATGGATAGCAAAATACAGGACCATTCTGGAAGAAAACCTGATGGAGTCTGCAAAAGACCTGAGACTGGGACGGAGATTTGTCTTCCAGCAAGACAATGATCCAAAACATAAAGCAAAATCTACAATGGAATGGTTCACAAATAAACATATCCAGGTGTTAGAATGGCCAAGTCAAAGTCCAGACCTGAATCCAATCGAGAATCTGTGGAAAGAACTGAAAACAGCTGTTCACAAACCCTCCCATCCAACCTCACTGAGCTTGAGCTGTTTTGCAAGGAGGAATGGGCAAAAATTTCAGTCTCTCGATGTGCAAAACTGATAGAGATATACCCCAAGCGACTTACAGCTGTAATCGCAGCAAAAGGTGGCGCTACAAAGTATTAACTTAAGGGGGCTGAATAATTTTGCACGCCCAATTTTTCAGTTTTTTAATTGTTAAAAAAGTTTGAAATATCCAATAAATTTTGTTCCACTTCATGATTGTGTCCCACTTGTTGTTGATTCTTCACATAAAATTACAGTTTTATATATTTATGTTTGAAGCCTGAAATGTGGCAAAAGGTTGCAAAGTTCAAGGGGGCCGAATACTTTTGCAAGGCACTGTATTTGTCTGGAATCAATGCTAGTACTGTTGGCTTGTTTTTTATTTATTTATTTATTTTTTGTGATCTCCCAGTGCCTGACTGATAGGAGACAAAAACAAAACAAAAAGTTTGAAAAGAAAGCCGGCACACGAAAGCTTCTTCCTAATGCAGTTTATTCCAGCAAAAGCAGCAATATGAACATGGAAATTCTAACGCATTTTGGCCGTTGCCTTACTCCTAGCATACATAAAGATAATAAAATCGAACTTTTATGAAGCAGCCCTTAAACAAATAGGGGTGGTACATTTTAATTACAATTGAGAACAAATGATGACACATGGGGATGAATGAAACGGTTGTGAGCTGTGAGATTGTACCCATGTGGTTTTTCCACATGCAAACAGTGCATAAGGCATAAAAAAGTAAGAGTGTCACCTCTCTGTCCACAGGAAGGATTTTTACCCTCAGGAATTTTATTATTGTAATTCCAAGATGGTTATTTATGTCCCATACTCTATAGGGATAGAGCTCTCTATGAGATTCTACAACAGGGCTGTTTCTTCTCTAGTAAAAAGGCTCCCACTTTAAGTACTTTATTGTCCCCATCCCTGTTCTGTTCACACAGCCCTCAAGCATCCAAATCATGGTTGCGAGCCTTGGGATCGTACCCATGTGGTTTTTCCACATGCAAACAATGTGTAAGGCATAAGAAAAGTAAGAGTGTCACCTCTCTGTCCACAGGAAGGATTTTTACCCTCAGGAATTATATTAATTGTAATTACAACATAGTTATTTATATCATTGAATGTGATATCTGTCAGCTGGAATATATTGGTTACAAAATAAAATGTAAGTGTTGTGCTCCCTCAACTAGTTGATGCAATAGGACCTTTAAACTATAAAGTGCAGAAATTCTTAAAGTGTCAAGTGCTCTATGGAATAATCATAAATACATATATACAACGTCGTAACAAACCATATTCATTATCTCATTAACGTAAAGTGCAATTGTGTAAACCATCCATAAAGTGCATTGTGCAAAGAAACTCCAATGTATAGTGTAAAATTAATTAAATTGATAAAAATGATTATGCATATATCCATTCCCATATATAAAGTGCAAATGTGCAAAAAAACAAAAACATCAATAAAAATGTGTAAGTCCATCCATCAATGAAAACAATTCTTGATGGATAACAAAGTGCATCACTTCACTTGACACTTTTTAAAGAATTTCTGCACTTTATAGTTTAAAGGTCCACTTGACACTTCTTAAAGAATTTCTGCACTGTATAATTTAAAGATCCTATTGCATCAACTAGCTGTGGAAGCGCAACACTTACATTTTATTTTTGTACACAATATTGCTGAGGATGTGCATTTGAGTGTTAGCAGCAACCCTTATCAATATGTTTATTTATTTTAGTATAATCATTGACAGCGCAGAGTTTTTTTTCACATTTTTATAAATATATTGGTTATATTTGCAGTTTAAGACTGAGAATATCAGAACACTATAATGATACTTCTAACGTTAATGCCAAGAATATCTCCAATGTGTCTAAGCATTTTAGAGAGATACTTGGAGGGAATCTTAACTCCTTTTTTTTCTTTGGTTTGGAACAGGTCAAAAACCACCAAGAGGACGTGACACAAACTGCATCTTCATTACTTCATGCATTAATGCATTACTTACTAGAATTATTAGAATGAAATTACTTCAATGTGAAGTGTGGTGGATACACCAGCTAAATACTAGAGCACCTAATGGAATGAATAGTAGAATGGACGGAGGAAGTAGGCGGAGTCCTCAAGCGCAGACATGTCTGGCTGATGCTCCACTCCTAGAGGACAGAAAACCACATACAGCAGTGGCTGCCCGCCGAATATTCGCTCAGTTAGTACAGGAAACTGTGCTGTACATAAAGGTATGGTTTTCAGCAGGTCTTGGACTAAATTTAAGTCCAAAAGTGGCAAGGAAGTGCTGTCCAGAGCCTCAATTAAAATGGCATCAGCTCCCTCTTCCTCAGCTGCCTCAGAATCACCTCACAGCGCTGACACAGCAGTGAAACTATTCCCTCCTCTCCTCACATATCAAACTGAAACAGTCCGCAGTACCTCAGTTTCACAGGATGAAAAGGACATTGAGTCAGTCTCTCCCAATATATTATCACATATTGAATGTATGTTTCAAAAGGCACTTAAACAGACTTCTGACCTTATTACTTATAGCCTGACTAAAGAGATAAGGGAGCTGGGCAAATGCATAGCTAATCTTGAAACAAGGCTAGAGGATATTGAGAATTTTACACAGGACCAAAATACAGAAATTGAGAATCTTAAAGAGGAAAACTTAGTACTTCAGTCTCGTCTAGAAGATTTTGCTCCAATTTGCGCATAAGAGGCATTCCTGAATCCATAACTGACTTACAAGCGATAATGTTAGCCTTGTTTCAGGAATTACAACCTGCTATTCCAGTCGAACGCCTGGAAATGGACAGAGTCCATCGCGCCTTATCTCCTAAAAAATGAGAAGGTCCACCTAGAGACATCATCATTAAATTCCTTTATTACCGTACAAAGGAACAGCTCTTATCAGCTGCTAGAGAAAAAGGATCCTTAAATTTTCAGGGTCACGAATACCAAATCTTCGCGGATCTGTCTCCTATCACCATCAATAAAAGAAGAGCTCTTAAACCATTATTACACATATTGCAGCAAAAACATATCCCCTACCAGTGGGGTTTTCCTTTTTCGGTGCGTTTTACTTTTCAAGGTACTAAATACAAATGTCATTCATCTGAAGATTTTCAAAACACCCTTCAAGACCTTCACCTAACTGAACACCAGAGCTTGCAAGGCTCAGAAAATACTCAACACAGATCTGCCTCTGGCTCACCACGCACTTTCTCAAAATCCTCTGGGAAACAAAATTGTTGTGATTCACATAAACGTGGTCGCTTTATTTCTCCTTCTCCATCTGCTGAAGATTCCATGGACTGATGGACCAGATAATTCTTTAATCTCCTCTGTCTTATGCCAATGTGTCCCATGTTGGTCATCCAATTTATTTTTCCTAGAAAAGACTTGTGTCTTTCTTTATCTTGCCAGTATAATATTTCATGGATCTAATCCCTTTTTGCCATATACTTCAAATTTGTTTTTTGAGCTAAATGCTCAAGCTCATACATGTTATAGCAAACTACACTGTGGCACAGAATTCCATTTAGTTCTACTTATTGTAGATTAATCCCTGTTGCTTTGTTCAAATCAATCTTCCTTTTTTTTTTTTTTGAATATGGTTATTATTCAGTTTCACTGTGCTACATCCTTTCCTATCTATATTATGTGCTAGAAGACATGAATAACTTCCTTTAGAGCTCTATAAAGTTCTTTATAGTTGATACTCATTCCTTTGAAATGAATTCTTAGATTCGCAGTATCTTGCACAGCTACTACTGGCAGGAGTACTGTGATTTCTGCTCGTTATTATAGCATAAGTTGCTTATACTACTGTATATTGTTAAGTGATTATTAACTTATGGTTTTCTGTACCTTCCTAGGTTGTTCCGTGCATCCTCACTTTGTTACCCTCGGTGGCCTCTCCCTTTCAGAGACTACTGACTGTAGCTATTTAGCCTTTGTTGGGGGATTTCCATCTCCCATCAACGGCATACATTCCTATTGTAGATTATAGATGGTGAAGGCGCCTGGTTTTAATGTTTTGGCCCTTGATGTAATGCAAAAACCTGCTGCCCTTTTTTATTTTAATGGTGGTGTGCCAAAAAAATACAAGTAGTAGATAAGTGAAAAAAAAGGCACTGGTAATCAGGTAATCAGGTAATCAGTGGTGGTGTTCCAGGTGTGTTAGGGGGTATTAGATTGTCTACACCAATCAATTATGTCCATAAAGATAAACCTTGTTTACCAATAAATAAATAAATAAATGGTGGACTTTAAAATCATCTATAATACCATAATGTGAACCATTTTTAATAACAACCTAGTAAAAGGCGAAATATATATCTCTGTGTCTATATAAAATTGGTGACTTTTAGTGATAATAAAATTGCAATTAGTGACACTTGTGTTATAAAACCTTGTATGACATAAAAACGCATGTAATTAGCAATAAAATCTATAAAATCTGTAATTCATTTATATTTTTGTGCAATAGGTGAAAGAAAGTCCGTGGTGATTAAATAAAATCTTCAAAGTGCTTTTGTGCTCCAATTTGTGCTCTTGATAAAATTCAGCAATATTTTCTTCTTACCAGATGGCTTTAGGCCACAAGGACCTAGATCGCTTTTGATCCCTTTAAGGATAGATCAATCCTCCACCGAGTTTATCCAATCCAGGGATAGGTGGTAGATGTTCCAATCTGGATCTGGACCACAGGATAGGGTCTCAAGCATATGTATATGGGAAAATATGATAGGGAAGCCAAAATACAGTGCTTTGCGAAAGTATTCGGCCCCTTGAACTTTTCGACCTTTTGCCACATTTCAGGCTTCAAACATAAAGATATAAAACTGTAATTTTTTGTGAAGAATCAACATCAAGTGGGACATAATCATGAAGCGGAACAAAATTTATTGGATATTTCAAACTTTTTTAACAAATAAAATCCTGAAAAATTGGGTGTGCAAAATTATTCAGCCCCCTTAAGTTAATAATTTAGGATGGTTGGATGGAGAGCATTTGTGAACAGCAGTTTTCAGTTCTTTCCACAGATTCTCGATTGGATTCAGGTCTGGACTTTGACTTGACCATTCTAACACCTGGATATGTTTATTTGTGAACCATTCCATTGTAGATTTTGCTTTATGTTTTGGATCATTGTCTTGTTGGAAGACAAATCTCTGTCCCAGTCTCCGTTCAGAATGGTCCTGTATTTGGCTCCATCCATCTTCCCATCAATTTTAACCATCTTCCCTGTCCCTGCTGAAGAAAAGCAGGCCCAAACCATGATGCTGCCACCACCATGTTTGACAGTGGGGATGGTGTGTTCAGGGTTTCCGAGCTGTGTTGCTTTTACGCCAAACATAACCTTTTGCATTGTAGCCAAAAAGTTCGATTTTGGTTTCATCTGACCAGAGCACCTTCTTCCACATGTTTGGTGTGTCTCCCAGGTGGCTTGTGGCAAACTTTAAATGACACTTTTTATGGATATCTTTAAGAAATGGCTTTCTTCTTGCCACTCTTCCATAAAGGCCAGATTTGTGCAGTATACGACTGATTGTTGTCCTATGGACAGAGTCTCCCACCTCAGCTGTAGATCTCTGCAGTGAGTGAGCATGGGCCTCTTGGTTGCATCTCTGATCAGTCTTCTCCTTGTATGAGCTGAAAGTTTAGAGGGACGGCCAGGTCTTCGTAGATTTGCAGTGGTCTGATACGCCTTCCATTTTAATATTATCGCTTGCACAGTGCTCCTTGTGATGTTTAAAGCTTGGGCAATCTTTTTGTATCCAAATCTGGCTTTAAACTTCTCCACAACAGTATCTCGGACCTGCCTGGTGTGTTCCTTGTTCTTCATGATGCTCTCTGCGCTTTAAACAGACCTCTGAGACTATCACAGTGCAAGTGCATTTATACGGAGACTTGATTACACACAGGGGGATTCTATTTATCATCATTAGTCATTTAGGTCAACATTGGATCATTCAGAGATCCTCACTGAACTTCTGGAGAGAGTTTGCTGCTCTGAAAGTAAAGGGGTGAATCATTTTGCACGCCCAATTTTTCAGTTTTTTTATTTGTTAACAAAGTTTGAAATATCCAATAAATTTCATTCGACTTCATGATTGTGTCCAACTTTTTGTTGATTCTTCACAAAAAATTACAGTTTTATATCTTTATGTTTGAAGCCTGAATGTGGCAAAAGGTCGCAAAGTTCAAGGGGGACGAATACTGTATACACTATACACTGTATAGTGTAAATCCGTTTTTATTATAGTGACAAAATAAAAGATAATTCCTGAGGAAGCGATAACCGCGAAATGCATTGTGGTCTGTAAACCGTAAACTGAGTTAACCAGCGACGTCATTTCCTGCTTTGGTCTGGAACACACGCCACCGCTGCCACGCTACAGGGGCTGGGAAAGAAACTGTATCCTATTACAGAGCACCAGAGTGGTCACTTCCATACACCCAAAACATATTGCAGCGCTTCCACCTAGTGCCAGGAGAAGGCACTACACACTGTAAGCAGCCAATTTTATCTTTTATTTTGGCACTATAATAAAAACGGATTTACACTATATTTTGGCTTCCCTATCATATTTTCCCATATATATCTGCTTGAGACCCTATCCTGCGGTCCAGATCCAGATTGGAACATCTACCACCTATCCCTGGATTGGATAAACTCGGTGGAGGATTGATCTATCCTTAAAGGGATCAAAAGCGATCTAGGTCCTTGTGGCCTAAAGCCATCTGGTAAGAAGAAAATATTGCTGAATTTTATCAAGAGCACAAATTGGAGCACAAAAGCACTTTGAAGATTTTATTTAATCACCACGGACTTTCTTTCACCTATTGCACAAAAATATAAATGCATTTCAGATTTTATAGATTTTATTGCTAATTACATGCGTTTTTATGTCACACAAGGTTTTATAACACAAGTGTCACTAATTGCAATTTACCATGGACTTTCTTTCACCTATTGCACAAAAATATAAATGAATTACAGATTTTATAGATTTTATTGCTAATTCAAGCGTTTTTATGTCATATAAAGTGTCACTAATTGCAATTTTATTATCACTAAAAGTCACCAATTTTATATATACACAGAGATATATATTTCGCCTTTTACTAGGTTGTTATTACAAATGGTTCACATTATGGTATTATAGATGATTTTAAAGTCCACTGTTTATTTATTTATTGGTAAACGAGGTTTATCTTTATGGACATAATTGATTGGTGTAGACAATCTAATACCCCCTAACACACCTGGAACACCACCACTGATTACCTGATTACCTGATTACCAGCGCCTATTTTTTCACTTATCTAATACGTTCCTATTGGTTGTGCCTTAACTATTTGTTTTATATATTACATTGCTAAGCACACAATTGTCCCTTCTATTTATTTCTTCCCTTTTCTCTACACATTTCCTCCCCCTTCCCACATTGAGTATGAAACAATCGACAAATTCCACAATGGTATGGTACGCTAGACATCGTTTATATACAGTCTTATGGCCCCCCTAAATATAATGTCCTTGAATGTTCAGGGACTAAATAACCCAAACAAACGTACTAAAGCTTTTCGCAACTTTGCATCATTAAAAGCACACATTTTGTGTCTTCAAGAGACACACTTTACCTTACAATCCACTCCCAAATATTTTAGTCCTAAATATCCTCAAATTTTCACTGCTTCGGCCTCTACAAAACAACGAGGTGTGCTAGTGGCCTTTCATCGGTCTACTCCATTTACTCTTGTACATGAAATCAAGGACCCTGAGGGCAGGTATCTGATTCTCACGGGATACCTTATTGACTCCGCTATTACTATAGTGTCATATTATGCTCCCAACAAAAATCCTATTCCATTTCTTTCGCATCTTTTTCAGGTTGTGGATTCTCATAGAATGGGTGCAGTTATGATTTGTGGTGATTCAAATCAAGTTATTTTCCCATTTCTGGATAAATCCCCTATATCTTCTTCGAGCAGCCCTAATAAACTCTCATTCTCACAACTGCTTGCAAAATATAATATGGTAGATTCTTGGAGAGAGGTGAATCCAAACAAGCGTAGATCATGGAAAATTGTTACCAATACTTACCGTAATTTTCCTTTCCTGGCTCTGCGTCATGCCATCATACTACGGGTCAACTCCGCCCCTCTGACCCCCATAGGACATCCCTGAAATAGCATAAAAGGCAGGCAGTACCTGGTGGAGGTGTTCTGTATGAGCTCGTGACGGACCAGGGAGGGTTTGTGCTGGCATGACGCAGAGCCAGGAAAGGAAAATTACGGTAAGTATTGGTAACAATTTTCCATTTTCCTGGCTCTGCATCATGCCATCATACTACGGGACTTAACTAGCCAAAACACAGGGTGGGAAGAATAAATTACAAACACCAGGTACTGCTGCAAGAAACAAATTTTAATATCTTGATAAAGCAGAAGACACTACTGAAGCTCCCATCTGAGCATACTGGGATGACATCACATCCAGCTTATAGTGTTTTATGCAGGTATTAGGAGATCTCCAACCTGCTGCCTTACAGACCACGTCTGCCGATACTTTGGACCAAGCTGCCCAGGAGGATGACACCGCTCTTATGGAATGTGTTCGGATCTCCTGAGGAGGGGGGAGGCCTTCCAGGGAGTAAGCTGTTTGGATTGCTTTAACTATCCCTGTCGAGAGGACTCTTCGAGGGCCCAGCATACCCATCCTGGGACCCTTTGGGAATACAAAAATAGAGCATCTGTTTTCCGGAACGAGACCGTTCTGGGCAGCTTTGTCTGTGGGAGAGACTTCATATCCAGATCCTACCATCTAGGCTCCTCCAAGTCTGATTGAGAAGGTGAAAAGGCCGGGAGAACCGATTCCCAATTAAAATGAAATTCCAACAAGACTTTAGGAAGGGACTTCGGAGAAGGTCGTAACACCACGCTTTCCTGAAGGAAGGTGCAGAACGGCTCTTTGTAGGAGAAGGCTGCAGTGTCTGAGCCTCATCTGGCTGAGACCAAAACTGTCAAGAAAACCGTCTTTAATGTCAGGTACCATAAAGGACTGTCCGAATCTGGGGAAAAAATGGTCTTTTTAGCAACCCCATTAATACTAACAGTAAATCCCACTTTGGAAAGAAAAGGACGAATAGGCGGGTATATCTTGATTGCCGCACAGAGAAATCCATCTACTAGAGACTCCTTTGGCCATGAGGTATTGGTAAGGGCCAAAAGTGCTGAAATTTGAACTTTAAGCATGTTGAAGCTTAGTCCCGAGTCGAGGCCGTACTGCAGAAAATCCAATATATTCGCCACTGAGGTGAAACGGAAAGAAAATCCCTGCTGGACTGAGAAATCCTCGAACCTCTTCCACACTCTATATAATAAGTGGCCTTTAGTAGATTCTTTCCTGGATGACAGAATGGTGGACATTACTGAGTCAGAGAGATTTCGATTCTGGAGCTTGCTCCTCTCAAATGCCATGCAGTCAAGGCCAGACAGGCCAAGTTGGGGTGAGTGTGGCCATTGCAGATGAGAAGGTCCCTGACCTGAGGGAGCCTTATTGGAGGACACACCGCCAGACGACGAAGAAGGGGAAATCATGGCCTCGTCGGCCCGAATAGAGCTATCACAATAGCGGGTACTCCCTCCTCCATGATCTTCACCAATGATTTGAGGATCAGAGTAATTGGTGGAAATAGGTAGACCTGCTTGAAGCCCCAACTCTGATAGCGAGCATCCTGGGCCAGAGCTTGCGGGCAGAAGAAGTGGGAAAAAAACGTGACAGTTGAAATGTGTCGCCATTAAGTCTATCTCAGGAACCCCCATTGCTCGACAAATATTTTGGATTTTGCATCCCTCCTGTGTAGTTGGCGAAGTTCCTGCTCAACTGGTCTGCTAGGGTATTCTGAGGGTCCGGGAGACACGATGCTGAACAGTTCAACAAATGGGCTTCGGCCAAGGAGAAGATCTCCGCAGTTACCTGTAGAAGTTCCAGTCTTCCTGTCCCCCCTTGTTTCACAATGTACGATACTGCCGTTGTATTGTCCATGAGAAGTCTGACTCTCCTGCCTTGGATTATGGACAAAAACATGTTCAGCGCCTCCCTGGCCGCTGTTAGTTCTAGGAGATTCGAGGAACATGGAAAACTCTGGTCCCACACTCCCTGCACTTTCAGTTGTAGGCAATGCGCCCCCCAACTCTGGAGACTGGCATCCGCAGTAACCGTGATCCAGTCTCCAGGGCTGACGGGCCCGCCCAGGGAGAGGTTGCTCCTCTTGGTCCACCACAGAAGGTTGTTGGAAACCAAGCAAGGAACCTGGAACCTCTGGCTGAGAGAACCGCGGCGCCACTGGCTTAGAAGGCAGAACTGAAATCTTCTCCTGTGCCACCGTGCCCAAGGCACTGCCGGGATACAGGCCGTTAAGAGACCTAAAAAAAAAAACTCATGCATCGACGAACCGTGATTTTCTTTGAGGACCTAATCCCCTTGGTCCCCGAACAGACTCGATCAATCTTCTCTCTTCACAAGAAAATCTTGTATTGGACTGTACTGAAACCCCCTGCCCAGGTAGGTTAGGCATTGGACGGAACAAGTTGGCTCTTCTGCACATTCACCATCCACCCAAATTCTGATTGGGTCTGCAAGACTTGATCCCGGTGGTCTATGAGAAAATCCCTGGAGTGAACCAACACCAGAATATAGTCCACATAATGCTCAGGATCCCAGGCCCCAGAAAGATGGGCATGACCTTAACTAGCACTGAACAGCGATCTAGGAGTAAGTAAACTGAATTCAATTCTACTAAAACTTGACAAGATGAAAGCTCTTGAGAGTCCTGCAGGCTAAGGCGTTAACTAGCAGCAGTGCTCCTACGTCGCTCTAAGCAGGAGATCACAGAGGAAACGAATGCCCTAAGGATAGATAGTACCTCCAGAAGGGTTCTCGGGTGGGGGCCGTGACCAAAAACATACCCGGACCCAGAAGGATGGACATGACCTTCGCTTGCAATGAACAGCGATCCAGGACTTAAGTAGACTGGATTTGGATCTACTAAAAATGAACATTATACTCCAAGATCTAGAGGGTCCTGCAGGCATAAACGTTACTTGGCAGCAGCACCCCTACTTCGCTATCCGCAAAATGTCACTTGAGGAAATAAATGCCATAAAGATTGATAGTACTCTCAAGAGGGTTCTGGGAGAATGCCAACCAAAAAACATACCATGACCTAGGTCAAGTCATTGTCTGCTAGAAAAAACCTGAGTGCTGACGAACCCAGACTATAGAAATATGTAGACTAGTGTTTGCTAAGTCCAGAAAAGGGCACCAGCCTCCTTTCCTTACCACCAGAATAATGGTTTTTCAGGATTCTGTCATAAAGACAGGAACCTTTATAAATACCTGCATGTGCTTAGCACTAAGATTAATCCAAAGGCCATCTGACATTTGTGACCCAAGAGAGGGAATGAATATTCATGCTCCACCTCTGCATCCGCATCGAAAGAATGCCCTGAGCCAAAAATCACTCCTTAAAACTGTTGACAGATTGGTGGAGCATGGGAGCTATGGTAAGGAAGCAGGAAACTGCTGCAGGGATGAGAACATTAGCGATCATTGATCCTGAAACATTTAAAAAGGTCTTCCAGGGTATGGGAGGTAATGCAAACATTGTACACTGCTTTCTTTTTAAAACCTGCACCTGACCATAGCTCTAGAGCAGTGATAGCGAACCTCGGCACCCCAGAACCACACCTCCCACAATGCCCAACTACACTTCAGAGTGTATGAGCATCATGGGAAATGCAGCCCCAAAACATCCGGGGCGCCAAGGCTTCTGAAACCACAAACCCCCTGTTGCCTCTGCTTTGAGGAAGCATGCCTATGGCTGTTAGACTTTGCAAAGCCTCAGAAAGCAGAACATGCAAGGGCCCCCATGGACATAGAGTGGTGAACTGTCCCCCACAGCACTGGGGAGCTTGACTCAGAACCCTAGAGAAGCGAAGTGCACCATTATCAGTATTACTGCCCTCTTCTGGTTAAGAGGCATATGTGCTGCTGTACAGAACTCAGTGTTCCCAGGTGGTCCCCCATTCATCCACTAACCAGGTCTAAACCTGCTTAGCTTCTGAGATCAAGCACATACAGGGTGGTGTGGTGTGATGTGGCCGTAGGCTATCCCCACTAAGGCAACTCTGATGCTGTAGTGCTGGGCCATCCTGAAGAGCCAGACAAACAAGCCTTTACCTGAACTGAGAAAACTTTACACAAGCTTCCCAACCAGAGCCCTTTCTCCTCCACATGGAGAACCTTATCTGCTCTAAGCAATAAGGACTAATAGGATAGCCATAGGCTGCACAAAGTGCCAGCTTATGCTGTTGTCTGTCACCCACAAACAGAAGTAACCTTGTTGTTGTCTCTGCAGCAGGTAGCAACAGTATTGTAAAGCAGCGCAAGCTATATGCAAACACTTGGGAATGGTGACTACATCCAGTATTCACAATAACTTTGTGGCTACAAATAGTGGACAGGGGAACCTCTGACTACCCCATTAAGGCATAAACACATTCTCCTTCCTGGCAACATATCCTCCCAGCACCTCATTGTGCTAAACATAATGAGAGGAAGATCATTGGACTACCTCCTTAGGGACAGCTGACATATCCTCCAAATTAGTGATAAGATGATGTGAAGCATTCGCCAAGTGACAGCATTCACAGCCGTGTCAATATTTCAGTATGTGATCTCCTGTGGAATTAAAATCAAAGTTGCAGGGTGCTTAGTTCACATTCATCCCCACAACACTGTGGCTCCACACTCAATCAGGTCCATTCAGAGCGACCAACTGACGAAAATGTATTCCGTCCTGGCCACATACATTGCTCTCTTTTTTTTTTTTTTCCCAAAAAAAGATAAAGAAAAACAAAAACGCATTCCTTCCAAAAAACATCTTCAGTGCTTTGAGGCTGGCGGCAGCTTTAGACAAAAATACCCCAAGCTTCAACACAGGCAAAGTAGACCAGGATGTGCATGTACTCACAGTGAGGGCAGCAGAGACCCAGTTACACAGTTTATTGGCCACAGAGGAAAAGGAAGCCAGCTGCACCTGCAGACTGCCTCCACTGATTAACCAACAACTCCAAGGTGATCAGAGGAAGCCTGGGCTGGCCCCCTCCCCCCACACTGGAGCATGCAAAACCACCATCTCCAGCGAACTACAAGAGCCAGCAAGCATGTTTAAGGGGAGAAAAATACAGCAAGAAAAATTGCCAGCCAGCTTCATATCATCATTCATACTGTAACAACAGCGAAGAAAGAACCTCCACTGTAATACGGCATCTGTGGCAGTTTTTACTGTCAAGTAATGGTATCAGTATGAAATGCAGCAATTTATACTGCAATGTAACTTACCCCCAGCACCAAGGGGAACCCACCATCAAGGGAGATTTACCCAGGAGAGAGGCTGAACCTGGGAAGACCACAAGGAAGGATAACATATTTTTTTTCAAGGTGTCCGGAGCGAGGACGAAAAAAAGAACACCTCCACCAGGTACTGCCTGCCTTTTATGCTATTTCAGGGATGTCCTATGGGGGTCAGAGGGGCGGAGTTGACCCGTAGTATGATGGCATGACGCAGAGCCAGGAAACACATATTACTCACACCCTCATAAAACTTTCTCCCGCATAGACCATATATTTATCACTATAGGTTTCATACCTGAAACAATTGCATCTATGGTCATACCAATCACATGGTCTGACCATAATGCAGTATGCACAGTTATTGCTTCAACTATTCCTAAAGCACATGACACTATGTGGTACTTTAATGACTCTTTATTAAAAAATACATCTCATTGTCTGGATATTAAAAATGCTCTCTCTGAATATCTATTACATAATTCAACTCCAGATGTGTCTCCCCTTACTTTATGGGAGGCACACAAACCAGTTATTCGTGGCATTTGTTTGAGACAGGCTGCACTCTTTATACATGAACGTAAAGCACTTAGCCAGAAATTAGAAACAAACTTTAATACATGCTACACAGTATATCAAAATAATCCTACTTCTTCTAATAAAACCAATCTTAATAAAGCTAGGCTTGAATTTGATCTGTTTCTTACAGAGTCTGCAGATAAGACACTTTGGTGATCGCGTCACAATTTTTACATTAAAGCAAATAAACCAGATTCACCCATGGCCCGCATGTACGCGTCACTCCATAAACCATTTAAACCCATACGTCTTAAAATCTCGAGAGATACATTTTCCAGCAACCCTATAAAAATTCTTGAGAAATTTAAAACACACCTAGCTACTCTATATTAATCTGAAAACAATTAGAATTTTTCTGCTGCAAATTAATTTTTTACTCAACTATCACTACCGACTCTTTCTCAGTCTCTGATGGAATTTATGGAAAAATCAATAACACCAGATGAAGTGTCCCAAGTTATAAAATCACTAAAATTAAGTAAAAGACCAGGCCCTGATGGTTTTTTGGCATTATACTACCAGGTTTTTTCCGATTCCCTTTCCCCTATCCTAGCTAATGCTTTCAATACACTTCTAAATGGCCAATCCTTTAAACAGGAAACTTTAACAGCAATCATCTATATGCTCTCGAAGCCTCAAACTGATGACACGATTTGGTCAAACTATCGACCCATTTCCTTATTAAATTTAGATATTAAAATTTAAGCCAAAATTATAGCTTCCAGACTAAATAACTTCATAGGACAACTCATTCATAGGGATCAAGTAGGTTTCATACCTATTTGCCAAGCTACTGACAACATCAGACGTGCAACTCTGTTATCTCATATAGCTAAAACATGTCGCATCCCCTCGTGCTTCCTATCACTAGACATTAAAAAAGCCTTTGATACCATATCCTGGCCATATATGCAATATACTCTTAGTAAATGGGGTTTTGGCCCAAATTTTTTAAAATGGATCTCTGCGCTTTATAACAAACCTAAAGCATGTATTAAATATGCAGGCTATAAATCACACTTGTTTAACATAGAGAGAGGCATGCGTCAGGGGTGCCCTCTCTCCCCTCTTTTATTTGCCCTTCTCATAGAACCTCTAGCACACAGTATTAGAAGTAATCCCTCAATTTCTGGTATAGAACTAGGTGGTCACCATCATAAGTTGTGTTTATTTGCAGATTACATTCTTCTTTTTCTATCATCTTCACATATATCAGCCCCTAATCTCATTGCTACCCTTAATAAATTTGCTGCTATTTCAGGACTAAATATACATTTTCAAAAATCCACGGCCCTTAATATCTCATTGAGTGAATCTGAGTTAAATTTAGCGCAAAATGCGTTACCATTTTCATGGTCTTTGAAGCACATTCCATATTTGGGTATAAAATTTACTCCCAACCATTCTGATCTTTATGCAGCCAACTTTACTCCATTATGGAAAAAAGTTACTGAACTACGAAATGGGCATCACTTCCGTTGTCGTGGTTTGGGAAGATAAATGCAATTAAAATGGTTATTCTACCCAAATTTTTATATTTATTTAGGGTCCTGCCAAATCATATACCTGCACATTTTCTTTGAATCTTACAACGTTAAATAATTAAATTCACCTGGGGTTCAATCAAACCTAGATTGCCCGAATCCACATTGATTCTCCCCAAAACAAGGAGTGGACTGGGTCTCCCCAATTTTGCCACATATTACAAAGCTGCGCAATTGGCACAATTAACTAAATATCATGCCACTACTGAAATTCCCTTATGGGTTACGATAGAATCTATCGAATGTGACCCCATCTCAATTTCCAATCTCTTATGGTTACAACCATCAGATCGAAAACATATTACTAATCCAATGACCAAACATTCTCTCTCTTTATGGGATAGACTAAAGACTAGGGTTGAGCGGACACCTAGATGTCCGTGTTCGACGGGTTTGGCCGAACTTTAAAAAAAAGTCCGGGTCCGTGTCCCGGACTTTTACCGAACTTTTCCCGGACACCGAACCCCATTGAAGTCAATGGGGACCCGAACTTTAAGGCACTAAAATGGCTCTAAAACACCAAAGGAAAGGGCTAGAGTGCTGCAAATGGCAGCAAAACGTAATTAAGAGCATGGCAAGTGCTCTGCAAACAAATGTGGATAGGGAAATAACTTAAAACAACAAAAAAAAAACAGAAAAATAAAACAATGTTCTTCTTCATCTCTGAAGGACGAGGCCCATATGGAGTAGGAGGGAGGTTGAGGTGGTGGTGGATGTGGCGGTGACATAGGCGTGCGCACAGGGTGTGCTGGGTGTGCCTGGGCACACCCTAATCACCTAGGGCACATAGCATTGCCAGTGAGGAGATGGGAAAGATCTCCCTGGGACCTGCTCTGCTCTATTTCTCCTTGCCTACAGGTACATGGCCCCGATACATTACTCTCCCTGCTGGCAAACACATGCATGTGTATTTCAACTTTGGGGTGCACACCTTAATGCAATAGGCTGCGCACACCTATGGGCGGTGTAGGTGGAAGCGGCGGTGGAGGAGGACCAGGGCCGGATTAACAGCATCATGGGCTTGGTGCTGAGGATTTTGAAGGGCCTTAAGGGCCGTGCCTTGCCATGCACCCAGAGGAGGAAGGGTGCAGCCATGCATGCCTAATTCAACATGGGATGCTGTCTCTGAAGCCCATAAACACATCCATGCATCGCCAACTGTCCCTCCTTGTCCGGCCTTCACGCTGTGTGGGGAGGTTCTGAGGGTGCTGCCTGGGGAAGCGAGCATAGAAGCCAGACTTCTGTGTTTACAAGTGACAGAAGAGCGGTAACAGTGAATATGGCCAACCCGGGGCCTATATAAAAGGTAGGGGCCTGGAGCTGCAGCTCCAATAGCCCCTACATTAATCTGGCCCTGAGGAGGAGGACGAGGTAGCCAACACTGCTTCTTTTCAAAAATTTTAAATGAGGGTACACCCCAAAAGAGTGAGAAAGAGCAAAAATGGAACAATGGGTGGGTAAGGTCGGTATCCATTGCTATTCTGCATAAGGTACGGAAAAGTCCCGTGGGATCCATGCCTGGTTCATTTTAATGAACGTGAGCTTGTCCACATTGTCTCTGGACAGGCGGCTGCGCTTGTCTGTTATAACGCCCCCAGCCGTGCTAAATACCCGTTCAGATAATACACTGGCTGCAGGGCACGCCAGCACCTCCAAGGCGTAAAGGGCAAGCTCAGGCCATGTGCCCAATTTGGAGACCCAGAAGTTGAAGGGGGCAGACCCGTCATTCACTACATGTAGGCGTGTGCACACATACTGCTCCACCATGTTGGTAAAATGCTGCCTCCTGCTAAGACGTTCCATCTGAGCTGCTGGTGCTGCTGTTTGTTGTGGCGTGCTGACAAAGCTTTTCCACATTTCGGCCATGCTAACCCTGCCTTCTGAGGTGCTGGCGGTGCCCTGGTTGCGTTGGCGACCTCCTCCTCCTCCTCCTCTGCCTTGTGCTTCCACTGTGGCCCCGCTGTCAGATGGGAATGCCAGCAGCATGGCGTCTACCAGCGTGCGCTTGTACTCGCGCATCTTGCGATCGCGCTCCAGTGAGTGAATTAAGGACGGTACGTTGTCCTTGTAACGGGGATCCAGCAGCGTGGCCACCCAGTAATCAGCACAAGTTAGAATGTGGGCAACTCGGCGGTCGTTGTGGAGACACTGCAGCATGTAATCGCTCATGTGTGCCAGGCTGCCCAGAGGCAACGAAAGGCTGTCCTCTGTGGGAGGTGTATCGTCCGTGTCCTCTGTATCCCCCCAGCCACGCACCAGTGATGGCCATGAGCTGGCCTGGGTGCCACCCTGCTGTGAACATGGTTCCATCTCCTCCTCCAGCTCCTCCTCCTCCTCATCCTCCAGAACTGTGCCCCTGCTGGACAATTGCGTCCCTGGCGTTTGCGTGTGCAGGAACCCACCCTCGGAGCCCCTTGCGAATGACTGCCCTGAAAGCCTTGGAAATGTTACCTCTTCATCCTCCTCCTCCTCCTCATCCTGTGCCACATCCTCTTCCATCATCGCCCGAATTGTTTTTTCAAGGAGGCATAGAAGTGGGATAGTTAAGCTGAGAACGGCGTCATTGCCACTGGCCATGTTGGTGGAGTACTCAAAACAGCGCAACAAGGCACACAGGTCTCGCATGGAGGCCCAGTTAAATTAAATAGCGGAATAGAAAATATGATCCAAAAAAAGTGTATGTATATCACACGTACACAACCACACTGGGCCCCAATTACTATTGTTTGTACCCCTAAAAGGCTAGATGAGGAGTAGGGGGAGTATGGAACAGGCAGCACCCTCAAACCTTCAGAAGTATGAGATGAACCCCAACAACTTGGAAAGGTGGATCTCTCTCACACGTACCAACACAGACTATCCCCCAATTTAACTGATCCCCAAAGGTTTTTGATTAAATAGCGGAATAGAAAATATGATCCAAAAAAAGTGTATGTATATCACACGTACACAACCACACTAGGCCCCAATTACTATTGTTTGTACCCCTAAAAGGCTAGATGAGGAGTAGGGGGGGTATGGAACAGGCAGCACCCTCAAACCTTCAGAAGTATGAGATGAACCCCAACAACTTGGAAAGGTGGATCTCTCTCACACGTACCAACACAGACTATCCCCCAATTTAACTGATCCCCAAAGGTTTTTGATTAAATAGCGGAATAGAAAATATGATCCAAAAAAAGTGTATGTATATCACACGTACACAACCACACTAGGCCCCAATTACTATTGTTTGTACCCCTAAAAGGCTAGATGAGGAGTAGGGGGGGTATGGAACAGGCAGCACCCTCAAACCTTCAGAAGTATGAGATGAACCCCAACAACTTGAAAAGGTGGATCTCTCTCACACGTACCAACACAGACTATCCCCCAATTTAACTGATCCCCAAAGGTTTTTGATTAAATAGCGGAATAGAAAATATGATCCAAAAAAAGTGTATGTATATCACACGTACACAACCACACTAGGCCCCAATTACTATTGTTTGTACCCCTAAAAGGCTAGATGAGGAGTAGGGGGGGTATGGAACAGGCAGCACCCTCAAACCTTCAGAAGTATGAGATGAACCCCAACAACTTGGAAAGGTGGATCTCTCTCACACGTACCAACACAGACTATCCCCCAATTTAACTGATCCCCAAAGGTTTTTGATTAAATAGCGGAATAGAAAATATGATCCAAAAAAAGTGTATGTATATCACACGTACACAACCACACTAGGCCCCAATTACTATTGTTTGTACCCCTAAAAGGCTAGATGAGGAGTAGGGGGGGTATGGAACAGGCAGCACCCTCAAACCTTCAGAAGTATGAGATGAACCCCAACAACTTGGAAAGGTGGATCTCTCTCACACGTACCAACACAGACTATCCCCCAATTTAACTGATCCCCAAAGGTTTTTGATTAAATAGCGGAATAGAAAATATGATCCAAAAAAAGTGTATGTATATCACACGTACACAACCACACTAGGCCCCAATTACTATTGTTTGTACCCCTAAAAGGCTAGATGAGGAGTAGGGGGGGTATGGAACAGGCAGCACCCTCAAACCTTCAGAAGTATGAGATGAACCCCAACAACTTGGAAAGGTGGATCTCTCTCACACGTACCAACACAGACTATCCCCCAATTTAACTGATCCCCAAAGGTTTTTGATTAAATAGCGGAATAGAAAATATGATCCAAAAAAAGTGTATGTATATCACACGTACACAACCACACTAGGCCCCAATTACTATTGTTTGTACCCCTAAAAGGCTAGATGAGGAGTAGGGGGGGTATGGAACAGGCAGCACCCTCAAACCTTCAGAAGTATGAGATGAACCCCAACAACTTGGAAAGGTGGATCTCTCTCACACGTACCAACACAGACTATCCCCCAATTTAACTGATCCCCAAAGGTTTTTGATTAAATAGCGGAATAGAAAATATGATCCAAAAAAAGTGTATGTATATCACACGTACACAACCACACTGGGCCCCAATTACTATTGTTTGTACCCCTAAAAGGCTAGATGAGGAGTAGGGGGAGTATGGAACAGGCAGCACCCTCAAACCTTCAGAAGTATGAGATGAACCACAACAACTTGGAAAGGTGGATCTCTCTCACACGTACCAACACAGACTATCCCCCAATTTAACTGATCCCCAAAGGTTTTTGATTAAATAGCGGAATAGAAAATATGATCCAAAAAAAGTGTATGTATATCACACGTACACAACCACACTGGGCCCCAATTACTATTGTTTGTACCCCTAAAAGGCTAGATGAGGAGTAGGGGGAGTATGGAACAGGCAGCACCCTCAAACCTTCAGAAGTATGAGATGAACCCCAACAACTTGGAAAGGTGGATCTCTCTCACACGTACCAACACAGACTATCCCCCAATTTAACTGATCCCCAAAGGTTTTTGATTAAATAGCGGAATAGAAAATATGATCCAAAAAAAGTGTATGTATATCACACGTACACAACCACACTAGGCCCCAATTACTATTGTTTGTACCCCTAAAAGGCTAGGAGTAGGGGGAGTATGGAACAGGCAGCACCCTCAAACCTTCAGAAGTATGAGATGAACCCCAACAACTTGGAAAGGTGGATCTCTCTCACACGTACCAACACAGACTATCCCCCAATTTAACTGATCCCCAAAGGTTTTTGATTAAATAGCGGAATAGAAAATATGATCCAAAAAAAGTGTATGTATATCACACGTACACAACCACACTAGGCCCCAATTACTATTGTTTGTACCCCTAAAAGGCTAGGAGTAGGGGGAGTATGGAACAGGCAGCACCCTCAAACCTTCAGAAGTATGAGATGAACCCCAACAACTTGGAAAGGTGGATCTCTCTCACACGTACCAACACAGACTATCCCCCAATTTAACTGATCCCCAAAGGTTTTTGATTAAATAGCGGAATAGAAAATATGATCCAAAAAAAGTGTATGTATATCACACGTACACAACCACACTAGGCCCCAATTACTATTGTTTGTACCCCTAAAAGGCTAGATGAGGAGTAGGGGGAGTATGGAACAGGCAGCACCCTCAAACCTTCAGAAGTATGAGATGAACCCCAACAACTTGGAAAGGTGGATCTCTCTCACACGTACCAACACAGACTATCCCCCAATTTAACTGATCCCCAAAGGTTTTTGATTAAATAGCGGAATAGAAAATATGATCCAAAAAAAGTGTATGTATATCACACGTACACAACCACACTAGGCCCCAATTACTATTGTTTGTACCCCTAAAAGGCTAGATGAGGAGTAGGGGGGGTATGGAACAGGCAGCACCCTCAAACCTTCAGAAGTATGAGATGAACCCCAACAACTTGGAAAGGTGGATCTCTCTCACACGTACCAACACAGACTATCCCCCAATTTAACTGATCCCCAAAGGTTTTTGATTAAATAGCGGAATAGAAAATATGATCCAAAAAAAGTGTATGTATATCACACGTACACAACCACACTAGGCCCCAATTACTATTGTTTGTACCCCTAAAAGGCTAGATGAGGAGTAGGGGGAGTATGGAACAGGCAGCACCCTCAAACCTTCAGAAGTATGAGATGAACCCCAACAACTTGGAAAGGTGGATCTCTCTCACACGTACCAACACAGACTATCCCCCAATTTAACTGATCCCCAAAGGTTTTTGATTAAATAGCGGAATAGAAAATATGATCCAAAAAAAGTGTATGTATATCACACGTACACAACCACACTAGGCCCCAATTACTATTGTTTGTACCCCTAAAAGGCTAGATGAGGAGTAGGGGGGGTATGGAACAGGCAGCACCCTCAAACCTTCAGAAGTATGAGATGAACCCCAACAACTTGGAAAGGTGGATCTCTCTCACACGTACCAACACAGACTATCCCCCAATTTAACTGATCCCCAAAGGTTTTTGATTAAATAGCGGAATAGAAAATATGATCCAAAAAAAGTGTATGTATATCACACGTACACAACCACACTAGGCCCCAATTACTATTGTTTGTACCCCTAAAAGGCTAGGAGTAGGGGGAGTATGGAACAGGCAGCACCCTCAAACCTTCAGAAGTATGAGATGAACCCCAACAACTTGGAAAGGTGGATCTCTCTCACACGTACCAACACAGACTATCCCCCAATTTAACTGATCCCCAAAGGTTTTTGATTAAATAGCGGAATAGAAAATATGATCCAAAAAAAGTGTATGTATATCACACGTACACAACCACACTAGGCCCCAATTACTATTGTTTGTACCCCTAAAAGGCTAGATGAGGAGTAGGGGGAGTATGGAACAGGCAGCACCCTCAAATCTTCAGAAGTATGAGATTGTGTTCACTGTACCCCACAAAGATTGAGTTCACTGCACCCCACAATGATTGTGTTCACTGCACCCCACAAAGATTGTGTTCACTGCACCTCACAAAGATTGTGTTCACTGTACCCCCCAAAGATTGTGTTCACTGCACCCCACAAAGATTCTGTTCACTGTACCCCACAAAGATTGTGTTCACTGCACCCTAAAAGGATGTTGTTCACTGCACCCCACAAAGATTGTGTTCACTGCACCCTAAAAGGATGTTGTTCACTGCACCCCAAAAAGATTGTGTTCACTGTACCCCCCCAAAGATTGTGTTCACTGCACCCCACAAAGATTGTGTTCACTGCACCCCAAAAAGATTGTGTTCACTGTACCCCCCAAAGATTGTGTTCACTGCACCCCAAAAAGATTGTGTTCACTGTACCCCCCAAAGATTGTGTTCACTGCACCCCACAAAGATTCTGTTCACTGTACCCCACAAAGATTGTGTTCACTGCACCCCAAAAAGATTGTGTTCACTGTACCCCCCCAAAGATTGTGTTCACTGCACCCCACAAAGATTCTGTTCACTGCACCCCACAAAGGATTTTGTTCACTGCACCCCAAAAAGATTGTGTTCACTGCACCCCAAAAAGGATTTTGATCACTGCACCCCAAAAAGGATGTTGTTCACTGCACCCCAAAAATGATTTTGTTCACTCCACCCCAAAAAGATTGTGTTCACTGCACCCCACAAAGATTGTGTTCACTGCACCCCAAAAAGATTGTGTTCACTGTACCCCCCAAAGATTGTGTTCACTGCACCCCACAAAGATTCTGTTCACTGTACCCCACAAAGATTGTGTTCACTGCACCCCAAAAAGATTGTGTTCACTGCACCCCAAAAAGGATGTTGTTCACTGCACCCCAAAAAGGATGTTGTTCACTCCACCCCAAAAAGATTGTGTTCACTGCACCCCACAAAGATTGTGTTCACTGCACCCCAAAAATGATTTTGTTCACTGCACCCCAAAAAGGATTTTGTTCACTGCACCCCAAAAAGGATGTTGTTCACTCCACCCCAAAAAGATTGTGTTCACTGCACCCCAAAAAGATTGTGTTCACTGCACCCCACAAAGGATTTTGTTCACTGCACCCCAAAAAGATTGTGTTCACTGCACCCCAAAAAGGATGTTGTTCACTGCACCCCAAAAAGGATTTTGTTCACTGCACCCCAAAAAGATTGTGTTCACTGCACCCCACAAAGGATTTTGTTCACTGCACCCCACAAAGATTGTGTTCACTGCACACCAAAAAGGATTGTGTTCACTGCACCCCAAAAAGATTTTGTTCACTGCACCCCAAAAAGATTGTGTTCACTGCAGCCCAAAAAGATTGTGTTCACTGCAGCCCAAAAAAATTGTGTTCACTGCAGCCCAAAAAGATTGTGTTCACTGCAGCTCACACACAGAAAAATGGATGTGGATCACTGACACCTGCCTATCTCCAATCCCACACCACACAGCAATATCGATTGTAGTTTGTAGAACACAGTTTCCCTAAAATTCAGCAGACTCTGTCCCTAACAGGATTGAGAAGAGATCGTAGATCAGGATTGAGTGCAGATTCACCCCACCCCCCACACAGCAATATCGATTGTAGTTTGTAGAAGACACTGACCCTATAATTCAGCAGACTCTATCCCTAAAATGCCTACAACTCGCCCTGCCTAAACACTCCGACCTGTCCCTCAATTCTATCCGGACACAAATGGTTTTTTCCTGCCTATCTTTCCCTAATCAGCAGCCAGCACATTGATGTGTGCTCTGTCCCTTAGCTAAGCAGCAGAATGACGCTGCTGCGGCGGCTGCCTCGAACTTATAAAGACTTGGTCACATGCTTCAGACGGCCAATCACAGCTACTAAGACATTTGCAGGCATGGCTGGGATGGCTTAAGGCACACCAGTTAAACGATTGTTGATTGGCTGTTGAAAGCCCGCCATGAAAAGAGCGCCAAAGCATGCAAAACCCGGAAATAAAACGACCGAACACGGATTTTTACCCGAACATACAGTAAAGTGTCCGTGTCCGTGTCCGTGTTCGGGTAAAAAAAATCCAATTATTCGGTACGAACACGAATAATACAGTCCGTGTTCGCTCAACACTACTAAAGACTAATTATAATTTACAGTCTACACACAATCCACTACAATCTTTTCTGAGAAATCCAGCCTTTTATCCGGCTTGGGAATTCCCAAATTCATTTCGGGCATGGTCTAGGTCAGGCCTGTCAAGGCTTTTTAATCTGGTCTCTAGCTCGTCTATCTTATCTATCTTAAGTTTTCCTAAACTTTGTGAATCACATCATTTACCACATTCAGAACTTTTTCGATATCTCCAAATTAAAAATTTCTTTACCCCATTTAAAACAAATGGTACCATTCTGAATCAGCTCTCTCAATTTGAGCGTATCTGTATCCCAAACCCACACTCCAGAGGTCTAATTTCTAGCCTATATTCTCAATTGCTTAACCTCCCTGGCGGTATGATTATGTCAGGAATTCTGTACCAAAAGCGGTACAATTTTTTACATGGAAATTTGGCGTTATGTGTATTAGGTGTATATATATATATATATATATATATATATATATGTGTGTGTGTATATATATATATATGTGTGTGTGTGTGTGTGTATATATATATATATATACACATGCATATATATATATATATGTATATATATATATAATATAAATGTTATGTGTGTGTTTGTGTTTTGTGCAATGTTCAATGTCTGAATTTCCCTCCCTAGTTCCGCTCCCATGCAGCATTGCTGCTGCAGGGAACGGAACTAGGAAGTCATCACACCGACGGAGGATGGACGAGCGGCGGGGATCTTAGATGGCTGGCAATCTCAGCTATGGGAGATCATCGCTGGATCGCCAGGAGAAGGTAAGAGACCGCTGCGCGCTCTGCCCATCCACCCCGAGCGTGACTCGGGGATACCGATCCTAGCACAGAAAATCCACCCCGAGTCACGCTCAGGGTTATCGCTAGGAGGGTTAACAATCCAGACGTAAATACACCAAACTATGTCAGGAAATGGGAAACAGACCTTGGCCGTACACTTAACCAATCAGAATGGTCTGAAATCTGGTCTGTAACGAAATCTTCTTCAAATATTATCGAAATTGAATCATCATACAAGGTTCTTTCACGATGGTACTTGGTACCAGCTAGAATCGCCAAGTTCGCACCAAACTATCTGGCCTTTTGTATTAGAGGTTGTACGGAAATAGGTACACATGTTCATATATGGTGGAATTGCTCAGTTGCTACAGTTTTTTGGAAATAAATATTCTCTCTAGCATCTAAAATGTTTAAAATAGATATTACTCCAGATGCAGTGATTGCCATTTTAAATTTAAAACCTGCATGCCTGACACGAAAACAATTCAAATTATTCCTTCAGCTTCTTAATGCCGCTAAACAAACCATAGTCAAAGCTTGGAAGACTACCACTTTGAATCTTGTAGAAGTTAAACATAGGACGAATAATGCATTATTACATGCAAAAATGGAAGCCATGGATTGCACTAAATTAAGTACTTTTATAAGCATTTGGGACCCTTGGATTAAACATGGCCTATCACCGGGTTTTGAGGAACAGGTTCTGAATGCTTGGTAGTTAAGACTTATATTTTATTTACTTTGTATTAACTTTTGTGGTACAAGTTCTATTCTCGATGCCCTCTCCTTTACCCACTTTACCCTACCCACACCCTGCTGACTTCTTCCTTTTCCTTTTTCTTTTTTTTTTTTCCCCCACAGCCATGTTCTGAATACCTTCTCAAAATCTTAATATCTCAGAATATCATATTAATAATTCTACCTTTTTCTTTTGTTCCTTCCCTTTGTGCAAACTTCACTATACAGTATAACATTTATAATACTTCTGTAACAATAACAGTATTTCTACTTCTGTTTTTGTTTTGTAACTTGCTCTATGGCTGTTTCATAAAACTCAATAAAAGTATTGAACGGGAATAGTAGAATGGACATTAACCTTTTTTTAATAATTACATGTGTTCAGCATATCAATGGTCAATGGCATTTGGTTTCCCCAATATGTGTATTTTCTTTCCTTCTTTTCACTTGATCTGGTCCACCCAGATCAATTTCATCTTAATTGTAATTAAGAATGTACCACCCCTATTTGTTTAACCACTTAAGCCCCGGAGGATTTGGCTGCTAAAGGACCAGGGGTTTTTTTGCGATTTTTTACTGCGTGACTTTAACAGACAATTGCGCGGTCGTGCGACGCTGTACCTAAACGAATTTGACGTCCTTTTTTTCCCACAAACAGAGCTTTCTTTTGGTGGTATTTGATCACCTGTGCGGTTTTTTGATCACGCGCTATAAACAAAAAAAGAGCGTAGATTTTGCAAAAATAACAATATTTTTCACATTTTTTATATGAAATTCCCCAAAAAAAAAAGTAAAAATCAAAATTTTTTAACATTTTTTGGCCAATTTGTTTTATGCTACCTATGTTTGGTAAAAAAAATTCGCAAAAAGCGTATTTTGATTGGTTTGCGCAAAAGTTATCGCGTTTACTAAAAAGGGAAAGATTTTTGTCATTTTTGGTGTTTTTTTTTTTAACGCGTAATGGCGGCGATCTGCGATTTTTTTTTCGGTACTGCGACATTGCGGCGGACAGATCGGACCCTTGACTGACATTTTTGACACCTTTGGGGGTACCAGTGACATTACTGCAGTAATCAGTGCTATACATATGCACTGTTACTGCAAAAATGACACTGGCAGGGAAGGGGTTAACTTTATTGGACAGGGAGGGGTTAAGTGTGTCCTAGGGGCGTGATTCTAACTGTGTAGGGACATTCTTATTGGTGTAAAAGCAAAGATCAACCGTTCTACATAGTAGAACGGACAGATCTTCACTTTTACACAGGGAGAACTGACAGGCAGCTTGTTTACACAAGCTGCTCTGTCTTTCTCCCTTCACAGGAGCGATCGCAGTGTGACTGGCGGACATCGAGTCCGCCGGTCACACGCACTGACTTGTCTGTGAACGAGCCGCGGCGGGCGCGCGCCTCGGCGGGCGCGCGCCCGCCCGCGATAGGCTCGCAAGTCAGTGACAGGCGAGTGACGTACCGATACGTCACTCTGCCTGGCCGGGGCTGACCGCCGCAGTATATAGTCGTGCGGCGGTCGGCAACCGGTTAAGGGCTGCTTTATAATAGTTTAATTTTAATATCTGCTATGAGTAAGGCAGGCTACAGCCGAATTGCGTTAGCATTTCCATGTTCATATTGCTGCCTTGGCCTAGAATAAACTGCAATCAATAGGAGAAGTTTTTGCGTGTCGACTTTCTTTTCATACTCAAAAATGTTTTTGGACGTTACAGCCTGAGCCCTGCATTGGTTCATCAGCGGTTTGAGCTTGGGTGAGTTCCTGTATACTCTTATACAAAGTTTGTAAAGGTTTAGGTTATCAAATTGTACAAAAGATAGAGAGTCACAAGAGGCAGAGAGCAATAAGGGGAAATTGTGGTAGCAGAAAATTTTTTTTTCTAACATTGCTTGTAATAACACATTAATCTCCAGCAAGAGAGCATTTTAGAGTACTTGTTAGTGTTGGACAGTTTTTTCTCCTAATGTTAGCTAGCCCTCCTTCATGTTTATGAGTGCTTTAATTTTACTGAAAGCGGAGATACATTTTGTAACTATAACTCCTCTCATATTATCCCTCCCACTGAATCATTCTGCTATATTGAACTCTGAGACTACGTGACACAAAAAGACTCACCCCTCACCCTTTGAATGCATTTGTTCTAATGACCTTTTATCCAAGGGTATACTGTCCTCGATTTATAAATCTATCCTATCTGGAGACATGTTTCCCAATAGGAAAGGGGCCTAGGTAACACACTAGAGACACACCAATGGTCTCAAATTTGGAACAATATTGCTTCTGGATCCATAAACTCTTCCTTTTTTGGAAATCAATTACAAACTTTTACTTTGTTGGTATATGGTACCTCCCCAAATAGCAAAAATTTGCACAAGGCTTATCAGACCATTGCTTTCGGTACTGAGGCAAGAATGGCACATTGGTACACAAGTGATGTTAATGAGATAGGGGTTTATCGAGGTTTATAGATTAATATATACAGTTTTAGGTACAAATGTCCCCAAAAACTCTTATGTGGCTCTACTTAACATGATAACCTCTCCTTGTACCCCTAATAAATTTAAGTTAGTTACTTTTCTTCATCTTTACAGTGGCCAAACAAATATTGTCTAAAGCTTGGAAATCGGAAATTCCAATGATAGCACAAGTTAAAAATAAAATATCATTGTACTTCACTAATGAGAAATTAGCCTCCAATTTGCTTGATTGTACCAATATTTTTTGTAAAATGGGGCTCCTGGATTATAAATTACTTAGGGGGAAACCTGTCGACTCAACATGATCGCTATAACTTTTTTTTAGCATATCGTATTAAGCTAACCAACCTAGGTGGGTTTCAACCCCAGACATGCTCCAACCCTCTCTCTCTCCGCCATTCCCCTCCCCATTTTTTTCTACTTCTTTTTTTTTACTTCCCATCTCATTTTAAATTTAAACAAGCAATTTATGTATTTTGTCTCTTCTGATTGCTTTGTATTTGATTGATTTTGATTTTGTCTAAATGTAATTAATTATTTGATTACATTTTTCCCTTTACTTTCTTATTTATCTGATACATATTTCCTGATATTGTAACCACAAACTATATTTATGTTACCTACTCTATAAATTTAATAAAAATTACTAAACCAAAAATAAATAAATAAATAAACAACATCATGTTATGTATTACAGCTGATAAATGCCTGTTCAAAATTTCCCACACGATGTATAGCAAACATACAAATATTTCTGTCCAAATACTCATGTTAGTCCTTTATTATTTTATTTTTTTTGGGGGCGGGGGGGCAAGGCTAGCCACAGGCAGACAGGAGTTGATCCCTGCCAAAATCTTTGCTTCTGCATCTGCAGCATCTCTTCTTAGAACTTAGACAATATGGTTTATAAAGGCATGCATACTAAAACAAAATAACATAACTGACTAAACTGTAGTTAAAAGCAATAAAAACTCAACAGACCAGGCATTGTGAACATATCAATAATAGGAGATGCAGGAACAATAAGTATACTGAAAGTAGCCAACTGGAGATAGTGGTCAATTTAGTACAAACGTACCATGGATGGTTAGTGACCCTACATGTTTTGGCGATGTCCTGTCACATCTCAAAGCATGCATGTTGGAAGATCTCTTAGACTAATAACAAACACATTTGCTATCTACACTTGTTTTCACATGAGTGTTACTCACTACTGCTAGTAAAATTGATAGTCCTAGGTTTCTACTAGGAAGCTCTAGAGTAAATTCTGAAAATAAACCACTATATAACTGATTCTGTTTTTCTTTTCTGAACATGCAGTTAGCCTTTATAGTGACTCTGTTCCGAGGCGTAACTAGAACCTTCAGGGCCCCCATGCAAGAAACCATGAAGGGCCCCCCTGACACCCCCTTCCATCTGAGCTCCAGGCTTGCAGTTCTGGGAGGGCGTCCATGGACATCTCCCCAGAACCTTGCCCCCCCCTCGTGCCCCCTGGGGCACGAATCCAGAATGCTCTGTGACTGCTGTGTTCTTCGGACAATCACAGTGGCCCTTTACCATGTGATCAGCTGATCACATGTACACAGACTTGTCGGGTATCGGCACTCCTTTCTTCCCGCGCTGTGTCTGTGTGAGAAAAGGAGAGCCATTAACCATCAAGACTGTCAGTACATTGTTTACACTGATAATCAGGGTTCTGATTATTAGTTTCCTGGTTATTATTGAAGCCCCATCAGTGCTGCCTATCAGTGCTATCTATCAGCACTCATGAATAACACCTATCAGTGCTTATCAATGCCCCCAATCAGTGACCATAAGATAGTCTTTTTGGTATCCTTTAAAAAGGATCTAGCTCCAGCTGCTACAGGTTGCAGGAAAATATCAAATATTCACCAATTCTAGCATACAGGAAATTATTCCGCTAATAATTGGCCTACCGGGAGGTGTTACCTTATTTTTATGCATTTTGGGTGTATGATACATAACCGGAATCCGTGGAGCTTTAATATTAAGATATTTACTTTCTTTCTTATTCAATAGACCATTGCTTGTTCCCTTTTTTATCCATTTTATTAGTTTGGCTTTTAATTCGTTGGTGGGATCACCTGGTAATAGTTTATATGTATCTCTATTGTTTACAATGAGATTAAGTTAATTTTCATTTACTGCTCTTTTGTCAAAATGACAAGCCCCCTGCCTTTATCAGCCGGTCTGACAACAATATTATTTCTTTCTTCTAACTTATTAATCCCTTCCCATATCTTTTTTGTACTTCTATTTGGTTTAATTCTCAATTGTTGAACCTCCTGTTGTACCATTTTTTTTAAATACCTGAATATATTGGTAGGAACTGGATTTAGGGTTAAAGATGGACTTATTCCTAAGTCCAGTATGCATAAATTCCGAAAGTTCCACCTCTCCTCCTTTTTTTGTCCTGTTCAATAAAGAACTTCTTAATGTTTAATTTCCTTGTAAATTTCTCTATATCTATAAAAGCTTCAAATGTATCTAAAAATTTAGAAGGGGGGAACTTAAGTCCTTCTTGTAGAATATCCAATTCACTTTCAGTAAAGTTTACCCCTGCTAAATTTAAAATCCCAATATCTAATCGTCTTTTTTTCCTTTTTCTTTCTTCCTCCTCTACATCCATGTTTCCTACATTTTCCCTTGTATGTCTTTCTTGGGGTTTTGTCCAGTAACTGTCTTTCCACCCTCTCTCTTACCCCTGGTGTTGAAATTGTGTAGATGATACAGCATAGCATAACATTCTTTCCCTCTTCCATGGTGCTGTTGTGGGTAACTTCTTCCCCCTCGTGGGGGGTAATACGATCTTTGGTGACCTCTACCTCTAGAGTTATCACTACCTCTACCCCTATAAGGTCTATATTGAGGTGGTGGAGGATGGGGTCTATTAGGAATGGACATATTAGGAACATTCCTTAGCACCCCTCTCTCATAGTTTTCCCTGTGACCAGGAGAGTTATAATTCCTAGGCGTACTATAAGTACCTGTTTCTGATCTATTCCTTAATGGTGAAAATCTATTACGAGTAGGTACCATATATGTAACAGATGGTTTTCCTCTTCCTTCTACATAATGAGGGGGTCTGGGATATTCTTATTTTCCATTGAATTGGAGAGCTTGTGGTTGTACTCTAAAATCTTTGGAAATGTTGTTTCTAATATCTTGTGGTATACTATCTCTCTCCACAGAAGAAGATTCTCTGGAGAAAGCTTCTTTCATATCTTACCGTTTATAAACCATTCCTTTTTCGTAATCTATAATTTCTCTCTGATATTTTCTTCTTTTTTTTTTCTTTTTAATCTCATTATCATATTTGGCAATGTGATTATTCTGTATTCATTTAATTTTATATTTATATTCCTGTGTATCCTCAAATGGGGTTAGTTTATCCTTAATTGAACGAATATTAATTTCAATATTGTGAAGTTTGACCTTCCTTCTTTTTATAATAATTTCCATAAGCTGCTTTGCTTTGTTAAAAAATTTGAACCAATCTTCCATTAATTGTTTATCATCAATCCCATCATTTGGACTAATGTCCCACCTAAGACGTCTGGGTGTGATATTTTCCTTAATGTATAACTCCAAAGTGGAGATATCCCACCAGGATCTGATCTGTTTTTCGGTTTATATTTAATCTGATTGAAGTTGTGTATATACAGTGCCTTGCAAAAGTATTCGGCCCCCTTGAACTTTGCGACCTTTTGCCACATTTCAGGCTTCAAACATAAAGATATAAAACTGTAACATTTTGTGAAGAATCAACAACAAGTGGGCCACAATCATGAAGTGGAACGAAATTTATTGGATATTTCAAACTTTTTTAACAAATAAAAAACTGAAAAATTGGGCGTGCAAAATTATTCAGCCCCCTTAAGTTAATACTTTGTAGCGCCACCTTTTGCTGCGATTACAGCTGTAAGTCGCTTGGGGTATGTCTCTATCAGTTTTGCACATCGAGAGACTGAAATATTTGCCCATTCCTCCTTGCAAAACAGCTCAAGCTCAGTGAGGTTATCCAACGACGTCACATCCAGCTCCTGTGGAACGCACGCTTGTCACGGCCACGGGACCCTAGGAGTAGGGGACAGAGTCAGCTGTGAAATGTATGGAGATGTTACCTTTCTTAATCTTTGTTGCTGTTTTCAATAGTGCCGGGTTGGGCACTTTTAAATGTAAGCAGAACCATTTATACTATTTTTTGGCAATTAAATAATAACCGGAATTACACTATTATGCACATGTATGATAGTGGACTGAGCATATATCCATTAACAAGCGATATAGTTCCTGGCAGCCTGAATCTTTCTGGTGAGCATATATGATTTTAACACTACTCACAGGGTGAATAAGCATTTCTTCACTTCTCCATATGGTGTAGGTGTTTTTGGCGATTCATCTATTTTTACCTTCAATCACTGGACTTTATACACTAACATATTTTGAGTTGGACTGTTTGTATTTATTTATAAAAGAAAGAGGTTGGGACTTTACATGAGAAATGTGACACAGCCGACATGAAAAGTTTATACATTTTTTCATTGATACACATCATCAGAACATGACAGAAATTGTTACATAGTCAACACACTAAGGGAACTGATACATGGTCCTCGGATCCAAATACATAACAATCAGCAAGGCATGATTTATAATAATAATAGTCATATATTATGTTCACAGTATCACGTATTAAAATCCAAGTAGTAGTGGAGTATATATGGCATCCACTCCTGACGAAGTGACAATGGGCCACAAAACACGTTGAGGTTACAATGCTATGTACCTATTATATACTCCACTACTACTTGGATTTTAATACTTGATACTATGAACATAATATATGACTCTATTATTATTTGAAATCTCGCCTTGCTGATTGTTATGTATTTGGATCCGAGGACCATGTATCAGTGTGTTGACTATGTAACAATTTCTGTCATGTTCTGATAATGTGTATCAATAAAAATGTATAAACTTTCCATGTCGGCTGTGTCACGTTTCTCATGTAAAGTCCCAACCTCTTTTTTTTTTTCAATAGATTTGGATGGAGACGCACAGCACTCCCACTGTGCACCTCATTTAAAGTCCCACCCTCCCCCCCCCTTTGTTCACTGTATTTATTTATATATATTTTATATCATTGTATTTATTTGGGTATCACACATATGTCATTTAAAATATTCAAACTTATTTTTGTCACATTGATATAGTTACTATTTGTTTAAGAGTTAAGAGCTGTTTACTGACGCTCTCCATCCAATCTGACAGAGCCTAAGCTATTTTGCAAAGAAGAATGGGCAAAAATGTCATTCTCTAGATGTGCAAAGCTGGTAGAGACATCCCCAAAAAGATTTGCAGCTGTAATTGCAGAGAAAGGAGGTTCTACAAAGTATTGACTCAGGGGGGCTGAATACAGATGCACGCCACACTTTTCACATATTTATTTGTAAAAAAGTTTGAAAACCATTTATCATTTTCCTTTCACTTCACAATTATGTTTACACTTTGTGTTTGTCTCTCACATAAAATCAGAATAAAATACATTTATGTGTTTGGTTGTAACGTGACTAAATGTGGAAAATTTCAAGGAGTATGAATACTTTTTCAAGGTACTGTATGGCTTATTTTTAAACGCTTTCTATATCGACAAGGTCTCTTTAAGATTAGTGAGTAAAAAATCAGTCTCAATTATGTAAATGTTTCCTGGGAATATGAGAACTATTACAAGGTTTCTGAAGCACTCAACTGACAGGAGAAAACCTGACATTTAAATATAAAAATTGTGATGCTGTTTAAGTGGATGATGAGTAAAAAAATTAATATATTTAACTAAATAACTTATCATAATGTTAATTTAAAAGCATATATATTTTCAATTAACTTTACTGTCAAAACCAATGTCATATAGATATTAATAAATCATTAAATTACTTGTACTAAACTGTTGTGCGTTACACGTTCAAAAATATTTTTCTGAACGAAGTATAACGAGTTCTTTTTAATCGATTTATTTCTTTTTAACAGCATATACCAATCATAGTGAATACAGACTAAAATAGAGAATATATAGGTATATTTTTTCACAAGACATGTATTCACAATAAATAGTTAGATTTGGGGTGACACAAAAAGATAATTTCACATAAAATACAAACTTAAACGATAAATGCGAATGGAATATATTTGGTTCAGTAATATAAAAAGAAAGCAGGATTACGTTTTCCCAGGAATAGTAAAAACCATAGATCAAATGTTCTAAATATCAGACAAAAATTGTCTGGGAATTTCCTAACCTACAGTCACTCCGCTGCAGTTGGAGTGAGAATAGGCTATACAAAACGGGTGACTTATTCGCTAATATAGCGCTGAACCGGTAATAATAAAAAACTTAGAAAGACAAAAAATAATGTTTTAGAGAAAAATGAATGGGAAGTAATCTATTTACCCTGAGTATAAGATTTAAAGCATATAAGGAAACAAAAGTCAAACAATCAACAATGCATAGTTACCACTTTAAAATGGCTGCTGGCTCAAAATGGTTGTTACCAGAGTCCTTAAGATGGCTGCCTTTCCCAAAATGGTGGCTGATTAGGGAGGAGTTTGAGTCTGGCGTCCTTCAGAGTTTCAAGCATCAAATGAGGGGTGGAGCAAGATGAAGTATGTATGAGTGAATATGAGTGAGGATGGATGGATGTCTGTGTGAGTGTGTGTTGTTGTATGTCTCATCTCTCATCTGGGTTCCTTTTTATTTGGTATGGAACAAAAGGGCTGTAAAAATTACAATAAGCCGAACCCAGAAGTAGGAACTTCCTTCCCATTGGTGGCAAAAATTAAAGTGTGAAGGTAAGATCATAGGTCAGGACATAAGTGGGTGAATGGATAGGTTACCTATATGACAATAGGCAGGGGTGAAGTCCATACGGTGGATGGACTGGAAGAATGATGGGCAGTGAGATAGAAGTCTGCACGAAGGGTCGGCTCTGCTGCACAGGAAGTCAATCTGTGGACGGAGTGAAGCAAAAGACAAGCGGAGCGCCTCTAAGTGCAACACGTTTATTCAATTATAAGCATACAGAAGATGGTAACTCACTAGAAATAAGATGAGTGGAGGCTCAAATGCGAAGTCATGGGGTCAAACTGTCCATGATGCTGCTGCCGAGAAGAAGGATGTGATGGTAATCCTATCCGGTAGATGAATAGCGGGGAGATGCCGGCTCTCTCTTCCGAGACCGAACTCTCGAGGCAGACTGGGACTCAGCGTCGACCGCGTGACGTAGGCAGGGTCAAAGTGCACACAACGCATTTCAGAGCGTGCGCCAAGCTCATGGGGAGCATGCGCGCTCTTTTCTCAAGTGACAGAGCGCGCATGCTCCCCATGAGCTTGGCGCACGCTCTGAAACGCGTCGTGTGCACTTTGACCCTGCCTACGTCACGCGGTCGATGCTGAGTCCCAGTCTGCCTCGAGAGTTCAGTATCGGAAGAGAGAGCCGGCATCTCCCCGCTATTCATCTACCAGATAGGATTACCATCACATCCTTCTTCTCGGCAGCAGCATCACGGACAGTTTGACCCCATGACTTCGCATTTGAGCCTTCACTCATCTTATCTCTAGTGAGTTACCATCTTCTGTATGCTTATAATTGAATAAATGTGTTGCACTTAGAGGCGCTCCGCTTGTCTTTTGCTTCCCATTGGTGGGGATAACTTAACCATTAACTGGTTGGGTCATTAGGTAACACCTCCACTAGTCACCATGTATGTTGTATATTAAAATTATGTGATATTCATTTCTTCATTTAGTTATAGTAATAATAGAAAAAAATATGAAAATCTATCCAGATTCTCATGGTGCAGGCATGGCCATCTGATATTTTTGTAATATCTCTTAACAGATTCAGTTCTGGTTATGCCGTTGAATGAGTATGCATATTAATTATATATATATATATATATATATATATATATATATATTAATTTAGACTAAGTGATTTCCTGATTTTAAATTGATACATACTATCCTGGAATGATAATTGCTAACACGGGTCATGTATTCAATCAAACGGTTATCTACTATAGTCATTATGTTAGTAAACTATATAACCATTACATGTTTTTGGGGAATTACAGTGTGAAGTCTAAGTGAACAACAACTATTAGTCATCTGATACAATATAGCTTCCATGGGGATTGTCCGTATATTTATAAGTTCCACATCCCCTTTTGGCATATGATGGGACATGGAGGTTGTAGAAACTTATGATTATATTAAATTCATTTGAAGATACAGTTCTAATAAGTCTTAGTTAATGATCATAAATGTAGTAGAATTTTTATTTTCATGGTTCCTCTCATTATTTATCTTTCCATAGTTGAAACAATGGTTTATTTGCAGGGTAATTGATGACTTAGGTGCTTCCCTGAAACTGGTCTAGTATCTGCCATTGTGTGGAAACACTTCATGGCCAAGACATGAGGTTTATGACTTTCCCTGATACCTCTGTTTTCATGACCAGAGGATATAGGTGTTTATCCTCAGAGAGAGTCAATAGTGGCTTAACAGGTTCAACAAACAAAACAATGTATCCTTGAAAAACCAAAGTCCCTGACTGAACTGATGGTGAGGTAATTTGAGGCCTATAAAGTTGTTAATTCCTGACCTGTAATATGAAACATATATGTCTATTTCATGTCATAGGCCTGACAAAACCCTATTAAAATCTCTCTAGTATTTTTTTAAACATTAGAAAAATATTTTTATAGTTCATTAGAAGACACAGGTATCAGTTTTTCTGATACAATTGGGTTATATAGGGTTTGGACACTGCTAAACAAAAAAGCTGTTGGCCAGCCAGGTAGAACCTGCCTCAGTCTTTATTGCCACTGCTAAATGTCATTGTTTAATGCTCAACTTGGTTATTAGGGAGTTGGAAGTCACTAGTCATGTCTATTATTTGGTCACTTGGAGGTATACTCCACCAAAGTGTTTACATTCAGCTGTCAGCTAGGGAGCTTTTATTCTTGGTTAGCAGTCTTCAGGAGAGGATCATGTTGGCAATCGTTATATTTTTTCTTTCAGCAGGTTGGCAGATACAACTTATTTTGAAGACTTGTCAAAGTGTGCCATGATATTTATTAAGTGACAGGCAGTATGCTACTCATCCACTTGGGGGAGGCGAGGGGGGGAGATGTCCAGTTGCCATCTTTTTTTAAAGGTCATCAAGACCATTGGGCCAGGGTTGTGGGGGAGATGACTTTGACTTCATTAACATGTAGCCAGGGGGGTCATAGCAGGGCATTTGGTCTGCTTTGGTTAAGGAAGGGGGAGGACCTTGCCAGGCTGCATATTTAGGGGTTCAGTATGGATTTTGGGGGGGGCATACGTTTTTTTTTTTTTTTTCATGTTTTTTTAAAACCATTTTTTGTTTTTTTCTAGGAAAAGTTGGGAAAAAAAGTGTCCAATATGTCCTTTTACAATGATAGATAATACATTTATGGCATAGTATTCAAACTATATAACATGAAGACCTTGAATAAAGATTTCTTAGGCTTTATGTAAAGTCTTCAATTTTTGAAAGCTCTCTCAGCTGAAGACAAGCAAATCCTGGAATACAATTCAAGTAACACTATACTTCTCAATGCAGTTCTTAAACAAGATCAATATGCATTTCTACCACTGAGAGAAAGGGTCATATTTAGTTTTCTTGTGTGCTCTATCTAGTACCTCCTACAGTTGGGTTATTCAGTAGATGATAGTTTCTGTCCTCTCAGGCCTTAATTGAAAGGTAAGAGGGTACATTTGTCACACAAATGAGTTTATCTTTGTAGCTCTGCCCCATAGAGGACTGCTGCTGGATATAACACTTTCTGGATTCCCCTGGATTACCCGTAGCAACTATTTGCAGAAACGTATCACTTTAAGTTCTTGGCTCAGTCAAAGATAAGTCCAGGGGTTGTTGTTTTTGTGGTTTTATTTAGAACTGGTATGGGAGAAGGGATGAGTGGGGTACTCCAACTGTTAACTATTCACAATGCTGAGGTAGCATGAGAGTGCAGCAAGGCGCTGCTTCATACTACCACTTGAATGAAGATGAGATAAGTGATGTTATGATGCTTTCTTTAGGGTACTCCCATAGTACCCCCTTTCTCTCCTTACTAGCTGACACCCGCCCATTGACTCTACACTGCGGAGTGGTCCCCTTCCTGGGCAGACCCCTGGGCAAGTTTGAAACCGCATGCATATAATCAAGTAGATTTACATGATTATGCGCAACCAAGCTGCCCTGCCGCAATAAATCTGTGGAGGGTGATCGGCAAATGGTTAGAGTAGAACTAAAGGCAAACCTTTTTTTTTTTTCATTTTGGATAGAGTAGGGGAGGGTTATAGCCCCTTTAAGGTTTATTTTTGCCATCTTTGTCCCTATTGGGGAGATTTCCCATAGCCAATATAGGAAATTAAAGGAAATCTCTGCAAATTAAGGGAATTCCTTGGAGACTCCCAAGTCACCAAAAGTAGTGTCCCCACTGGAAAATTTACCCTCTATTACTTTTCTGGGGAGAACCCAAAATGTGGGATTTTCTTTTATGTTCACTTTTAATGATAATGGTAAACAGAACAAATAGAGAGGGTGAATCTCCCTGACGGGGGCACAGACATCAATAAACACTGAAAGGTGTTCCAATCTATCTCTAGTCTATCCAAAATTAAAAAAAAAACGTTTTCCCTTTAGTTATACTTTAAGGTAGCGCATACCTTGTTTGATCAGGGCAGATTTCATTAGATGAAATGCAGCTTTTGGTTCAGGTTTGTTCTGAATTAGCTTTGCCTGCTACATCTCATGGCCATGATGTTTCCACTTCTCCCTTTAATATGCCTCAGGTTGTGTCTTCAATATGGTTGCTGGAAGATGACACAGCTTACTCAACCTGTTGACAAAGGTTCCTGTTAGATTGTGCTACTGATGTGCTTCCGCTAGTCAGATAAGGGAACTGTAGCTTTATTCATTCATTGCTCCAAACCTGGTCAGGGATACTATCCCCAGTTTCAGTTGATACACAAGTCAAATCTGCCTCTAAACATCAAGAATCTCGTCCTTCATTACCCTTAGCAACCACAGCTGCTACTAAGTGTTCCTTGCCTCCTGTATAACAGTACTCTGCTTTCATTAACCACACTTCCCCTGTTTTTAACCTATTGAAGGCTTACCCATGGCAACCTCTCAGACACCTTCCTCTGTTTCTGCTAACTTTTTGTTTATGCCCCGCAGTACTGTTGCTACTTTCCCACCAGCAGCATAATCTGCTTAGCACCCTGCAACCACTTGCAGGACTCCAGCATCTAATTTCAAAGATAAACAAAAGTTATTTTGCTGCTCATACAACTATGCCACCCACTATCCACTGCTGCTTGAATCACTATTCAGCCAGTTACAGATTCCATGCCTGCTGTGGGGGTCCTGTCTGCCTCCATGCTGCTGATGGGGTCCAGTCCGCCTCCATGCTGCCTACTGATGGAGTCCAGTCCACCTCTAAGCTGCCTGCTAATGGGGTTCAGCCTGCTTCAATGCCTGCTGATGGAGCTCAGTCTGCCTCAATGCCGGCCTCTGGTGATCCGTTGTCTGCTGACAAGCCTACCTCTGGTTGTCTGCTGCAAAGCCTGCTTCTAGTGATCTGCTGCCAAGCCTGCCTCTGGTGCTCTTCTGTCTGCTGCCAAGCCTGCCTTTGATGGTCTGCTGACTGCTGGAAAGCTGGCTGCTGGTGGTCCACTGTCTGCCGCCAAGCTGTTCACTCAGCCAATGCCAGTTCCTTGACTGCTACCCGGCCAGAATTTCCTGGCCACTGCTTAGCCAGACTCTGTTGGTTCCCTGGAAGCTGCCTGGCTGGACTTTACTGGTTCTCTGGCCACTGCCCAGCCTGAATTTGCTGGTTCACTGGCTGTTGCCATCCAGACTTTACTGGTTCCTTGGTTGCTGTCAAGCCAGACTTTGATGGTTCCTGGGCCGCTGCCCAGCCGGAGTTTGCAGATTCCTGGGCTTCTACCCAACCAGAATTTGCTGATACCCTACCAGCTGCTCAGCTGCATTCTGTTGGTGGGATACCCAATCTGCTTCCGGACCGCAGCAGGGGGGGGGTTTGGTGGGTGGAGCATCTGGAGGCCGCTGCGTAAGCAGGGGATCTGTTAGGACCTGGATAACTTCTGGTAGCACTGTGATTCTCTGGGCAGAGGGTTGTAATTCCAGTGTCCACCAGCGGGTGTCTTCCAGCAGCCAGCAGACCCCAGTAATCAATTTTCACCTGATGCTGGCCGCTGGGATGGTATTTAGGTCCCCCACCTACTAAGTGCCTCTCGCTCTAGTGTGTTGCTTGCTGCCAGATACTGTTAGCCATTATCCTGCTCCTGCCCTGTTCATTATACCCTGTATCCTGCTTCCGGTTGACGCTAGTATGGCAAAATGCATAGAGGCTTGGATGCGTGGTCTAGGACAGTACATTTGATGACACAAGTTCCACAGATTAAAGCGCACGCAGAGACCCACGTGGAAGAAGGCGGCCGGCGGCCATAATTACCATTGCTAAGATTGCTGGGTGCCAGCTGAGGCAAAGATCAATGTGAGTTTTACTCTTATGTGTAATATTTGCAAGCTATTTGATATTAAAACAAGGTTACGTTATGCAGAGTGTTTGATTTCTTTTCTTGGAGTAATTTACTAACATCGTAGTAAAGGAAGAGAGGAGAGGGGATGCTAAAGCCCAGCAAACGGGGATTCCACCTGAGCGCAAGCTGACCCAACAAAATTGGGTCCTTATATCTGGTGAGTGATGGTGTGTACAGGGGTGTAGAGGAACATGAAGATTAACGACACCTATCACCTTTTGCATGACCAGAGCACTATTGAGTCAATGAGCACGATTTGTTGGCATATGTATTATATGGACTGATGTCTATGGTGATTGGATTCACTAAATATATATGTCACTGGTTAACCACTTAAGAACAAGAAGGTTTTACCCCCTAATGACCAGGCCATTTTTTGCAATTTGGCACTGCATGACTTTAACTGGTAGTTGCGCACTCATGCAATGCTGTACCCAAACAAAATGTATGTCCTTTTTTTCCCACACACAGAGCTTTCTTTTGGTGGTATTTGATCACTGCTGGGATTTTTTTTTTTTTTGCGATATAAACAAAAAAAGACTGAAAATTTTGAGACCAGGTGATTTTTACCTGTGAGTCACACTAGGTACCTGTAAATTTAGTGGCCAAAATTTCAAACGGAAGGTACACTAGTAAAGAGGCCTACTGGGGCCGTACATAGTTGCCCGTAAGGCCACGCGCTGGTACAAAAAGTATCTGTATACTTATTCCAATTGGCTCTTTTCAACGCCTCTGTACTATACAAAGCGTCAGGAAGAAATGGATCCTTCCTATAATTCCAAGAGGAGATCATCACAGCCCTTCTGTATCCAGAAGGTGCTGTTACCCAATTTCCCAATCAAGATACAGTGAGCCAGCTGCATAAGAGGCATTTTCCAGATGTCCTCCCCGGTACCCCTAGCCAAAGAGCACCCTAAAAATCCTGTCTGTAGCAAGCGTGAATATAGGCACGTATATATATAGTACGTGACACCCGCTATTTTTGTCCCTCTTGTCCTGGCAATCCTGGTCTCTGCGTCAGGGACTGTTTCCGTCGCTACCACACACTAGTAGAGTATTAGTATAGGGTACAACATGGCACATTCTAGGGCACACTTTCACACAGGGTCTCAAAAGTTGTTAGATGGCTATCACATTTTGAGAGACTCTAACTTGGAACATTTATAGTTACAATAAAAATGTAAAAAAAAGAAAAAAAAACCCCTAAAAATGTTTAAAAATATTAAAAAGCCAAAAATAGTTGTCATTTTATTGTTCTTACTTTTTTTCTACTGTATTTTATGCTATACTGTAATGTTTTATTGCTACTGTGTTTTATTGTTAACCATTGTTTGCTTTGCAGGTATGCCGCTCAGCTGCAGCACTGATTTGTTTATTTTGACAGCAACAGGGTTTGCTCTCACAATAGGTAAAATCAGCTATTCCAGCGCTGTAGGAGGTGATTTCACCACCATAGTTAAAAAAAGAGCTTTTATGGCAAAGTACAGTATAGGGGCTGGGGTGGACATAGGGGTGGATTACCCCTATGCTTCGCCATATATTTTTTACTCTTTTTTTGGCACAGATAGCAATAAAAAAAGTTGTTTTATTGAGTAAATGTTTATTGACGCTGTGTTTTATCGTTAACCATTGTTTTCTTTGCAGGTACACCATTCAGCTGCAGCACTGATTTGTTTATTTTGACAGCAACAGGGTTTTTTCTGACGATACGTAAATCCATTACTACAGTGATATAGGAGGTGGTTTCACCACCGCAGTTAAAAAAAAAAGAAAAGCATATATGCCGAAGCATAGGGGATGGGGTGGACACAGAGGGCAGATCTCCCCTATGCTTATATATATTTTTATTCACTTTTCTTAGCAGAGATTTCTTCATCCACATCGATCGATGTGAATGGAAGAATCTGTGAACAAAAAAAAAGAACAGTGTGTGTATCCCCATCATTAGAAGTGGGTGGATGCAGGGCGGTATTCTAATGGTAGGCATACCACTGATTAATTGATGCGAATAGAGGAATCTGTTAGGTTCTCTTTTTTTGTTTAGCCCACAGGCTTGGGTGGGTATACCGTAATAAATTCTGCAGGTTTAAACATCATCTTGGTATCGTTTTTTTTTTTCAGCCAGTGGTCGGCTTTCATGTAAAAGCAATCCTAGCAGCTAATTAGCCACTAGGGCCACTTAAAAATGTATGTAGTTTGTCGCCGCTGCATGGGCTTGAGCAGTTTATAAGCATGTTGTGTTTAGTATCTATGTACTTGGCATAAGATCATTTTTATATTTTACCCAAAATTTTTTTTTTTTTACCCAAAAAATCGAGTTTGGAAAATCTCTGCGCAAATACTGTGTGAAAAAAAAGATTGCAACACCCACCATTTTAATTTGTAGATCCTCTGCTTTAAAAAATATATATAATGTTTGGGGGGTTCAAAGTAATTTTCTAGCAAAAAATAATCATTTTTTTCATGTAAGCAAAAAGTGTCAGGAAAGGCTTGGTCTTTAAGTGGTTAACAGAGTGGGTGATGTGTTGCATAAGCTTCTAATATTTGGCATAAAATGCCAGCACAGGTATAACCCCCCCCCCCCCCCCCCGAATAAACCCTTTTTGGAAAGTGGACACCCCAAGCTTTTTGCTGAGAGGCATGTTGAGTCATGGAATATTTTATATTTTTCCACAAGTTTTGGCAAAATGTATTTATTTTTTTTTTTTTTAACAAAGTTGTCACTACATGATATATTGCTCAAACATGCCATGGTTATATGTGAAATTGCACTCCAAAATACATTCTGCTGCTTCTCCTGAGTATGGGGATGTCACATGCGTGAAAATTTTTGGCAGTCTAGCTGCGTTCAAGGCCCCGAAAACGAATTATTGCCTTCGGGCTTTCTAAGGGCGTAAATTGTTGATTTTACTCCTCACTACCTATCACAGTTTCTGCGGCCATGAAATGCCAAGATAGCACAACCTCCCCAAAAGTAGACATCTCAAGGTATTTTCTAAGAGGCATTGTGAGTATTTTGTAGCTCTCATTTGTTTTGGAAAACTAAGAAAGAAAAGGAAAATTTATTTTTGTTTTCTTTTTTCAATTTACAAAACTTTGTGACAAAAAGTGAGATCTGCAAAATACTTAACTTGCCTCTCAGCAAATAGCTTGGGGTGTCTACTTTCCAAAAAGGGGTCATTTTGGGGGGGGGGGGGTTTGTGCTATCTTGACATTTCAGGGCCTCCGAAACTGTGATAGTTAAAGAGGAGTGAAATTAACAATTTACACCCTTAGAAAGCCTGAAGGCGGGGATTGGATTTTGGGGTCCTGTACACAGCTAGGCTCCCAAAAAGCCTCACATATGTGGTATCCCTGTACTCAGGAGGAGCAGCTGAATGTATTTTGTAATTCCACATATACCCATGGCATGTGTGAGCAATATATCATTTAGTGACAACTTTGTGTTCCTTCGTGTTTCTTGGGGTCAGGGGCGTAACTACAGGGGTTGCAATTGCAACCGGGCTCCATGCTCCAGGGGGCCTGTGTGGCTCCCCTATTCACCAGGCTAGAAGGGGCGGCATGGGCAGCATGCAGAGAAATCACTGTCCTCCTTTTTCCTTCTGTAGCTGAAGGAGGAAAATGGAGGAGATTGGTTCCTCTGTATGCTGCCCCTGCCACTCCTCCTATCCAGTTCACTTGTGTTCTGCTGTCTCTGGGCCCCTGTGTGCTCCCCTGCATCCCCCCCCCCCACTGTGCTCCCATACCTCTCCTGCTGGCTGCTGCAGGGGATGTGTCACAATAGAGAACCAGTAAGGGGTCGGTAAATATATAATTTACCAGCTCCTTCCTTTTCTAAATGGACAGAGTCATAGTCAGTGACATTGTAAAAAAATAAAATAAAATGATAAAAAATAATAGAATTAAAATACCAAAACAAAAAACTACTGACACCAGTGGGTGAACTTCCAGGATCGCAAAGGTCACACTTGCAACTGGGCCCTGGCATTCCACCACCATGGAGAGGCCTCAAGATGGCAGGAAGGGGGCCCACTGCAGAACTTGTGAAAGGGTCCCGCTGCGGGACCATAATAAAAGACCCCGCAACAAGAGTAAAGGGCCCCAGGATCGGTGGGAAGAGTTTCAGGCTTGAAGGGAAGGGCCCCGGCCAGGGGTCCGGGGGGCCCTTCATGGTTTCCTGCACCGGGACCCTGAAGGTTCTAGTTACGCTTCTGCTTGGGGTGTCTAATTTCCAAAAAGGGGTAATTTGGGGGAGTTTTGTACTGCCCTGCCATTTTACCACCTCAAGAAATGAAATAGGCAGTCAAAAACTAAAGTTAAGTTGTTAACTAAGCTGCGTAAATTCAAGTAAATGTACCATAGTTTTTAGAAGCTATAACTTTTGCGCAAACCAATAAATATACACTTATTGAATTTTTTTTACCAACGACATGTGACTGAAAGCATTTTGGCCTAAATGTATGATAAAATTTTAGTTTATTGGATTTTTTTAATAACCAAAAGTCGAAAATATAGTTTTTTTTTTCAAAATCAAAACTTTTGGTCTTTTTTCATTTATATCGCAAAAAAAAATCCCAGAGGTGATCAAATACCACCAAAAGAAAGCTCTATTTGTGGGGGAAAAAAAAATTTGTTTGGGTACAGCGTTTACCAGTTAAAGCAGCGCAGTGCCAAATTGCAAAAAAGTGCTCTGGTCAGGAAGGGGATAAAACCTTCCAGAGCTGAAGTGGTTAAAATCCAAAAATTCCACATGTAATCCACCAAGTCTGTTATAGCATCCCTCCACCAGGTATACCTTCTAGCCTCTCTGAACATCAGGCAATGAATACTTGTCCCACCTTTCCAGAATATTAATGCTACCCCCATTTTGCTGTGGACTCTTATCACTATCAGTTTACATAGTTACATAGTTAGTGTGGTTGAAAAAAGACAGCAGTCCATCCAGTTCAACCTATGATGTGTGTGTGTGTTTGCTGTTAACCGTACATTGTATACCCCTGTATGTTGTGATCTTTAAGGTGCCCATCTAATAGTTTTTTTAAACTATCGATGCTCCCTGCTGATACGACTGTTTGCGGAAGAGAATTCCACATCTTTACTGCTCTGACAGTAAAGAACCCCCTACGTACTTTAAGGTTAAACCACCTTTCCTCACGTTTTAGTGAGTGGCCACGTGTCTTATTGTATTTCCTTTCTCTGAATAGTTTGTTCCCTATGCTAGGATCGCCAGTACAGTATTTGTACATTGATATCATATCCCCCCTCAAGTGTCCCTTCTCCAGAGAGAATAAGTTCAGTGCTTGTAGTCTTTCCTCGTAGCTGATGTCCTCCATTCCCCTAATTATTTTTGTTGCCCTTCTCTGGACTATTTCCATTTCCAGCACATCCTTCCTGAGGACCAGTGCCCATAACTGGACAGCACACTCCAGATGTGGCCGGACCAGAGTCTTGTAGAGAGAGAGAATAATCGCTTTATTTCTTGAGTGAATCCCCTTTTTTATACATCCCAGTATTCTGTTGGCTTTGCTTGCAGCGGCTTGGCATTGCATGCCACTGCCAAGCCTGTTGTCTACCAGTACCCCCAGGTCCTTTTCCATCTTAGATTCACCCAGAGGTTTCCCCCCCCCCCCCCCTAGTGAGTAGCTTGCTTTCTGGTTTCTGGCACCCAAGTGCATTACTTTACATTTTTCAACATTAAACCTCATCTGCCATGTAGTTGCCCACCCCATTATTTTGTTCAGGTCCGCTTGTAAGGTTTCCACATCCTGCATAGAATATATTGGCATGCTTAGTTTAGTATCATCCGCAAATACTGAGATTGTACTAGATATCCCCTCCTCTAGATCATTTATGAATAAATTAAACAGGATTGGCCCCAGGACAGAACCCTGGGGGACCCCACTTTCAACACCCGCCCAATCTGAGTACTCCCCATTAATCACCACCCTTTGCACTCTCCCCTGGAGCCAGTTCTCTATCCAGGTACTCACCTTATGGTCCATACCTACCCTCCTTAGTTTGAACAGTAAGCGTTTGTGGGGAACGGTGTCAAAGGCCTTCGCAAAGTCCAGATACCACATCCACAGGCTTACCTTTATCTAGGTGGCAGCTCACTTCATCATAGAAGGTTAATAGATTGGTTTGGCAAGAACGATTTTTCATGAATCCATGCTGATTACTACTAATAATACCATTTTCATTACTAAAGTCTTGTATGTGGTCCCTTAACATCCCCTCCAAAATCTTGCAGACTACTGATGTTAGGCTGACCGGCCTATAGTTACCCGGGATATATCTCGGCCCTTTTTTAAATATTGGTACCACGTTGGCTTTTTTCCAATCAGCTGGCACCATACCCATCTGTAAACTATCCTTAAAAATCATGAATAATGGTCTGGCAATCACCTGGCTGAGCTCTTTAAGAACCCTCGGGTATTGTAAAAATAAGTCGCGCTATAATATGATCAATGGAGATATAAAGTCCATACAGTCCAAGCATAAAGTGAAGATGTAATCCAGGACCAGGAACCCCAAAGGGTGTATGCTTACCAGATTGAGGTAAGGTAAAGGCAGATTCTTTGGATAGAACTTGTCACCTTGATAGTAGATCCAGGTCCACGTGAACGGTTAGCTCAATGGTCATTGGATCATGGAAGTAAAGGTAAAAACGCAATAGCGTAAAACCTTACAAACTAAATTATTTAGACACCACAGTGTTCTTGAAAAATAAGTTCAATTGTGTGAATGAATAAACCTCCACCAATAAGGTTGATCACTAATAACAGTGAATAAAAAACCATGCAAAAAATAAAATAAAAATATAAAAAATGAATAATAAATGTGATGGGTACCCCTTACCAAAGGTGATAAGGGTAAACATCAAAAATAATATAACGTGTTATAGCTGAAGTCGCCTCTTACCGGACAACATTAATTGAATAGCCAATATAGGGAGGGCAAAAGTGTGAAATTTGCGTGTTGAACCACCACCTTTTGTAGCTAGATTCGCCTCTTACCATATGAAAAAAGGATTATAGCAAACGTGCAGATCACAATTCAGTGTGAACCCGGAGCCAATAATAAGACACACCAATAGGGGTCGCCTCTTACCAAATGTAAATAGTAGTCGAGCCTGTATGATGATCGAGCATCCAAGGACCCGACCCTTACTCTGGGGTGCTGTTTCCTCAAATATCGGAGGTATTGCAAGTGTTCACCCACATGAAGAAAAAAAGGCTCCCATAGCGTAAACCCATAGGGTCACGGCGTACTGACGTCATCGGATTGCGACCGGAGAGTGCGGGCGAGCGAAGCCGTCCGGCCGGCGGCTGACAAACATTGCTCCTTCATTCCTGGTCTTGCTGTAAGTTACTTTGCTTTTATTTGAGAATAAATTTTAATGGTTTTACGCTATGGGAGCCTTTTTTTCTTCATGTGGGTGAACACTTGCAATACCTCCGATATTTGAGGAAACAGCACCCCAGAGTAAGGGTCGGGTCCTTGGATGCTCGATCATCATACAGGCTCGACTACTATTTACATTTGGTAAGAGGCGACCCCTATTGGTGTGTCTTATTATTGGCTCCGGGTTCACACTGAATTGTGATCTGCACGTTTGCTATAATCCTTTTTCATATGGTAAGAGGCGAATCTAGCTACAAAAGGTGGTGGTTCAACACGCAAATTTCACACTTTTGCCCTCCCTATATTGGCTATTCAATTAATGTTGTCCGGTAAGAGGCGACTTCAGCTATAACACGTTATATTATTTTTGATGTTTACCCTTATCACCTTTGGTAAGGGGTACCCATCACATTTATTATTCATTTTTTATATTTTTATTTTATTTTTTGCATGGTTTTTTATTCACTGTTATTAGTGATCAACCTTATTGGTGGAGGTTTATTCATTCACACAATTGAACTTATTTTTCAAGAACACTGTGGTGTCTAAATAATTTAGTTTGTAAGGTTTTACGCTATTGCGTTTTTACCTTTACTTCCATGATCCAATGACCATTGAGCTAACCGTTCACGTGGACCTGGATCTACTATCAAGGTGACAAGTTCTATCCAAAGAATCTGCCTTTACCTTACCTCAATCTGGTAAGCATACACCCTTTGGGGTTCCTGGTCCTGGATTACATCTTCACTTTATGCTTGGACTGTATGGACTTTATATCTCCATTGATCATATTATAGCGCGACTTATTTTTACAATATTCTACAGGGTGTGGTCACACTAGAAGTTGCTGCTGTTTATTATATTTTTTCCTTTAGCGCGGTTAATATTTTTACATTACTAAGAACCCTCGGGTGCAAGCCATCCGGTCCCGGTGATTTATTTATGTTAAGTTTCTCTAGATTAGTTCTAAGTCTATCTTCTGTTAGCCATGGCAGTACTTCCTGAGGTGTGTTGTTTAGTTTGGCCTTACAAGCTGGGTTAGTGTAGCCCCCCAATTCTTTTGTGAAGACTGAAGAGAAGAAACTTAACACTACCGCCTTTTCCCTGTCCTCCATGGCCAAATCTCCCTTGTCGTCTTTTATGGGGCCAATGTGTTCTGGCCTCGCTTTCTTACTATTTATATACTTAAAGAATTTCTTGGGGTTCTTTTTACTCTCTTCCGCTATATGTCTCTCGTGTTCTACTTTAGCCGCCCTGATTTCATCTTTACATTTCTTATTACACTCTTTGTAATGCTTGAATGCTGCCAATGACCCCTCAGCCTTGTATTTTTTTAAGGTCTTTTCTTTAGCATTAATATGCATTTTTAAGTTGGAGTTTAGCCACCCAGGGTTTAGTTTTGCTCTTTTAAATTTATTTCTCTTTGGAATGCACTGGTCAATCCCTTTGTTTAGTATGCTCTTGAAGTACTCCCATTTTTCCTCCGTGTTCTTTGTTCCCAGGGTTCTATCCCATTTGATATTTTCCAGCATAGAGCGCAGTTTTGGGAAATTGGCTCTTTTGAAATTCAGTGTCCTTATGTTACCCTTATGTTCCCTTATGTTTCCTATTACTATGATTAATACTGAAGCTAATTGACCTATGGTCACTGTTTCCTAACTTGCCCCGTATTTCTATATTTGTGAGCAGGTCTGTATTGTTGGTAATCAGTAGGTCAAGTACCGCATTGTTTCTTTTTGGTGCATTAACCATCTGACCCATGAAATTGTCCTGCAAAACATTTAGGAACTGCAGAGCCTTGGCTGAATGCGTGGTTCCTTCTGCCCAGTCTATATCTGGATAATTAAAGTTCCCCATTAAAATGACATTTCCCATCCTTGCTGCCAATCCTATCTGTAAAAGGAGGTCCGCCTCCCCCTTCTCCCTCAGGTAGGGGGGCCTATAGCATACGCCCAATATCACCTTCCCCACAGTGCCTTCCCTTTGAAGTTCTACCCATAGGGATTCTGCCTCGTCCATAGCTCCATTATTAATATCATCCCTCATATTTACCTGTACACTGTTCTTAATATACAGACATACCCCTCCCCCTTTTTTACCTTCTCTATCTCTGCGATAAAGGGAATACCCCTGAATGGTCGCCATTCAGTCATGAGAGCTGTCGAACCAAGTCTCAGTTATTCCCACAAAATCTAAGTCCTCCTCAAACATCAGCAGCTCCAGCTCTCCCATCTTGTTGGCCAGGCTTCTGGCATTGGTATATAAACCTCTTAATTTTGGCCGTTTACATATATCCTCATATGATGTTTTTAGGCTGTTCTTGAGATTTTTCCCCATACCCACACTGGGTTTAGGAGCTCTGAACACCCTACCGCTAATGTCCCCATTTCTGCCCTCTGGATCTTGCTTTTCACTGGCTAATTCTACATCTGTACCCTCCCCCCATCACCTAGTTTAAAAGTTTAAAACTTTTTGGCCATCTTCTCACCCAGTACGGCTGCACCCTCCCCATTTAGGTGCAATCCGTCCCTACCATAGAGCTGGTGGCCGACTGAGAAGTCGGCCCAGTTCTCCAGGAACCCAAAACCCTCCTTACTACACCAGCTCCCCAGCCACTTGTTAACTTCCCTAATCTCCCGCTGCCTCTCTGGTGTGGCTCGAGGTACAGGTAGTATTTCTGAAAATACTACCTTGGAGGTCCTACTCCTCAACTTAGCGCCTAAATCTCTGAAATCGTTTAGGACTCTCCATCTTCCTCTACCTATGTCATTGGTACCCACGTGTACCATGACAGCTGGGTCTTCCCCAGCCCCACCCAATAATCTGTCCACCCGATCCGCAATGTGCCAAACCCGAGCGCCCGGTAAACAACAGACTGTTCGGCGCCCTCGGTCTTTGTTACAGATTGCACATTGTCCTTCTAATGATTGAGTCCCCTACCGCCAGCACCTGTCTTTCCTTTCCCTTTCTCCCGGCCTCACTGGAGGTGTTCTTCCCCTGGCAGCTAGGGGCGTCACTCTGCTCCAGCAATGCTGGTCCCTGACTGGTTTCCCCAACATCACGCAACGGGGCATATCTATTGGGGTGCTCCAGACCAGGATCGGCCTCCTTGCCTTGTCCCCTTCTACCCCTCCTAACTGTCACCCCTCTTCTCTGCTCTGATGCCTTCACCTCCGTTTCTCCGCCCACCTCTGTGCAGGCCCCTGCCTGTGCCTGATGGGTACGATCCCAGCTCTCCCTTGGTATGGACATTTGGCTCAGTGTTGCCAGCTGCTTCCCTAGATTCAGGACCTGAGCTTCCAGGGAAGCAACTTGCTTACATTTTGCGCATTTGTATTCGCCCTCGATCGCATGATCGAGGAAAGCATACATATCACAAGATGTACACCGAGTCACATCTCCACACCCGCCGGGCATTGTACCTACTAATCTAATCTAATGGGGATTCAGTAATTTAAGTCTATCCTGTGTGGCTGTTTCCTGGCTTCCTAACTATACCTTCTCACCCTCTGGCACTCTGCTACACTCACTTGACACTCAGTCGCACAACACTCACAGTCGCACAACACTCACAGTCGCACAACACTTACAGTCGCACAACACTCACAGTCGCACAACACTCACAGTCGTACAGCTCAGTCAGTCGCACAACACTCACAGTCGCACAACACTCACAGTCGCACAGCCCGGTCAGTCGCACAACACTCACAGTCGCACAACACTCACAGTCGCACAGCCCGGTCAGTCGCACAGCCCGGTCAGTCGCTCCACACTCACAGTCGCACAGCCCAGTCAGTCGCACAACACTCACAGTCGCACAGCCCGGTCAGTTGCACAGCCCGGTCAGTCGCTGTCGTAGAGCACAGTTTGCATCCCCACCATTTGGCCATTCATTCACATTCTCTTCCAATTGTAGGAAACCTAGAATATCTATAGAAAGTAAAAATAATCAGCGCAATCCCTATATAAATAATACAAGTGGTGAACACAAAGCTGCAAGCAATCAGTGCCAAACACAAAACACCCTCGATAATGAATAAATAATATTGCTGTGCTAAGTGAATGCACATAAAAATCGCTTAATGTAAAATAATATTGTGAGTCCCATAAATTAATACAATAACCATAAATTAATATGAATCAAACAAAACGTGATATTGAAAGTCCCAATAACACAGTGCAAGTAAAGTGACACGGTAATATTGTGATAAATAAGTCCCAATACACAGTGCAACTCCAGTGACACAGTGATAAATGAATAAACGAATAAACAAATCTTCATCTGTGAATAAAGTGCTGCATGCTTCACTCCAAGTGGTCCACGTGAAAATGGTAAGATTAGCAGCTCACCTCAAAGGAAGACTCATATGAGTCTAAACCAGCATAAAGGTAAAAATCACAGTCGCCTGGTAAGTCCTCCTGCCTCCGCCTCCAAACAATCTTTCAGGTTGTATATGTCATCGGTAAAAGACATAAAAAGGAGATCTAGTGCTCTCTGTCTTAATAAGGGGCTATTTATTCAAAATGCTGAAATCGCACTTACATTATATTGCACTTAAGCAGTGCCAGCTATTACAGCCTTCAGACACTTCCTGGTACCTCCGGGATCAGCGTAATGACGTGCAGGCTCCTCCCCCGTACGCGTTGCATCATCGACTTCGTCAGCGAGCCCCGCTACTAGATGGTAGTATTGTTTGACTGGTAAAGTTATATCTGCAGCCAGTGTTAATTTTGGCGTCAAATTTCGATTTAGTTTTAGTCATAGTCTTTTGACTAAAATGCCATTTTAGTTTAATCTCATTTCAGCCATCTGAATTGTTATTGTATTTAGTTGACTAAAATCTGGAATACATTTTAGTTGAGTAAAATATCCTACATTTTAGTTTACTAAAATCGACAGTACATTTTAGTCAACTCAATTCTGATGGGTTTAGTTCAATTGTAATGCAGTATTTAAGCATTTCTCTAGAATTTCCAAACTCATTATATATTCCTGGAGTAAAAATCTAATAACATGTTATTATTTATGGTATTACGATTTTACGATTCAACTGTTATATAACGTCTTTATAAGTAAAATCAAGTTTCATTACAAGAATATTGCTGAGGGTAAAGATGAGGGACTGGCCAAGCATGTCTCCAGACCTAAACCCTATTGAGCATCTGAGGGGCGTCCTCAAATGGAGGGTGGAGGAGCGCAAGGTCTCTAACATCCACCAACCCTTTGTTGTCGTCATGGAGGAGTGGAAGAGGACTCCAGTGGCAACCTGTGAAGCTCTGGTGAACTCCATGCCCAGGAGGGTTAAGGCAGTGCTGGAAAATAATGGTGGCCACACAAAATATTGACACTTTGAGCCCAATTTGGACATTTTTACTTAGGGGTCTACCCATTTTTGTTGCCAGTGGTTTAGATATTAATAGCTGTGTGTTGAGGTATTTTGAGGGGACAGAAAATAAACTGTTATACAAGCTTTACACTCACTAGCTTACATTGTAGCTATAACAGCTTCAACTCTTCTGGGATGGCTGTCCACAAGGTTTGTGTCTACAGGAATGTTTGACCATTCTTCCAGAAGCACATTTGTGAGGTCAGGCACTGATGTTGGACGAAAAGGCCTCGCAAGCAGGGGTTGAGGTCAAGGCTCAGGCCAGTCAAGTTTCTCCAACCCAAAAACGCTCTTCCATGTCTTTATGGACCTTGTTTATACACTGGTCCTAATCATTTGGTGGAGGGGGAATTATGGTGTGGAGTTGTTTTTCAGGGGTTGGGCTTGACCCCTTAGTTCCAGTGAAGGGGGCACTTAAGGTGTCAGCATACCAAGACATTTTGGACAATTTCATGCTCCCAACTTTGTGGGAACAGTTTGGGGATGGCCCCTTCCTGTTCCAACATGACTGCGCACCAGTGAACATAGCAAGGTCCATAAAGACATGGATAAATGAGTTTGGGACAGAGGAACTTGACTGGCCTGCCCAGAGTCCTGACCTCAACCTGACAGAACACCTTTGGGATGAATTAGAGTGGACACTGCGAGCCAGGCCTTCTGGTCCACATCAGTGCCTGACCTCAAAAATGCGCTTCTGGAAGAATGGTCAAACATTTCCATAGACACACTCCTAAATCTTGCAGACAGCCTTCCCAGAAGAGTTGAAGCCGTTATAGATGCAAAGTGTGGACCAATTCAATATTGAACCCTATGGACTAAGACTAGGATGCCATTAAAGATCATGTGCCTGTAAAGGCAGGCGTCCCAATACTTTTATTATTGTAGAATGGGAAGTGTAGAGCAAAGCAGGACTCTCAGACAAGTCAAAAAAGGTACAAGCTTACACTCTTCTCAGTTTTGCTGGTTCAGATGCACTAGATAAATATGAGTTATTTCATTTTCAAGACAATGAGGACAAAGAAGATCCTGATGTCTTAATCAAGAATATGCTTACCACAATGTACTGTGATAATAGACAAACATGCACTTAGCATGATGGCTCAGAAACCTGATGAAGGAATACAATTCTGTGCAGCCACACTGAGGCTGCTGGCTAAAAAATGTGATTTTGGTGCAGATGAACTGAAACATGACAGGATTGTATGTGGTATCTACAATTATGCAGTTCGTACTCAGTTGTTAAGGGAGAAAGATTTTATACTGGAATCAGCCATCAGAACATGTATGTTGTTTGAACAATTCTGAAAGGGTCACTAAGGAACCAAAAAGAGAGGCAGAAGTGTTTCTGGTGCAACAGAACAAAAGGCACCTGTGGTAGTAAACATGCTATTGAGTGCGACAAGTGTCCGGCTTTTAACAAAAAGTGTAACTTATGCAACAAGTGGAATCATTTTGCAAGAAGTTGTAGGTCCAAGCCTCAAAATGGAGGTGCGTGGATCACACCATTTAATGACAATAAACAACAAAATGTGCACAGAATTAACGAAGTGGAAAGTGATGATCACCAAAATTGTTTTCATTGTGAAAGTGTGGACCTTATTGCAAATGAAGGAGAAATATTCACCACCCTCTCAACAGCATACAACAAACATGTCAAGTTGAAAATTGACATTGGTGCCACATGCAATGTCATGTCCTTATCCACATTGCACAGCATTGACCCCCAATGCTGAAATTGATCATTCAAATAAATTAAACCTGATAGCTTATGGTGTTAAAACAATTCAGACACTGAGCACTTCTAGCTTGGATCTATCGAGGGACAAGCTGCTATTCCACATTGTGGATGGAAATTTAAGAGCCTGCTTGGCATGCGCTTAAATCAAATCCAACTCACTCTAGAAGTACATGCAGTACAACAACAGGCTACTGAGATGACCGATTATGAGGACCTATTTCGAACTGACACTGTTGGTAAGCTTCCAGTCATGTAACACTTGCGCTTAGATGAAACGGTACAGCCTACTGTGTGGGCCCCTCGAAGGATCCCACTGGCTATAAAAGACAAAGTCTTGCAAGAGTTGGAAAGGATCACTAGACTGGGCATCATTGCACCAGTGCAGGTGGTTACCCCCTGAGCCCTAAGCATATAGGATTGCCCCTAACTGAGCTTCATCAAAAGTTTCAGTTGCTAATCTGACAAGCCAGAGGGTGCATGAAAGTGTATACAAAAGACAAGATCAAAGCCACCTCCAAATAAGTGGGCAAAAGCTCAAAGTACTATATATTTAAGCATTTTAATGATCAAATTGTGCATGTATGTTAGTGTAAAACAGAAAAAGAAATCTAGGGAAAACTACAGAAAATACACAAGAGCAAATCTTGGCAATTATTAAGCTGAGGAAGGGCCAGCACATGCACAACTATACAAAATGTACTTTATAAATAGTGGAATGCCTGCAAGCTATATGTAAATAAATAAAACCCTATTATATAGCAGCATTGGTCACCTTTATTCGCTATCATTTCCTTATTGAGGCCTCTGGGCCCGGGGGCTATTTGGTTTGCTTCCTATTTTGTAATTTCATTCAACTTCAATCGCACATCATTGATACTCCTTAGCTTTATTGCTCAATTTTAGCATTTAATCTGAGCATCAAATACATACTTTTTGAACTCAGGCTCACTCTTAGTGTTACTAGTTGATACCCCTACTTACTTGACAGTATTATACTCTTTGTACCGATTGCTGATATTACTATTCATATACGCTTTAGATATGAGTCTGATACATAGATATGTCTCCTATAGCCATCACCGTGGTTGCTACACTATGTTGGTTTGTGCTTGCGTTTGGCCCTGTTTGTCCTGCCGGGCCCTTGTGGATCCCAGGCCCACAGCTCCAGGGATAGACATTCCCAGCAGCAGCCAATGGATCACGAGCATGAGATTTCTTTTAACAAATTTGTAAGTATGGGCCCCTTGGTGGCCCCATATCGTTTTGCATTAGCATAACATTATCTACTATCTTTCTTACATGCCACAAACTGTTTATTTCTTAGAAACCAAAAAAGAAACAGAAAATGCTTCAGATACTGTTTGTGAGGGTGCCTCATCATTTTTTACCAGGTGCCATGACTCTTGAGCTGCAATTCATATGACCAATGATAAAAACTTCTTCATCAAGCTGGATCAAAGCAAGATGGGGAATTAAAGCAACTAATGGGTAATATACAGGTGCATCTCATAAAATTAGAATATTATTAAAAAAGTCATTTATTTCAGCAATTCAATTCAAAAAGTGAAACTCAAATATTTTATTTAGATGCGTTACACACAGAGTAATATATTTCGAGCATTTTTGTCTTTTACTTTTGATGATTATCGCTTACAGCTAGTGAAAACCCGAAATTCAGTATCTCAGAAAATTAGAATATTACATAAGACCAATAAAAAAAAAGGATTTTTAATACAGAAATGTTGGCTTACTGAAAAGTATGTCCATGTTTAGTTTTTCATTTATTGGGCTTCCTTGGGCTGGAATTGGTCATTATGCATGAACATCAATGCACTTTGTTGTTGTATTTACTATACATTTTTGTTTAAATGCACTACTTTGTTTGTAATGACATGTGTATGTTTTACTTGATAGAGGGACTCCTGTGTACGCTAAATTTTCTGAAGAAGCCTGATCTGGCAAAATGGGTCAAATTCACATAGCGTTCAGAAGCCACCTATACTTCATGCCTTTTGTCATGGCATGATATTCCTTTATCAAATTCTGTCTATGTCTGTTATAACATGTGTTCTTTTAATATAGCTATTTAACCGCTTGTCGACCGCTGCACGACTATTTACTGCGGCGGTCAGCCCCTCACAGGCAAAGCGACGTAGGACTACGTCGCTAGCCTGTGAGGTTCTAGGGAGCGAGCGCGCGCCGCCAGAGGCGGACCCCCCCGCGCATGTGCCTGGCGGACCCGATGTCTGCCGGGGACTCGCGATCGTCCGTTACACCGGAAGAAAGGCAGGTGGCTAATGTAAACAATGCCGCCTGTCATTCTTCCCTGTGTAAGAATGGAGATCACACGGTTCTACTATGTAGGACCGTTGATCTCTGTTCTTACAGTAGTAGCCACAGCCAATCACAGTTAGAAACACGCCCCTAGGGACACACTTAACCCCTCCCTCTCCAATAAAGTTAACTCCTTCCCTGCCAGTGTCGTTTTTACAATAACAGTGCATATGTATAGCACTGATTACTGCAGTAATGTCACTGGTAACCCCAAAAGTGTCAAAAATGTCAGTCAAGGGTCCGATCTGTCCACCGCAATGTCGCAGTACCGCAAAAAAATCGCAGATCGCCACCATTACTCGTTAAAAAAAAACAACAAAAATGACAAAAATCTTTCCCTTAGTTAGTAAACGCATAAATAAAATTGCGCAAACCAATCAAAATACGCTTTTTGCGATTTTTTTACCAAACATAGGTAGCATAAAACAAATTAGCCTAGAATGTTAAAAAATTTTGATTTTTACATTTTTTTGGGGAATTTCATATAAAAAATGTGAAAAATATTGTTATTTTTGCAAAATTGACGCTCTTTTTTTGTTTATAGCGCATGATCAAAAAATCGCACAGGTGATCAAATACCACCAAAAGAAAGCTCTGTTTGTGGGAAAAAAAAGGACGTCAAATTCGTTTAGGTACAGCGTCGCACGACTGCACAATTGTCCGTTAAAGTCACGCAGTGCCGAATCGCAAAATAGGCCCTGGTCAGGAAGGGGGTAAAATCTTCCGGAGCTTAAGTGGTTAATAAAATTGGAAAATCTTTTTTCCTTCTAAAATTATGTGTCCTGTTTCGTTTTGGTATCTAGATGGAAAACATGCACCGTTCGCATAAAGCAGTAGTGAATGTCAATTTTCAGAATCGCATGTGGTATTTGGGAAAACATCTAAATACCGCATGCGATCTGGTTCTGTGAATGGAGCCCAATGTATCAGTAATAAATCAAAAATGAATAGGTATAAATTATAAAGATTCAAAATAAACACAATTCTTTAGCATTCAACATTTACTGAAATCATTTTGCTGCACATTGGGCTTTTATTGCCAATATTGTCCCATAAAGGTCAGAGTGGGTTTTATATCTGATAAAAATGTATATCAATGGGGCTTTAGCATGAACTAAAATATGCCTTCTACAGAAACAAATTGCAAATAATTTGTATTAAAGTGGTAGTAAACTTCCATTTGTACCTATAGGTAAGCCTATTATAGGTACTGTAAATATTTCCTAAACTTGCACTGTTTAGGAGATAATTAATGTACAATGACATCATTGACACATGCGCTCTGAAGGAACAGACACCCAAACCGTTTCTTCAGAGCCCTGTGCCATAACCAGCGGCTCCCGCTCGCATGCGTGGGAGTGACGTCACGCAGCTCCGGCCAGTCACACAATCAGAGTTCACGGACCTGGAAGGAAGACCAGTCATGAATAATGCGTCCTCCAGCGGTAAGTTTCAGATAATGTGCTAGTATGCGATGCACACTAGCACAATATGCCTTTACTTTGCAGGTCTCAAAAAAAAAAAAGCAGTTTACTTCCTCTTTAAGGCAGATGAAGATTGCAAAGCCAACCATCAACAATAGGACTGGATGAATACATAAAGCCTGGTACACACATGCCGAATTTCACTTGGTTCAAGAAAAACCGGCCGACATTCGGCCCATTTATACACCAGCCTGTCCAACAGAAGCTGGCCAAACGGACATGCTGGAAAACCAGCATCTAATTAGCAGTGGAACCAATGGCTGTGAGCCCTGACCGGTGTGTTCTGGCGGTGGGAGGGGGGGCAGTCCCCCTGTCAGAACATAATAGCTCAGCGGGGAGATCGCTGTACTAACATTGGATAGCTAGTAGAGCAAGCTCCTCAGTTTTTTTCGTTCAGCCCGCTGGGTCGAAAGAAAAAATTACTGTTTAGCGCATTAACCAGTAGGACCCCTAGGGGCATTTTACTGGACACACCTGGAAGTATTGCAGCATGCTTCCTGGGGAATGATCATATGGAGATTCTGTGTAAGTAATTATCTGCTCAAAAACTCAACCCTGAGCCTGGAACAGGAAGGAACTTTTGTGACTTCTGATGCAAAATGTCCTTCAATGATGGATGAAGACTCACTGGTACCCAAAACTGAGGGTGTGCCCCAAGACTGGACAACAAGCCTAGAGAGGACCCCCCCTTTCTACCTCTGCATCACCCTGTTACCTTTTCTTCTTTCTCATTTCCTTATTTGTAACTATGATGTATATAAATAAACACAACCCTTGTTATAAAAGCTAAATGGATGGATTGAGATGTCAACACTGTACTCCGTATAGCAATTTATTAATGACTGGTAACAAAGGAGTGACCATAAAACAAAAAATCTCATGCGTTTCGGCGAACTAATGCTCTCGCCAAAATGTGTCAGAATTTTTGTTTTATTGTCACTCCTTTGTTCCAGTCATCAAAAAAACTGCTACAGTGTTTCTGGCTCAATTTATTTGTCTTGTTTTGGTGTGCACGGAAACATTGAGTCCGGGCACCTGTGTGTGGATATTGCAATCAGATTAGGTGTTCCTCGTGTGCGCTGCTCCTCTCAGACTTTACTGAAGTAGAGCTATTGGTCCTTCATTAGAATCAAAGCACTCTAAACAGAGCACATTTTGAAGTTGGTACCGTGACCAAGGCTATATCCCACAAGTATAGGTTCACTGTTCACTGAATAAGGAAATATATTGATACTGTTGCCAAGTTATAGAATTTTATCACCATAAATTAAGCACTTGCCGACCGCCGCAAGTACATATACTGCGGCGGTCAGCCCCTCACAGGCAAAGTGACGTATGGGTACGTCACTAGCCTGTGAGGCTCTGGGGAGCGAGCGCGCGCCGCCGGAGGCGCGCTCCCACTCCCGCTCGGTCACGGAGCCCCCCGCGTGTGTGCCCGGCGGACCCGATGTCTGCCGGGCACTCACGATCGTCCGTGACAGCGGGAGAAAGGCAGGCGGCTGATGTAAACAAGCCGCCTGTCATTCTCCCCTGTGTAGGAATAGTGATCATACGGTTCTACTATGTAGGACCGTTGATCACTGTTCCTACAGCTCAAGCCACAGCCAATCACAGTTAGAATCACGCCCCTAGGGACACACAGCACCCCTCCCTCTCAAAAAAAGTTAACCCCTTCACTACCAGTGTCATTTTACAGTAACAGTGCATATGTATAGCACTGATTACTGTAGAAATGTCACTGGTAACCCCAAAAGTGTCAAAAATGTCAGTCAAGGGTCCGATTTGTCCGCCCCAATGTCGCAGTCCTGCAAAAAAAAAAATCGCAGATCGCCGCCATAACGCGTTAAAAAAAAAAAACAACAAAAATGACAAAAATCTTTCCCTTTGTTAGTAAACGAGATAACTTTTGCGCAAACCAATCAAAATACGCCTTTTGCGATTTTTTTTTACCAAACATATGTAGCATAAAACAAATTGGCCGAAAATGTTAAAAAATTTTGATTTTGAAATTTTTTTGGGGAATTTCATATAAAAAAATGTGAAAAATATTGTTATTTTTGCAAAATTGACGCTCTTTTTTTTTGTTTATAGCGCATGATCAAAAAATCGCACAGGTGATCAAATACCACCAAAAGAAAGCTCTGTTTGTGGGAAAAAAAGGACGTCAAATTCGTTTAGGTACAGCTTCGCACGACCGCGCAATTGTCCGTTAAAGTCACGCAGTGCCGAATCGCAAAATACCCCCTGGTGAGGAAGGGGGTAAAATCTTCCGGGGCTTAAGTGGTTAAAGAAGGAAATAGCCAATGTCCAATCCAAAAATTATAAACTTTCGCATTCAGTGGTTGTACACACCAAGTTGTAAGTCATTTAACTCCGAATCTAGTTTATTTTTCAGCCACAGTGAGCCTCAAAAGGGTTACAGGCTTTTGCATTCAATATGGTAATCATCAGAAAAAAGTGCTATTATTATTGAAAAAATTATGTATCAAAAGCCTCATGAAATAACACAGCAGAATCTAAATGACAACCTGAGCAAGGAATCCCATCAGTACTAGAGGAGGATAACAGAACATCATTGAAATTGAAATTGGTGTTAGTGATTTATCCTCTGAAATGGTAGAGTCTAAATTGCCTGCATCCTCAATCAGCAAATCTGCAGGATTCAGTAAGGGTATCCCAGCTAGATGCTTGTCATATATGGTTTATACAGTGCCACAGTGTGAGCTAGCAAAATTAGAAGAAATGCAAAAGCTACCTGTTCATGAGAAGAAATTGGGGATAAAAGCTGCAGATGAAGGACTGACATCCATCAACCAGCTCCAAGCTTAAAAACGTACAGGATGTGAGGACGTAAGCACACTAATAGAAACAGTTTTTGATGGTAGTGAGCCCTTGTAGACTGCCAACTAGGGATTCCCCAGGACATGGAGTCTAAGCCCCAGCCTGCTTCTTCCCCAGGGCCCCTGATGGTGGGTTGGACTTGCAGCAAGCTGGAACCAGGTTGCGGCCCCCAGGTAGACCCAGCTGAGAATGCGGAGACCACTCCCGAGCAAACTACAAAGGTAGGAGACAGAAGGGAATCCAAGACACAAGCCAAGGTCAGGGTGGGCGGTGGACAAGCACAACAGTAGATGAAGCTGGGATTGGTACATGGGTAATCAGACACAGGATATATGGGTAGAAACAAACAGGAGCTCAGAGAACTCTGAAATTGCTCAGGCAAGGAGCACTGCACTGAGTATGTGTAATTATAGGGAAGAAAACAGGGAGGTGACCCAGGAAGTAATAGGTAAGAAAAAGGATATAAACCCACACTGGAGCAGGCAACACCCATATGTAAACAGAGAAGCCAAACACCCCATGTAAAAAGGGAGTCACAGATCTAGCAGAACCCTGCAGCAAGGAGGTAAGAATTTCACAAACCTGCAGGCTAGACCATGACAGAAACAGTTTACCAAAAGTTAGAAGAAGATTTTCTACCCAACAATGGACAATGCAGACAAGCAGTGGGATATGAGTTGTCATATCATTTCTCTGCACATGTACAAGTAACCCCAGGCAAATGGGCTGGAATGCAATTAAGAGTCATGTAGAACTTAAAACAGACTCATGAACCTGAATTTATCTGCAAATGGTTGACTCAGAACTTATAGGATATGTGGACAGGGCAGGTGATCCCAGTACTCCAAAATCTACAAGTGGGTACTTGTTCCAGTTAGGCAATAGCCCAATATTCTGCTCCAAGCAAAAGCAAATCTCAGTGGCAATAACTTTTACAACAACTGAATACATCTTGGTAGCTTAAGAAAATCAAGAAGTCATTTGTTTGTGACAGCTGTTATAAGATCTTTGAGAACTAATGTTTCAGTCAACAGTAATAAATGAGTAATATCATGCCTCAATGTCAATGGTCAGGCACTATAGCTGGCTTCTGGCTTCTGTGGATGTGCATAGGGGAATACTATAGAGCAGAGGTCTCTAACCTGCAGCCCGGGGGCCGCATATGGCCCTTTGCTTGCTTGTATCTGGCCCTTGGGGCACTATCCCCCACTCTTAGCAACTGTGGGGCATATTTCCTGCAACTGACATGGATAATGGGGCATTATCCCTTCCACTGACATTAATGATAGCGCACTATACCTCCCATTGACATCAATGATGGGGCACTATTTCTCCCACTGACATCAATGATGGCGCACTATACTTCCCACTGACACCAATGATGGGGCACTATTTCTCCCAATGACACCAATGATGGCGCACCATACCTCCCAATGACGGCACACTATTCCTTCTATTGACACCATTGATGGGCCACTATTCCTCCGATTGACCAATGATGATACACTATTCCTCCCATTGACACCAATGATAGCGCACTATTCCTTTTATTAATACCAACAATGAGTCCCCTTAATACCAATCATTGGCATTGGTTACTCCCTCTGATGCCAGGACATTTTCTACATCCACTGGCCACAGTGCGGCTCCCTGAAAGATTGAAGGACAGTAAACTGGCCCTTTGTTTTGAATGTCTGGAGACCCCCTGCTATAGAATGTCACTTGAGTGCCAGTTGAGACTGCAGGGGCTGCTGGCATTGCATTTAAGATGAAACCAGCCAGCAGCAGTTTCCTAGCTTTTGGATGTCTACACAAAGAAGACTTCAACAGGTAACTAACATACATGAAATATGTTAAAACCCAAGTAAACCCTCAGTTTAAATCAACTAGATACATCCCAGATGCATCAAAACAAAAGGCATTTAATGTCATACAAGGGATTTTAGTTTTAAAGCTGCCACACCGTGAGTAGAAATGCCTGTCACCTGCCAGCTGCTGCAGTGTGGGACCCTTGCTCTCTGTGTGGAAGCCCCCTGCTAAGTCAGGCTTAGACCTCTGCAACTAGCAAATCTTTGGCTCTGAATCAGAAGAACTGAATTTATTCTCTCTTGAGAAGAGGAGATTTGGGGGGATGTGATAAACATGTATAAATACATAAATGGTCTATATAGTGAACTTGGTGTTGAGTTATTAACTTTAAGGTCATCACAGGGTAGCACTCTTCATGTCTGGAGGAAAAAAGATTTAATCTCCAAATACAGAAAGGCTTCTTCACAGTAAGAGCTGTAAAAATGTGAAATAGTCTTCCTCAAGAGGTTGTTCTGTCCAGCTCAGCGTTAAAAAAAGGCCTGGATTCCTTCATAGATACACATAATATAACTGGATACTAACATTTATAGGTAAAGTTGTTCCAGGGAATATCCGATTACCTCTTGGGGGATCAGGAAGAATTTGTTTTCCCTGCTAGAGCAAAATTGTTTAATGCTTTTCTGGAATTTTTTTTTGCTTTCCTTTAGATCAACTATGGGTATAGAATTGTGTATATAGTATTGTAAAAAAAATTATTTTGTTTGTTTTCCCCTTTTTATTGGATGAACTAGATGGACTTGTGACTTTTTTCCACCAGACTATGTAACTTTCGTGACTTAGCAGGGGACATGACATACAAACATATCACTGCTTCCTCACAGGATGCAAGGTTCACACTGTGCAGCATGCTGGTAGGGGGCTTTTTTCTATAGTTGTGGCTGATTTTGAAAGAAAACACACTTTAAGACTTTGCACACCCTTTCTTTTGATGCATCTGGAATGTATTTAGCTTATTTAAACTGAAAGTTCTATTGGGTTTTCAAGGCACTAAAGCCTCGTACACACGTACCGATCGTCGGCCGACCGATCGGCCGTCTTTTGTCCAAGGCTGTCGTGTCCGTTGAAAAGTGCAAAAGACTGCACACGAATTTTGTCGGCCAACAACAGCCGACTGCAGAAGTGATGTCATGTGATGGTTAACTTTCCGTGTCTTTTTTCTTCTCTGAGCATGCCCAGTCTTGCAAATCTGCTGATTGTCGGCCGAATTCTGTACTGACTGGCGAACAATCGGCCGTTATGCTGTTGGCCAACAAAAATTTTAATGCCTGCACGACAGATTCCGTTCGGCCGAAAATGCGCTGTCGGCTGCCGGAAGCATCATACTAACAAGCCTACAATCGGCCGATCGGTCGTTGGCCGAATATTTACGGCCGACAATCGGTACGTGTGTACGAGGTATTACAGTATAATCTCATGGGAGGAATACAGGGTTTGACTACAGCAGGGGTCTTCAAACTATGGCCCTCCAGTTGTAGAGGAATTACAATTCCTATCATGGAAAAAGTCAAAAACGTGCACTATAATAATTAAATTATTAGTGCCAAAAAAGGTCCACATTTAATTCAATATAATCAGGGAATTAAGTGATCTTTAGTGATAAACTCCAGTGTTGAATATTGGGTCACCGCGAAAATCCGTCACCGTTGTGAGTCCACACCCATCAGCCAGGCAACTCACCACATATTATTGGCCACCATTTTCATGGTCAGGGCCCAATGCGCATTCTAAATCAGTGTAGCAAATCAAGGTATCCTCCTCAGCCTGCTCCTGCGAGTCACCTCTTCCTCTCTGAGATGTGTATAAGGAGTCCGAGATGTCACTTAGGTCCTTGCCACCTCCACGATGGTGTATCGGACCTTCGGAGAACACCTTCGTTCACCAGATCACTGTCCTCCGGTGTTTGAAAGATCAAAGGAGATGGGCAGAAACTTATCAGCCAGACAGTGGCTGCATCCAATATGATGCGGTCTCTGTTTGGGTATTCTGACAGCTCCTGTTGCCAGCTGTCAGAATGTAATAGTACAGCAGGGCAATTCACCCATCTGTGCTGTACAGCACTGTATGGCCAGCATTAGAATATGAAGTGACATAAGGTATGGTATCAATACCTTTTCAATAGCACTACTATGTATCCTGCCTTCATAGGCATCCTTAGTAGAATACTTTTTTTTAATGTGTTTCTTATGTAGAAGAGCACAAACAAGAAATAAAGCTAGTGATCCTAAGTCAGTATTAATGTGCCTCAAATTCTCATAAATGTTCAGTGATATTCTTTTTCTATGACTCACTGCTCTATTTAAAAATCACACTCCTAATGGTGCTGGTAAAATGACTTTTTGCAAACACCAGTGGTCTGAATATTTTAACAGCTATCTTTTTCTTATTCTCCTTGACTTATTAAGAACTTTAACAGAGGTAATAAGCCTGAATTTCCCACAACTCGAAATAGAATGAAAGTGGAATTAGATGAATATAAAGCACAGTAGGCATGTTGCCTCTAGTTGATTGGGCATTTGTTCAGTTGAAAGAAAACAAAGAAAATGTATAAAATTCAGCTGTTTTTTTAAGATAAGATGTAGCCATTTACTGAGGATAAAGGAAATGATGAAAGACACTATAGGACACACACCATGATTATCATACAGTATATAATGCTAGAAGAAGAATGTGGGCTTCGAAGAAAATCAAAAGCATAATTACAGGTTCAGCAGCTCATGTGTGTAATACAGAGTGCAATAGACTATGATTGTGTGTAAAGGTCTTGGTCGATACTTCTAAAATGGACCTGTCTGTGAGACATGTAAAGAGAGAGGGTTAGAAAGGTTCATGCTGTGCGTCATGCCACTCTTCTCCTGGCTATCCTTTTTATGCTGTGATGATGGTTTTAAGGAAGAACTGTTTGGACAGTTGCGAATGCTCTTTTGGGAGAGTAAGGGGAAAATATGATTTTTGTACCTACTGTAAAATGTTTTGTAGGGGGCTGTACTTCATAAACTGAATATCCCATATGCATGGTAGAACTTTGCTTTTATTATATACTGTACATATGTAGCTCTCTTTTGAGGGGGTTCGGGGGTTATGATAAATGACCTTTCTCAACCAGGACATTGCACTAAACCTGTAGGTAAATAAGAACCGGAACCTTAGCTAAGCAGAAGAATGGGTTTGATAATATATTTGGCAATGCCTCCACCCAGGACTGGGTCTCTGCGAGCAGAGGGGATTCCCTTCCTGGGAAATTTATCAGTAATCCAATCAAAGTATTTGGGAGAAGGGTAACTACTGCAGCCAGCATATAACATTAACCATAAGTATACTGTATATATATAACAGATGGTAATGTTACTGGTTACAGAACTCTTTTCCTGACACAAGATGGCAGTAACAGGTGTGCCTTGTTTAGTCAGTACCTGGTCTTAGGCAGTGGTACCATGGGAGATATAGTTTTGAGGAGGATCTTGACTGCAACTACAATGCCCAGGTGTACCTGACAGCAGGAGGGGTCATATAAAAACGAAAGCCTGGGAAGGAGCAGGGCAGTTGGGGAGTGCGTCAACCGGAGAAAGGAAGGAGAAGAAGTGTTGTGCTGTGTTGTGCTTGCCAAGCAGTTCAAGTGCTGAGTTTGCTGGACACTGCCAAATTTAGGAGTCGGGAGGCAGGACTGGATAGAGTTTGCTGCATGATTAGAGGTCAGTGATTGCAGCGCTGCTAATAAATATATAAATACTAAAATAAATATAAAGTGTTCTTAAAACTCATCTGTGTTACTTGAATAAATCAATTAATCAATAAATTGCCAGTATGGTGTGAACTCTGTGCAAATAAGCAATGAAAAACCAATAAAAACTGTGCAGATATTACAATGTAAAACTCATGGGTAAAGTGCAACCTAGGTGCATGATAAACAGTCCATAAAACAGTCCTTTAGTAAAAAACAGGAGCTTGATACTTATTTCTTGCTGCTTCGGGGTGTCCCCCTTTGGGTATCTACTTACCACTAGGTGGTTAGGTTGAAGCAGAATGAGCTGATGTTAAATTCCTTTGGCTCCTGTAGGGCTGATTATGCTGTGGGCTGGAAGCGATCCTATTTCAAGGTGCAGTGATCCCTGGTGTCCTCATGGAAATAAAATGCTCAACATAGTGAGGACCGTTTAAAATATATTTATTCCATTAAAGTACAAAGGGATACTCACAAACATAGAACAATATAGAGCCTATATCATAATTCCTAAGCTCGGTACGGTGGTAAGCTGCTCCTCAGCGTTCACTTCACCGACCGGAAGTCACGTGGCTGCCTCTCGGCCAATGGCTAGACGCGTTTCGCTGTGGACACATCGTCATCTGTAGCTGGCTATTGGAGGTGCCACAAGTGTTATAAAGCCGCGCTGAGAAGTTTTTCCGGTAATCTAAATACTGCAGTACACTTGCTAAATCTGCAGCTGCATGATTGGCTGTTCTGGTGCTAACGCATGCTGTGATCCAGGCCGCCATCGCCAGATCTGCTGAGGAGGTTACCATCCCACCTGCTTTTACCATTGGTCAACCACAGGAAAGGGGGCCCCTTGCAGTTTTTCCCTCCAACCACTAACCGAGAATTACTGAGGAAGAAACTGGTGAGAGGGTCACAGACCCAATGTTAAGCTGCATCCATTCGCAAATAACTTATAGTCACAGATCCCACACCTGCTACTGTGTGAATTGCTCATGCTGTCCTAGACAGGGCCTAACACAGCTCGGTTGCTTGTTCTGTTCTCCAGAGGGCTGATATTTTGCATACCATTAACTAACTATTGCAACTGTGCACATCTTAGCCCCTGGCTGTTGCAACTGGGCCTGCCTTCTTCTAAGTATTCATCTGCACCAAAAGAGTGCCCTCTTTTATTAAGTTCAACCTCTTAGATCCATTGGCATATTCTCATCACCCTGCGAGCTAACGTTCTTAAAGGGCCCCAACATAGCTGGCAGAAGATAAACCACAAAGACTTATTCAAACCACCCAATCCTGAAGGCAGATCTGTGTCTGACTCTAAGTCTTTATCTTGCAGGCCCCCGCAAGTGGCATAGTTGGTCTATGTTGTTTCTCTTGTTTGAGTCACTTGCGTATTTCATCTCATACAGAGATCTACTGTTTATGACCCTAGGGTCAGAGTATAAGCTGGAGTCTGAATCTTCTACAAGAGGACTTGTAAGGTCAATTACACAGTCATCATTGTGTTCATGCTGATTGATGTTCATGTGCCAATATATTCTGTAATACTTTTGTGATCTCAACCTGCCAATACAGTCTGTTAACTTTTTATAGAGTTACGAGTCTAATTCTTGTGTGCCTGCTAAGGTTTAAAGAAAGGTATACTGGTGGTGTCAGTGAGGGTGAGGCCAGAGCAGAACACCCAAATTACCAGCAAGCTCCAGTAAATGCAGCGCTACAAAATAATACAAGCTTTATATAACAAAAGGTTAATAATAGTACATACATTGAATGTACAAACAATATCAACAAAGTGCCTGATATGAATGAGACCTGATGAAATTGTGCACATATATACCAAGGCATATAAAGCTATTAATAAAGATACCAGGTTTTTTTTTGTTTAGTCATCCACTTCTTTTAAGACTATTTGCAATATTACTGTTGAACAAAAGGTGAACATTTTGATATTCCCTATGTAAAAATACACTATGTTGGGACATATGACAAAGTCAGAGAATGTCACCTGTCAATCATGCAGAAACCACCTACCACTACAAAATGAGGGATACCATTTCCATAGTCTGGGTGCAAGCTGATGATGGGTGGTTGTCCCCATCCTTTGGATATCAATGTATGGAGTCCAAAAGGCAGTGCTTTAAATTGACCTGAAAAGTGAAGATTTGCTATCTTATAGGAAACATCTAGAAATGGTAATGTTGTCTTAGCATTGCCTTAAAAAATCAAACTTTTTTCTTGAATTTCTCCTGAAATTATCTATGCATTTTCTGTATGTGAGAGTGCCTAGACACTCCTGTGCTTACTGCATTATAGCTGTTTATCTGCTGTGCAAGAGACACTGTTGCCTGTGACAGCTAGTCTCACAAGATTTGTGATATTTTGATGATGTTACTATTGTGTTGCTCACTGATCTCCTAAATGCTCGCTAAAGAGAAAACTGTACCCAGGAACCTGCAATGCATGAAGACCCACTTATTTCTGCTCCATTTCTGCTTTTTTAAACATTTTCAAACTAGTTGTTAGTTCACCAGTCAACAGCTCACCCGTCAACAGCTCACCCAGTCATCAGTGGGGTAGCTCCGACATGAAGAAGCAAAGCTGTACCCAAGAACTCAGTGCATAAATATCACTATTCATTCAGTTTGCATATCTGTGTTCCCCTACCTCTCCTGCTGTTTTTTTAATATTTTCCCACCTTCATTAGTTCACCAGTCAACCAGTCATTAGTTAGGTAATGTGACAGGCCCAACCAGTACAGGGGACTGCAGGCTAGCCTCTTGCCTACTGACTATAGGCCCTGGCATTTGAGGGAGCTACCAGCATTTAGGAAGATGTCCTGTTATATATGTAGCGGGTTTTCCAGGCATTGGGCCTGATGTGGGTCTGCCATTGTTACCGGTTACCTCCCCAGCCCATGTGAGCTGCGACCCTGGGTGTGAGAACTGAGACATTGACAACTCCGGCATCTTGGTTTTGTGATTTTATTGTAGATAAAGGGGATGGGGGAAGGGAATGAGTGGGATACTCCTTTAGGCTTAACTAAATACAATTCGGGACTTTATCCAGAAAATGTCTGTTAACGCTGCCTTGACGCCAGCCGACGCTAGCCATCGCTCACTAACGCTTAGAACACACTATATCTTGACAGAAGTGCTGAATCCTCCACTCTAGGTCCAGAAGACTCCGGACTGTGGAGCATAGAACTACTGACACTGCTGCACTGCAAAGTCACTGACCACCCTCTCCAGCCTGACACTGGCTTGAGGTAGCTTGCTGTGAATTACTGTATAGCTGCCACTCTCAACTGGTACTCTGCACAAGTCAGTGCCCAAACCGCAGGCACCCCCTTTACACTTTTGGCTCTTCAGGGTCCACTGACTATGTACCCCCTTTGCTACTTCAGGGTCCTCAACCTAGGTACCCCCTTTACAGCTAGCTGACGCTGGATCCCAGAACCTCTTCCAGAGTGGTCTCCTCTAACTCTCCAGGCAGACCCCCAGGGGCAATCCTCAGTACTCACGACCTGTGTAGGCTTTCCTGGGACTGATCCCCTCTCACTCTCCGCTAGTTCTCGGCACACCGGATGCCCTCAGCTCAACTCAGCACTCTCTGGATTCTCGGGCGACACCCGAGACATCCTCTTCCTCTGACAGGAGGAGAGACAGCCGTCCTCTCCTTCCTGGGACTCTGCTCCCACCAAAGACGCAGAGTCATGCGCTTCCCCAAAATGTATACCCACTCCCAGAATCTTTTGCAGCATAATCTGCCTTCTGGGGTAGTTACAAGCTTGAATGTGTCCCCTGATTGGGCTTCCTCCACTACCCTATGAGAATCCTCTCACAGGAGCCAGTGGGGAGACTTCCCCTTCAGCAGGCACACCTGGAAACCATGACACCCTAACAAAAAGAAATCATGGCCCTGCTGTTAGGCAGACAAGGCCCACTATACATTTACCTAGCACCTACCTGTAGGGTGCTACATATATAATGCAAGGGGACATTATTACAATCCAGGATGCCATGGTGGTCTCTCCCAAATTGAAACAAAGTAAGTAGATGTATGTGAAAAGAAAGCTGGTTAATGAGATTTGAACAGTCCTGGGTCTTCTTGAATACTGTTGCTGGACAGTCTGGGATTCCTGATTAATCAAAGCATTGTCTAGGTGTGAATTCCCATTCACCTATTTTTTCTGTCTGTTGGCTAATTTGACTCTTTGAGGTTCCTATGATGGGAGTAGCCTTGTGTCAGCTCTACACAGTATCTAAACCATTGTGTGATGTTTTGGGTAAATATTTGGTTTTAGTGATCATGTGGTGACTGACCTACTTTTGAAGTGTATAAAAATCTGTATTTCTGTTCAATAAACAGTCATTCCTTTGGTTCTATTCCAACACCTTTTCTGTGCAGGATGATTTGGGTAAAAGTTTGGTAATAGGTCTTGGTCTGCTTGGAATGCTTTGAAGGGCAGGAGGCACTGTTTGGCGGAAGGAAACACCCAAGTGGGGTGCCAAAGCGGTTTCATCACAGGTAGCTTTGATATGAAGAAGCAAAGCCCTTCACCCCTTCCAAGATGGCCACCTAGCACAGAAATCACATGTGGAAAATGGCCTGGTCCATGGGGGAAGGTGTGAGTATCAGTCAGTTATTATTGGGCTACTTGTGGTGGGTGATCATTAGATTGAGATTAGAGTTGTGGTTTGAGGGGTTGTTACTATTCTGGGGGTGACCAAGTCAGGAGCAGGCACTAGTGAGAAGATACTGAAGTGCTACATATTAGCTTGGAAACAATCTGAAATGTTCAAATAACAGAACTCTTCATTTGTAATTATTTTAGCCTGTTACCCTGTGAAAGAGACAAATACAGTATATTAGGAGGTAGTCTATTAATTGCATCAGAAGTTGTATCTTGCTAATATTTCAAGACACGTCTGAAAAAAAAAATACTAAAATTGGATGTTCAGAAAACCAATAATGTTAAATAAATGCTTACAAGCATATTTCCTTTTAATAGAATAGTCTAAAATAAATAATTAAAAATTGTGTTAGCACTCTCCTTTCTATTCTTACTGGCAAAACATTTTATTCTCCAAGTTTTATCCATCTCTGATACAACATTTTATTTGTTTCTTTACTGGAAAATGATGGGGTGTTAGTCTTTCTGCAGTGTGGGAATTGTAATGCAACATTGTGTTTAGCATCCTTCTAAAATAGCGCATAATGAAACCACAGGCTAAAGTTCACCTCTGTGATTCCAGTTCTCTGATATCACACTGGGGTAATTTATAACATACCATGTAGCAGATTCAAAGTGACAAGAAAGAATTATGTTCGTGAATGAGTTTTATATAAGTGGGAACTACTGAACCATAATTAACTGCTCTAGTGAATCATAATTTACACCGCTAACTCAGCCAATTCAGCTATATCATTATATCACAAATATCATACCCAATTAATTTGCTCGACCTCATGATTATTGGTTGTTTCCTTGTAATGGATGACCTGAAACATAATGCAGATAAATTTATGCAGGTGAGAAAATTATACAGTATGTGTTCTTTAGGCTGTATAAAACAAAAAATGTTTAATGCATTGAAATAATTTCATTTTGTTCCATAAACATTCGGCCTATACGATCTGCATCAACACAAAACATTTATTTCAGATACAGTGTAAGCCATAGTAGTTTAACTTACCAAATATAGTTTGAACAACCTAAGTAAGTTTAAAGGAGAATTATCTGTATTTTTTTTTAATTCTCAGGGGACCAAGTGCATAAAACATTTGGTTCCAGTCTGGCTGGTGGCCCCTTTGTCCCCAAACACACCTAATAACGCTTTTTTCTAGACTGGAACAGGTCTGGAGGTAGGGGGGTGTAAACAGACACAAGTCTATACACACCCACCTGTCCATAGGGCTGCATGGACCTTCTGATCAGGTCTGTCTAAAAAACAGACAGGCAGACCTGATTGAAACAGCCATGTGAAAGGGGCCTTACTGGACAACGAAGGAGTAGCAACAAACTGATGAAATAATGTGCTTATGTCTCAAGTAAAATGTTTTCTTGCAAACCAATAGAACACTAATTGGCTCTGGATTCTAACCTTCCACCTAGTTTCAGTACTGCTGTGCAGATGGCTACAGGAACAGCTTATCAAAAGACAGATTTAGTTACTTATGTAAGGTCTATTTAAAACACATTTAATCATTTTATTAAATGTATGACTTAACTGAATAGTGTTTTTAATATCTGCCCGGAGTTCAGATTTAATATCCAAAAACAAAATAACTTCACATGTACTGATGATTATAAACCTTTACAAGCCATAATAATACACTTAAAGAATTAGGAAAGGCTATCTACTAACCAAGTTTTAAATGTTGTCTGCCCTCTGTCTTTAGTAATGTTGCATACCTTTTGTAATCAATAGCTGTGTAAATACCTTTTTTAAAAATTTTTCCTAGCAGGCACAACTCTGGGTCCTAAATGACTTATTGATAACACCACTGAACTCCTAGAGGAGTGATGTCACCTGACTGGCACCAATGCTCGGGGCATTGTTAGTCTCCCCCCACCTTTTGCAATAACTGCCCAGGATCTGGAGCTGTGACTGCTAGAAAAAAATCCCCAAATGCCCTTTAGCCCTTGGTAAGTGCTTTAAAAAAGGGGACCACATAAAAGGAGGCAGGTAGGTTGCTATCCCTGCCCCCAGTAATGTAGAAGTCCTATGAGACTATTACTGGTTCACCTGATAGCAAATACTGTTTTAAAAAAAAAACAGACCTACTTTAAAGTATGATTAGTACAAATAAAGAATTCTTCCTCAATTCACCAATTAAAAATTATTCTTCAACAGGGTAGGCCATGCTGACATCCCCTAGTGAATCTTGGATTGGGATCCCCAGGGGAAAGCTTACGTCTCTGCATGGAGACAGCTACATTCTCCACAAATTATATATCCAGGGATACAGGGATACATCCATCTTTATGGCCATGAGCAACCTCATCAATGTAATTTTTTTATCCATTTATTACATCTCTGTTCACACTAATGATATATCTAACTGTCACACTAGAAGGGCTCTCCCACATTCTTAGATGCAAAACCCAAAATTGAAATCAATCTAAATCTGTCAAATCTGGGCTAATAAAAAAGGGGGTGAACACTGCCCTGGAGTACCATTGCAAAAAAAGGTAAAAAAAAATTCCAATCAGCCAGGAACAGTGACTTTTTAAAATGCTTCAAATGAAAGATGTTAAATGACCAATTTATAAACTTAAAATAATTTATTTAATAATAATTTAAATACCATGCCTGGGGGGTGCCCTAATACTGCTTGTGGAGGGGCGCTTCTCTGAGATGGACTAAAATCGCTGCAGCAGCTCTGACATTTACAAGGGAAAAAAGTGTTTAACCACTTTAGCCCTGAAAGGTTTACCCCCCTTCATGACCAGGCCATTTTATGCTATACGGCACTGCGTTACTTTAACTGACAATTGCGTGGCCGTGTGCTGCTGTACACAAATAAAAATGATGCTACATAGTTAGTCAGGTTGAAAAAAGACACAAGTCCATCTAGCTCAACCAATAAAAAACAAAACAAAATGTTTTGCCTGAAGAAGGAGCGCATGCTCCGCAAACGTGTCACCGTAGCGTCCCGCATCACCGCCAGGAGTGACGTCAGGATCCCAGGACCCACGAGTGCCAGCGTTCCACCAACTGATGGGGAGCCCACGGACACCACCGAGGCCGCTCCTGTGCAAACGGAGGAACCCCCCTGCCTCTCTCATCGGGACCCCCTGCCTCCACCATCTGGACTCGCTTCAGTGATGCCCCAGATGACACACACATCTTGCTGAAACTGCCTCTCATTCACCTAAAACATGTGAGTGTGATACTGCTTTACTTCTTCAATAAATATCTTGCTGCACTTAGAAGGTGCTGCACTTCTTCCCTCTTGTCTCCCCCCAGAGATCACTTCTGCCTCTCCTGCCGGTAGCCGCTACAGTGGACAGCTACCCCCTGAACTTGGGACCCCCTTACCCCCATTTTCCCCCTTTCCCCCCCCCCCGGGTCCCCAGGACTAGCCCACACTGAGACCTCTTCTTGTGCCAATTTACCACTGAACCAGGATACTATAGGAATCCCTTTGTTCACTTCCCAAACTACCAGTATTACTTACTTTAATTCTGCTATCAAACCTGGGTTTTTTCTAAATAAAAAACTAATTTTAAAAAACTGATGGAAATAAACAAAAACGTGTTAGCTTAAAAAAGATAAAATGGCATTGTTTTATTTTGCAATAAAACAAGATTTATTCAGCATAAAATTTGCATAGTGGACAGAATAGAGATAAAGGATCAAACGATTGTTATTCTTGCATTTAAAAATTTTGCATAGACAAGTTGCTTGTTTTGATTTCCATTGTTATTTTTCTGTATAATTGCTTTGGAAATTTAGAGATTATACCAGCAATAATTTTTCAGCATTAGTGTATTTATCATTCTGTAGATTGGTTATTATTAGAGTGACACAGCACCCTCTCCCCAGCCACAAAAGACTTATTTAAATGGGAATTGTCCACCTGTGCTCCTTTTCCATGCTCCAGCTTCAGCTCCAGGAGTCATAGGAGTTTCCATCTGAGCTCACGCAAGGAAAATAGAGCAGATGCATCTTGTTAATGTGTATCCTCAAGGGAAAGTTCATCCGAGTTATGACAAGAAACTCTGTTATTTAATACTTGACCGGCAGTGTGTATACAGTAGGTACAAACAGAATTTAGCATAGCAAAAATCCCTCCATTTAATTTTTTCGTCGGCCTCTACTGACTGGTGTACAAAACCGAAAATTGGAAGATTCTCCCCTGAAGTCAATAATTCTAAAAGCAAAAGTGAAGAATTCAACAGAGGAACTTTACAATTGTAGTGTTACCCCCACAGGAGCAGTTTTATAGGATCCTCTGTTGCCTTGGCCTCCCAGTTAACCTGCATGCAGTACAGATACAGTATAGGTATGGTATAGTCTCGGCACAGATGCAAGGTAGATGTGGTTCAGGTGCAGTAAAGGTTCGGTATAGAGTGCTATAGGGTTGGTATAGGTGCAGTCTAGGTTTGGAATAATTGCAGTATAGAGTGCAGTATGGGTGTAGTATGGATTGGGTATACTTGGTGTCCTGCTCTCAGTGGCTCAGTCCCTGCTAGCAGTATCAAAAATGGGCAAATAGCCCTCTCACAATCCCTGGGATGCTGTCATGACCTCTCACTGTAGAAGATAGGGTACTCCCTTGGTCTCTCCTTGAAATCCTCCGGTGATCAGTAGTAGGAAGCAAATGGTGAGTGGATGCTCTAGTCTCCCTTCTGCAGTGGTGCAGGCGATGTGATGTGGGTGGCCACTGGGAGTCTCCCTTTTTCCTTTAGAATAAGGTGTTACTGAAAAAAACACAGAGCAGTCACATGACTGCTGCTGTGCTATGTGCACTATGGAAGCCCAGTGGAGGACTGATTTGTCTTCTGCACTGGGCTTCAGCAGCCACCTTGAGGAAATCAGTGCATACTAATGGCACTGAAATCCCATTAGATTTAGGAGGTCATATTTGGCATGGCTATGATATACAGTATATATATATATATATATATATATATATATATATATATATATATATATATATACTGAACAAAACTATAAATGCAACAATTTTGTTTTTGCTCCCATTTTTCATGAGCTGAACTCAAAGATCTAAGACTTTTTCTTTGTACACAAAAGGCCTGTTAGTCTCAAATATTGTTCACAAATCTGTCTAAATCTGTGTTAGTGAGCACTTCTTCTTTGCCGAGATAATCCATCCACCTCACAGGTGTGGCATATCAAGATGATGATTAGACAGCATGATTATTGCACAGCGTGTACCTTAGGGTGGCCATACATTATACCAATTTCTTACAATTTTCTGTACAGTTTTCTTGAAATTTACCTTCAACTATGTAGTACAAAGGCCTACCTAATTGGATACAAGTGAAAGTGTTGTTTAGCTTTGACCTCATATTATGTGGTTTGTGGTAAATCTAATAGAAAATTGTACAAGAAAATTGAACATGTATGGCCAGCTTTAGGCTGACCACAATAAAGGCCACTCTAAGCAGTTTTACTGTATTGAAAACCAGTCAGTATCTGGTGGGACCACCATTTGCCTCACGCAGTGCAACAAATCTCCTTCACATAGAGTTGATCAGGTTGTTGATTGTAGCCTGTGAAGTGTTGGTCCACTCCTCTTCAATGGCTGTGCGAAGTTGCTGGATATTGGCAGGACCTGGAACACGCTGTCGTATATGCCGATCCAGAGCATCCCAAACATGCTCAATGGGTGACCTATCCAGTGAGTATGCAGGCCATGCAAGAACTGGGATGTTTTCAGCTTCCAGGAATTGTGTAAAGATCCCTGCAACATGGGGCCATGCATTATCACGCTGCAACATGAGGTTATGGCCGTTGATGAATGGCACAACAATGGGCCTCAGGATCTCATCACAGTATCTCTGTGCATTAAAATGCCATCAATAAAATGCACTTGTGTTTGTTGTCCATAAAATACGTCTGCCCATATCTTAACCCCACTGCTACCATGGGCCACTCGGTCCACAATGTTGACATCAGCACACTGCTCACCCACACAACGCCATGCATGCTGTCTGCCATGTGCCATCTGCCCTGTACAGTGAAAACCGGGATTCATCCGTTAAGAGAACACCTCTCCGAAGTGCCAGATGCCATTGAATGTGAGCATTTGCCCACTCAAGTCAGTTAAGACGACGAACTGCAGTCAGGTCGAGACCCTGATGAGGACGACGAGCATGCAGATGAGGTTCCCTGAGATGGTTTCTGACAGTTTGTGCAGAAATTCTTTGGTTATGCAAACCGATTGTTGCAGCAACTGTCTGGGTGGCTGGTCTAAGACGATCTTGGAGGTGAAGATGCTGGATGTGGAGGTCCTGGGCTGGTGTGGTTACACGTGGTCTGCGGTTGTGAGGCCGATTGGATGTACTGCCAAATTCTCTGAAACGCCTTTGGAGACGGCTTATGGTAGAGAAATGAACATTCAATTCACGGGCAACAGCTCTGGTGGACATTCCTGCAGTCAGCATGCCAATTGCACGCTCCCTCAAAACTTGCAACATCTATGGCATTGTGCTGTGTGATAAAACTGCACATTTTAGAGTGGCCTTTCATTGTGGCCAGCCTAAGGCACACCTGTGCAATAATCATGCTGTCTAATCAGCATCTTGATATGCCACACCTGTGAGGTAGATGGATTATTTTGGCAAAGGAGAAGAAGTGCTCACTAACACAGATTTAGACATATTTGTGAACAATATTTGAGAGAAATAGGCCTTTTGTGTACATGGAAAAAGTCTTAGCTCTTTGAGTTCAGCTCATGAAAAATGGGGGCAAAAACAAAAAGTGTTGCATTCACAATTTTGTTTAATATATATATATACACTGTATATATATATATATATATATATATATATATATATAATATATAATATATAATATATATATATCACATGCTATGCCATATGAGCCCAGTCTTGCATGAAAGAGAGAAGGGGCTCCATCATGTGCAGTCTGCATTTCTGAGTAGTCCCTGGCCATGTAACGGGGGAATCTGGTGGTGGGGTGGTCTGAGAATGTCCATATTGCACCCCCCCTGGGTGGCCAGGCTATTGTAAAGCGATCCTTGGCTGCAATGTAAGATCACACCTAGATACCAGTCCTGAGACCTCGTCAGAAGCAATGTTTTGCTTATATAAAAGCTCCTAACCTTGCTCCAGGATGTATACTGATATAACACAGAATGAGTGAACTGGAAGCCTGTTTGGCTCTGATATACCCCTGTGACTCCACCCCCAGTGTAGGCCCCTAGTTAAAACGTTTCAGCCACAATGCATGACATGCACATTAACAAAATGTGCATTTTTTTTGTGCTTTACCAACACAAATTGTGATATGTTTTATGATAATAAATGCAACAACTGACACTAGACATTCAGCAGTTCAAACACTGAATGTTTCCAGATGAAATAGAATGTAAAGACCAGTTATGAACTGTGAGATCTGTGTGTAACGCTGCTTCCCTGGAGAGTCCGGTGAGAGGTGTACCCAGAGAGGAGGTGACTACAGAAAGCACAGTCCTGTGAGTACTAAAAACCCCGGGTAGACAGGAGACTGTAAGGGAGATGGCTGCTGAGGTGCTGCAGATACTTTCACATGTGACTACTGCAGACCATCCACTAAATGTGACTGAATGTGTATTGTCAAGTGACTCTGAATGTTCCTGGATTCCATCTGTAAAGTGAAGCAAACTACTTTGTGTGGGCATTCCTTCAAAGGTTAATGGTTGAGAATGTCATGTAGAGGCCTCTGGAATGGAGTGGGGAGAATGAAGATGGTGGAGGGTTTCGCCCCAGCAGGAAGGATAGTGTTGTAGCAGGACAGGAGCGGGGATGCAAATTTCAGCCAACCATGAAGCCCCTCTTACACACCTAAGAATTGCAAATACTATATAATTATCTGGGACAATCCCCAAATACTATATAATTCTCTGGGTATTTTATGAATAAAATATAAAAATAATATAGCATTTGCCTGCAATGCAGAAGGTTAACTATTCAGCCTTACAAGGAATAGCTAACCTCATTTATTCTTTATAGACATGCTTGTCTCAGGAGAATAGAAGAAACATAAAAATATGTCATTTATTTTTACAAAGCACACAGCTTTGTAAGTGCAGGATGTAATGTGTGCAATCACCATGCTCCTTTAGTCACTTCAACTTAAGAGCGTCATCTGCAGGATTCTGATTGCCATTCACACATCTAAAAATATTCAACAGTCACAAACATAAAAACAAGTAAAATGGAGCATAAATAACAAATTATCACAATTGCTTAGCATTCTAGAGATTGTTAGTTTTATAAAACCAACACATTAGGCAGTTATCAAAAACAGTCATCAAAAGATTTTGCAGACAATTACACAATCAAGAAGTGCTGCTTAGCTGACTAATCACAAAGAGATTCAGCAGAAGAAGCGATTGGACGAGAAGGATGTAAATAGTGAATGTGTGTTTTATAAGATAATAGTACTGTAACTGTACTGAGGTAGGTGTGATTAAACAGTGGTCTTCAATAAACCTTTTCTGAGTTAGTTTCTGCCTCTGTGACCAGAATGATTTCCCTTCGACTGTTCAACTTATTATTCAAATTGTTTTCACTTTTAGTCAGCCACAGTTTTTCGGCACAGTTTTACTCTCTCTTTTTTACCTGACTGCCTTGTTGGGTGGTCACAGTCAGGAAACAATAATCATGGCTCTGTGACTAAGGGCTCATTCAGATGGACACTGGCACCAATACTGTAAGACTATGAAGGTGGATAATTTGACAGCCATGCAGGAGCAGGTGCATATCCCTGAATGTACACTGTCTGCTTTCAGGACCGTACACCCGTTCCTGCACAGCTGTCCAATTTTGACATTTGGCTGTGTCCTTACAGCCATTGTATCGGAATTCACTTACAAAGGCTGCCTCTGCATGCAGTTGGGGCAGATACAGATGCCAAAACAAAGGCCTACTTTGTGCAGTATGGGTACCAGTGTCCTTCTGAATGAGGCCTAATACAGTACTAGTGTCTTAGCAAAGTGTCAAGACTAAGAAGCGCAAATTAAAGCGGAGTTTCAGGCTAAAATGCAACCATGTGTTGAATATTAGAGGACCCCACCCCATTCATTTTTGGATATAGTTTTTTTTTTTTGTCATTTTGTACCTTTTTTAATGTCTTCAAGCTGTATTTTTGCCCTACCTCTCCACAACGAGCTATGTAATTTCCTCTTTTGCATTGGCTCCTGAGATTACTGTGCCTTCAATCCCAGGAGTCAATGGGCATCCCCCGCAGCTAGAAGCTTCCTTCCCACTGCACTTGTGCGAGATCGGGTGGTGCATGCTGGGTAGCCAGCATGCACCTAATCCCGGAAGAGAGATCCAGCAGGCTTCAGATGCCTACAGTCAGTATGGCAATGGACTCTTCTTTACAGCACTTCTCAATCCTTCATGAACTGTATTAGTAACCCACAGAGCGCTTTCCAGTTTCTAGGCCAGTCTCTAACAACTCTTTTAATGAGTTAAAGACCTAATCTGATTAGCAATGAAGTGCCACATTCCTGATAATTTTACAATAATTGGAGACTCTTGGTTGGGATTTTTTAGACACTGATGAATACAGAATATATAAAAGAGTAGAAATTAAACCTCACATAAAAACATAATCCAATGACACTAAAAGACAGTGAGCTAATAGATGACATGATGTTATACAGAGAACATCTTTAATTAGTTATATATAGGCACTCATATTTGCCAAATTTTTCTGTTTCAAGTATTTTTATTGAGTGAGTAACAACGTTTGACATACAGAATAATGTAAAGTAGTGTAAACAAAGCTTGGTAAGAGAGCATAACCAATTTGCCACAATTTTTAATAGACCCCAACACATTTTAAATTCAAGCAAATCTTCATGTAATTGTCATTCTTAGATTTTAAGCTCTATCAGCATTGTTTAAAGCAAATTGAAATGTGTTCATATGTCCTCAATCATCCCCACAGTTCATCATCGGGAAGTGCATGGGTGCTGAAAGCCCCCCATGGATGACCCAGTAGGGGAAAGCCAGAAAGTGAGTTAGCTTTGTTGGATGTGCCACAAAAGGTTCATATTCCAGCTTTAACAAGTTCAATCCACTGGCAAATAGTCCCCCAATCTTCCAAAGAAAAGGAAAGAACGTATTTCCCTTAACCCAAAGAATGGATAGCTTGCGACCATATTAAAAGGAACCTATCAAAAAGCTGTCTTGACATTTTCGGCATCCCAGTGGACCACAACCCCATTAAAATATACTTGGTTTTATACTTAGGATGTACAGGATACATTAAAGAATGCCTTATTCCTTATCCACTGGACAGTGGCATGCCTAACCCTGCTGTTCTTCACACCATGTGCTTACTTCCGTGTAGGAGTTCCTGTGGGACCTTGAAGCTTTGAATAAAAACAAGATCCTCTTGAGTCTGAAGGCATTAAATGACTTAATTTGGGTCTAAAAGTTTTGAATGGAATTCACTAGGTCTGTCAAAGCGACCCCTCTTCAGGGAGACTTCCCAGCCTCTGTGGATATCAATGATGCATACTTGTACTGTATGTCCCCATCTTTTCAGCTCAATGCTACCTTCATTTATGGTGGGTGAACAAAGTCATTCGTTTGTGGACCTACCATTTGGTATAATTTCCATACCCCAAGTGTTCACCAAGATATTGGCTTCAGTGCTAGCCTTACTAAACTTCCAGGATATTCTTTTTGTGTAATTGTGTAATACCTAGAAAATCATTTATTAAGGGAATAGTTTGTACAAATTCAGACTCCCAATGATATACAGACAGTCCAAATCTAAAAACGCTTGACTAGATCCTGAACTTTCAGAAATCAACTTGGTGTATTGGGGTCCCATCCTGGATACAGCTGAAGCCTGAAGCCATAGTTTTTTTCCGGCCCAAGAAATACTTCTATATCTTTATTCACAGACTTGGACTGACAGTCCCAAAAGTGGTCTACTCACTTTTCTCAAAACTGAAGCATGAAGGGAGTGGGGGGGGGGGGCTGTTACACCTGACTTATTTATTTGCCAATGTCCAAGTTTTCCTGAAGACATCAGTAAACACAAATTATCCCTGAATAACTGAATCCTGTGTCCTTTGAATAACTCCAAGAAACTAAATTTTCTGTAAAGTAAGTACAAAATTCTGCTATTTTGTAATAGGGGGTTTTATGCTATTTTGTTAACTTTTGGTTGGAGTTGAGTGACATTAGAGCCTTTTCCCTTTTTGTTAGTGCTAGCTATCTCCAGTGGTCTAAAGTTCACTTTACAATCGAGTGTGCATATAAATTCATAGTTGTGGTTTACTTATGGTTGTGGATTTTCTGAGTTGCCCCTCAGCTAGCAATCAGGTTTAAATATGTACTAATGACAGTTGGAGAATAAAAATGTGACTCTGAATGGTTGCTATGAGATAATACAAGCAAAAATCACAAGTTTTAGGGCAAATCATTTCTTTGTGAAATTTTTACATAGATAAGTAACAGGACTGCTATAAAAACATGAATACTTACAGGTGGGCATAAATCAGTACTTAAAGCGGTAGTTAAGTCCTTAAATAAAAAAATAGAGTCCTTCTGCAAGTTAATGGCATTTTGTCTTAGTATATATCGCATACTAGCACATTATGAAAGACCTATTTGTAAAACGGATCCCTCCAGCGGCCTGCTGTCAGGGCTTCTAATTTCACCTAGCTTTTCTTCTAGGTTTGCAGGCTCTGGCCGTTTGAATGCCCGAGCCGCGATTAAGTCACTCCTGCACATGCACACAGGAGTCACAGTCATGGCACAACGCTATGGTGTGACGGCACATTCAGTGTCTCTCAATTCAGAGTACAGTGCGCATGCGGCAGTGACATCACCAGCTTCAACACATACAAACACAGTATATCTCCTAAACAGTGCAAGTTTAGAAGATATTCATTTTATCTACAGGTAAGCTTTATTATAAGCTTAACTGTCAGTAAAAGTGATAAAGTGGAGTTTACTACTTCTTTCAACAGCCACATATAGGTAAAAGGTAAGGTATACTATTTGCAAAGTGGGATACAGTATCTGCTTTGTGTAAAGTTAGACTTACATTCTAATTCTAGACAATATATATATATTTTTTTTGGGTAGCATGGGAAAGTGTTGACATTTCTGCCAGGTTTTTTATTCCATTTATTCCATGACAACATTTAGGAAATTTTCTCTCAGACTCTTTTACATTTGATGTCTTTAGAAGAAACAGGGGCCTAGTTGTCACTGACACAGGAAAGCCTAGACAGCAAAAACAACATTGCCATCATAAAACGTTTTAACACTTTCCAACTTTGTTTCTTGACTGTGTCCCAAATTTGACAGGAAGTAAGGGAAAAATCTCCCTAATAGGGCTGCAGACCTAGGGCCAGATGCGGCTCTTTGCTTGTTTTCATCTGGCCCTTGGGGCACTATTTTATCCATGCATACCAACAATGAGGTTTAAATGCCACCATTGACACTAACAATAGGACCTAATGATACCAATGATGGGGCACTGTTTTTCCCACTGACACCAACAATGGGGCACAGTTTTTCCCATTGACACCAATCCCTTCCACTGATATCAACAATGGGGCATTGTTTTTTTTTTCCACTGACGTTTTCTACTCCCAATGACCAAAGTCTGAAGGGCAGTAAACTGGCCCTGTGTTTAGAAAGTTTGGAGACCCCTGCCATACAAAGTCACTAAACCTCTCCCCTCTCTGTCCAGAACTAAATTACAAGTTTTGGATGGATTCACATTAAGGATATCCACCTGCTACCCCAGCATAAAACTCTAAGAGGATCATTTATAATGGAGAGGTTACGCTCTGCAGAGTTATTTTTTCAATGACTAGGACAGCAGAGAGAGCTCCATGACTGAGGAACTGATTACCATGTGACTTTGACAGGTCACATGTCTGGGATCTCCTATCAGCTTTTTTTTTTTTTTTTTCATCTCCATTCCTTTATTTTGTGCTCTGCTTGCTTTGGACTTCTGAAGCTAGCAGAATGCAATTCACATATGTAAAGCACACTGGTATGCTTTAGAAATGTGCAGTATTTTTTAAGTAGTAGTACTGCCATTCTGCTGCTTTTTAACCACTTGCCCACCGGTCATGTTGACCGTACTACGGCAAAGTGGCTCGATATCGTCCAGCAACGTAGACCTGTGGGCAGCGCGCGCGCACCGCCGGAGGCTCGCTCCCGCTGTTTTCAGTCACAGCGGGAGTCGGGCCAGGGGAGGAGCTCTTCCCCGATCATCGGGGATTGAGTGTGGAGATCTGCCCGCTTGTGTAAACAAAGGGGGCAGATCTCCTAAGTGACAGTGACAGATTGCAGGATACAGCATAGCTGAACCTGCGATCTGTGCCTGTGTCACTCAGTCCCCTCCCCCCACACACGTTAGTAAGCACCAGGCATACATTAACCCCTCCCTCTCCCATAAAGTTAACCCCTTCCCTGCCAGTGTAATTTTTACAGTAACAGTGCATATTTATAGCACTGATTACTGTAGTAATGTCACTGGTACCCCCAAAAGTGTCCAAAATGTCAGTCAAGGGTCTGATCTGTCTGCCGCAATGTCGCAGTCCCGCAAAAAAAAAAAAAAAACGCAGATTGCCGCCAGATCGCCGCCATTACTAGTTAAAAAAAAAACAATAAAAATGACATAAATTTCCCGTAGTTAGTAGCTGCGATAACTTTTGCGCAAGCCAATCAAAACATGCTTATTGCGATTTTTTTTACCAAAAATATGTAGCAGAAAACAAATTGGCCTAAAATGTTAAAAAATGTTGATTTTTACATTTTTGGGGGGGGGGGGATTTCATATAAAAAAATATGAAAAATATTGTTATTTTTTCAAAATTGTCGCTATTTTTTTGTTTATAGCGCAAAAAGTAAAAATCGCACAGGTGATCAAATACCACCAAAAGAAAGCTCTATTTGTGAAGAAAAAAAGGACATCAATTTAATTTGGGTACAGCGTTGCACGACCGTGCAATTGTCCGTTAAAGTAACGCAGTGCCGAATCGCAAAATATGGCCTGGTCAGGAATAGGGTAAAATCTTCCGGTCTTAAAGCGGTTAAAAATATGCTCATTGAGAATTTTTTTGTCAAAGACATGTAGCTAAATACATTTTGGCCTTAATATATGACAAAAATTGAATATATTAGATATATTTTAACTGTCAAAGTAGAAAAATGTTGTTATTTTTTAAAAATCGTCGCTTTTTTTTATTAATATCGCAAAAAATGAAAATTGCACAGGAGATCAAATACCACCAAAAGAAAGCTCTGTTTGTGGGAAAAAAAGGACGTAAATTTTGTTTGGGTACGGCGTTGCATGACCGCGCAATTGTCAGTTAAAGTCGCACAGTGCCGAATCGCAAAAAGTGGCCTGGACGTAGGACAGCAAAATCCTCCGGTGGTAAAGTGGTTAAGTTGACCCATTTGTGGTCTTTCTAATGACTATTATAACTGCAATTTGAAGGAAAATCGCAGCTGTGAGTTGTCATTCCCAATTTTAACATTGAAATACAAAATCCCAGATTCCAAAGGCTGTAACAGGCACACTATTTGGCCTGCTGCTTAAATAATTATACAAAATGCAGGGACATGTATTGAATACGATAGCTAATTGTTATGTTTTGATCTTCTTGGGTCACATTGGAAAAAGAGGAATTGTCTTGGGCCACACATAAAATACACTAACAATACGGATAGCTGATTAGAAGAAAAAGTTGGGCAGGTCACATGATAATGATTACTGATATACTGTAGATAATGTACCTACTTGAGTAATAAAACTTTTTTTTTTATTATAAAAGTAAAAGAGGCCAACATAAAACTAGTGTGTTATTTGACACTATTTAATGAACCAACTCATCAGTTTCTGGTTTGATGGATGTAGTAGCAATTCTCAATGAGTTCTCAAGGTCCTCATCAGATATTTTGGTTCTAATTTCACCCCTTCATGTGCTTCGTCCTTGAAAATAGTTGCTCACCTAAACCTAGCCTCACTACCAAAAACTGATGACATGAATAAGGCGTGATTCTAAAGAGTAGGATATTTTTCTAAGGCAAAATAAAACTTATAAAAATCCAGGAGAGACACTGTCAAATTTTTCTTTGGCTACATGTGTTCGCTGGGTGTAAAATCATTTTTACAAAAAATCCCCCCAAAATTCAACATTTTTAAGAAGGTTTACAATTTTGCATTGGGCTGTCTTGGGTCACATTCATTGCCTTCTTTGGTCGCATGTGACTCATGGGCCGTAGGGTAGACATCCCTGCTCTAGAGCTTAGTAATTGAGGTGAAGTTTTACTTTGAAAAAAATACACAATCACATGCAAGGAAAGGGAAAAAAAAGAGCAAATTCCCTTGAAGAGTTACAACTGCACTTGCCAAGTGCACAGTCTATTTGACTGTATTAAATAAAAAGGAGCTCCAGGCACCGTCTGAAAAAATGAGGCTGCTGACTTTTAATAGTAGGACACTAACCTGTCCACGATTCCAGCACTGTCCTCACCTGAGCCAATTTTTCCATCAGCTCTGCCGTCAGCATTTCGGGTAAGCGAAACCAGTAGTAAAGCCTTGTGGCTTAACAGCCGGTTCCCCACTGTGCATGTGCGAAGCATGCTGCACCTTGTGAATGGCTCAGAGGCAGGGGAAGGAGAAGGGGGGCCAAACTTCTGGATAACTTTGCCACGGCAAAGTTACACGAAAGTAGGAGCGGGTATCTGTCAAAACCAGGTACCCACCCCCCTGCCCCCCTGCCCCCCTGAAAGGTGCCAAATGTGTCAGCAGAGTGGAGGCAAATGAGTTGAGCTTCCCCTTTTGGGTGTAGCTCTGCTTTAACTCCAGAGCCTTTTATTTATGCATTAGTTGTGGCAAGTGACTTTTGTAAGGAAATTGAACCATCCACTAGGTTCTGGTAATTACACAGCAACACATAACCTCAATAGTACACAAGTGACAATTCTTAATACCTAGTTACAAGCTAGTCTGAATATCCCTATCCCTATTTGATCAGATTCTATAGCCGTTTTCAGCATTGTCATGTATCATTGGACAATGTGCTAATGTTGCCATGGCAACTTCTACTGGGCCGGAAAAGCCACCTGACAACTGGCAGCCTTATATCACATGTGTATGGGCTCTTGCAGAATATTTAAGCTGTCACTAGAGCACAGATAGTGCATGGCCAGTATAATGGCAAGTATATAAAATGTAATGTATATTCCCTTTTTACGTTTTGCACAAATTAGTAAGAGTTAACTGCATTTCCATATGCATCATTCTAAATAGCCTGCTGTAGATATTACAGATTTGGGTATATTATCCTTCAAAAGATCCAGTGTAATTTAAATCTGAAAATTTAGGACTAACAGATGGTATTTAATCTATACATTACCTATTACAAATAGGTTAAATGTGATATGCCATGTACACACTATGTAAAGGCTGAAACCACTGGGAGCACTTGTTTAGCTGTGAGAACATAAGCAGCCCTCCACCTTGAGATTTTTACTTTACCCTCAGGGAGTTCCTGACCTATTTGTAGCAACCTTTTATCCAATAGCATTGTGCAATGTGTAATTAAGGGGGGCACAAGCTTTGTTCCACACAACTGCCTGGGAATTGCTTGTCTATTTCCTCTCAGCAGCTCCAGCACCCTCCTGACAATACTGAGCGGGTGGATCTGACAGATGTTTTTACAAGTCTCTCTCCCAGCTTTTAAATGTTTTTTTAGATGGCAAAATCCTTCTAATGTATAATACATTAAATTAATTCACATGTATGTAGTTGTGTATAGGTAGTCACATATATGATACACATACCTCCCAACTTTCTGAGATGGGAATGAGGGACACCTTCTAGCAAAAGTATGTAGGCATAGGACCAGTGGCGGCTGGTGCTCCATGTGCTGGGTAGGGCGACAGACGGACCACACCATACCACCCCCCGAACCACACCAGTCCCCACACCATGGCCGCACACCATACCCCCCTGTTGCCGGCTCACTCACCCTGCCTGGACATGTGGAGGGAGGGCAGGCAGCAGCAGCAAACGGCGGCGGCTTCGGCTTCTCCCCCCTCAGTCTTCTCTGTCTCCTCCCTCCTCCTCAATGGCCAATGGCATGGCTTCTCCTTTCGGCCAATCGGGAAACGGGTGTCAGGACCCGCTTCCTAATTGACCAGGAGGAGGATCCATGTGACAAAAGCGAATATTCATTCTCTATTGTCACACAACTGGGTGGGCTCGGGGTGCAGTGCTCTGCGCCCCGAGCCCACCATTTTTTTTAGCCTATTAGAGCCTCTGGCTCTAATCACATGCTAAAAAAAAAAAAAAAAAGCCCCATTGAACTCCATGCGTCCTGGGCCCTGCATGTAGATTAGGGGGCCGGATGCATGGATAGGGGGGGCGGCGCCCCTGCGCCCCTATGCACTAGCTGCCACTGCATAGGACACACAGGAGAATTGAAAAAGAAAAAAAGATTGGCTACTCCCAAAAGTGTTTTTTTTTTTTTTAACACTTCCATTTCTTTATATTGTTTTTTGGAATTTACAAATGCAGCAATTTAGAACTTGGATACAAGGTTTAGCACTGGGAAACACCTTTTGACAGATAAGTAGTGCATTTTATATACAACTATAAAGATCAGACCAAAATGAGGGACAAATGAGGAGGAAAGTGGGACAGAGGGGCTTTGTTCCAAATGAGGGACAGTCCCTCAAAATCAGGGACAGTTGGGAGCTATGGATACGTACTGTATATTATAGTATTGTTATGTAATGGTATCAGCCAAATGATCAGACCAGTGGTGATGTGCAATTTCTACCTTACTTAACAATGAAAATCAACTTAGAGTAAACAGGAGATCATGTGAACAGGGGTTTGCAGTACAAAACGGCAGCATGAGGAATGGGTAAACAGGCATAAAACATATGAAAACAATTCCACTGCAGTTCTACAAATGGCCACTGGATGGCAGCAGAGTGCCCTGAGTTCAGTTTACTGATAGGATAGAGAGCTAGAGAAATCTCACGTGCCTCAAGATGATAATCGTTCATTCAACAGACTGTGAGCTGAGGGATTTTCTGCTGGCACAGACTTCACACAGGCACTGCTGATGCTGACTTTGGTCAGGAGGCTCTGGGGGCTGTAGATAGGACCACCCCACTGCTTGGACAACTTCTCCACATGGATTGTAACAGAGTCCTCTCCAGTGACTGGGGCTTGGATAGATGCTGCGTGCTCTTGTGCTCACTGCTGGTGGCCCGCACACCAGACTTGGCAGATGAGGACCCAGCACCTGGGGACAGCTCACTTGCCCAGTCACTGCTGTCCCATCAGGCAGGATCTCTCTGAGCACAGGAAGCTGGAAGGAGCTGGCATTTATACTCTCTGGGCGTGTCCAGGAACACAGGGGATGCTGGGAGCCCAGAGGATTGTGGGGAGTTGAGTTAAAGGAACTTGCACCTGAATCTGGATAAAGGGGCACACCATTACAGTATGATAATACAGATCTTTTAATATTACAGTGGATGGCTCACACAATGAGTCTGCATGGATCCTTGAGTGAGTCTGGCCTTGTTCTGGTGTCATAGAATGTAGTGGTGTAGTAAAGTAACAGTTTTTCTCTCAGTTTAGTTGTTTATACTGTATATGTGCCACCTTTGCTCCTCTGCTATTACAAACATTAGGTATTTTTTGATAGCAAGTGAAAACAAACAATAGTGAATTGTTATTTTTATTTTTTTTTTGGCTTTCTTTGTGTAATGTACTTTTTATTTTTTTTGCAAAGTAAAAAACAGAAGATACAAAGCAAAAGAAAAACACTTACATAATTACAAATGGTTGAAATGGTGTCATCAGAGAAAAGAGATGCCAAAGTTATGTTGGTGATACATAAGGAAAGAGTTCAAAAAATGATCGCTGTGATAGCCTGTATCAGTAAAACAGTCTATCACAGCGATCATGGGATTATGAGCCATGTCTCTCAGCTCTCAATCTTTAGTATGAGACCATAAGCTGTTGGTGAAAGCTTTGCCTCCATGCTGGGAGCTCACTTTGCAGTGCCTTCCAGCACAAACGCTGATGTGCATATATGTGGTGCCTCATATATATGTGAGGACAGTGCAAATGGGTTAATAAATAATAAAAGCCCCCCAAAACGTGCCACAATGTAAATCCATCATTGTTCACATTATCCAGCCATGCAGATCCAATGAGTCCCCCACCCACAGACCCTTACAGCCACTGGGCCAGGTTTGTGGGGTAAGGGCTCTTGACCTCCTCAAACTGCTTTGCCAAGGGTTTCCCCATGGCAAGGTACTCCCCTCATGTTTGAGGGCATGTGACATGATATGCTTCAGGGAGGGAGTGTGCACTTGTTCCCACATTCCTGGCCAGCCAGGCTGAATGCTTGCATAAGGGTCTTGTATGGATTTTGTTTTTTTCTGTTTCCTTTGCGTAAGTCCTCATTGACATCCATAACTGACCCTCATTAAGGATAGGGGTCTGGTATATTTTTTAAGGGTTTTTTTTTGTGAGGTTCCCATTAAAATCTATACCAAACCCTCATCCAGGATAGGGATCAGGCATAGATAGAGAATCCTAAGCCTATTTATTTACAAAGAAGTAAATGGTTAGGAGATGAATTTTACCAACATTTCATTTTTTTTAATGTAAATTAATTAAAGTAATTAAAGTAAATTGGCATTTTTAATTTTGTCCTTCAAAGATTATTAAAATCGCTGCCCCCCCCCAAACGGAATTGAAACTTTGGTTTTTGCTTTAGTGCATGTTCCTCGGGCCAGTGCCCAGCCCTACCCATACTGTTTGTTTGACAATCCCCTGCCTATTAGCCTAGAAAATGGCCATTAGTGTTTTTCACTATTCAACTTCTATTGACTTTAATGGGGGTTCAGATTCCACACTGAAGCTTTTCTTCAGTTTGTGAACTTACCATGAATCTAAACGCGAGGCGTTTAGCTTATCACTATTTAGCACATGTTATTCGAGCAGTGTGTGCTCAGCTTAGATTTACAATAAAAATTGTCTCTATCATAAATTATAGTATCCAAAAGTATCCCAAAGCATTGCTGATGCAGTCCCATTGCCGTTGTGCACCTACCTTTACTGTTTACCCATTACCATGGAAGTGAGGTCACCCTCTTGGGGTGTATCAAACGGAGGGCCATTGCGGCATATAAGCGTGACAAGAAGGGACATCATTCCTTCTGTCTGGCTGAGGAAGCGATCTTGTACTAATGTGTAGAGATGGCCTTGCGGTTCGCCCAGCGGTCGGTTAGCGACAATCATGCGAACATATGGCTGCTGTGTGGAGCAGGGACAGACTGTCAGTGACACAAATCACTCGGTAATAGGTCCACAAAAGTCCTTTAAAGCAGGATAGGAGTTGGCGCATCACACATACCTATATAACATCAAGGGGTATGCAGTTCATGTATAGTCATTAGTCTGGTGTAGTTAATGGCTGAAATAGATTACACTCAGGGCCAGCTCAGCTGCAGAGAGAAGTCAGCTCTGAAAGTGGAAATAAAAACAAAAAGCAGAGCGCCTCTAAGTGTTATCAGTTTAATTAAAAGGGTAAGGCAGGTACAGGAAAACTGCTCACATTTAAAACAGTATAAAATAGCTCATATGTTAGGTGGTCTGCAGGAACACAGGGGTCCACAGCTGGATGTTTGTGGCTCCAAGAGGTGGTGCAGGGGATGGTGAAGGAGGGAGATGTCTGGAGGGCCAAGAGACCAGATACTGTAGTAGGATGGGCAGCAGCTTCAGGAAGGTGTTCTGCTCCTCAGGGAGACACCTGGTGAGCCGAGAGACCGTTAGGTAGTACATCCGGCGCCGACAGATAGGGGAGCCCAGCGTGACAGATCCAGCAGCCAATCGCACAACACGTTTCTGAGCGAGCGCAGTAGCCTCACAGGGTGTGTGCGCTTCTTTCTCAAGTGCAGACTGCCATTGACACGCCATTGTGGCATTGATCAGGCCGTCAAGGAGCAGGAGCAGGAAGAGGAGGAAGTCACAATGCTGGATGAATTCTTATACTTCATATGAGATATACTTCATATGAGACAAGTCATGGTGCAGGGGGGGATGAGGAGGAGCAAGAAGAGCTTGCTTTAAACCTTTCTAGGATCCCTGGTGTTGTCCGTGGAAGGGGGGAGGAGAATGAGGACGACATTATCCTGGATGATGAGCAGAAGCCAGGCCACTACACCGCTTCCAGTTTAGTGCAAATGGGGGCCTTCATGCTCCAGTGTTATAAGAGGGACCCCCGTATAAAATTCATAAAGGGCAAGGACCTGTACTGGGTGGCAACGTACTTAGACCCCCGGTACAAACAAAAAATGGAGGAAATGTTGCCACCACCACAGAGGGCTGTAAGAATGCAGCACTTCCAGGCCTTGCTTAAGGAAATGCTGCATTCTGCTTTTGCGTGCACTGGCAGAGGAATTTCCACTCACAGAGAAACAGTTGCGGGTAGCAATCCAACAGCGCCTGCAAGAAGAGGGCGGTTTGAAGATGTGTTGGTCACTTCTGATATGAGATCATTCTTTCAGCCGACCCATCCACAGCTGTCCTCCAGATACAGCATCAGGGAACGCCTAGAGCGACAGGTGTCTGACTACATCGGGTTAACGGCCAATGTGGATGCTCTGAGAAGTGATGAACCCCTGGACTACTGGGTGGGCAGGCTTGACCTCTGGCCAGAACTTGCAGAATTTGCAATGGAACTGTTGGCTTGCCCCTCGTCCAGTGTTCTGTCCGAAAGAACGTTCAGCACAGAAGGGGGGATCCTGACCGATAAGCGCACTTGCCTAGCTCACCACAGTAGACATCCAAAAAAGAGAAAGACCGCACTCAGAGATGTTGAATGAAAATCAATAGAACTCCTTTATTCTCCATGAATACAGCAGACAGACAGTGCAATACACGGACAGACATCAAGGTGTGTGGTTATGATTAAGCGATTTTTATCGTGAAACGCGTCAACCCGACACGTCTGTCCGTGTATTGCACTGTCTGTCTGCTGTATTCATGGAGAATAAAGGAGTTCTATTGATTTTCATTCAACATCTCTGAGTGCGGTCTTTCTCTTTTTTGGATGTCTATATGCTTGGATGGCGGATCTGACCTGCACCGAGTGCTGAACTTGCACCTGAGCGGCTTTCCTCCTTGTTTTTGCTAGCTCACCACAGTGTTGACTACCTCACATTTATAAAAATGAATGAGGCATGGATCTCAAAAGGAATTCATCACATGTGACCAGTAGACCATGTTTGATTCAAATTCCTCATGACAGCCCACAAATATCCGCCACCACCCATAACAATTCATGGTCCCTGTCTTAGGTAAATACAGCGACATAAAAGGCCTTTTATGTCAGTTGAATGCCTAATGTACCTCCAGCCACAGAAAACCAAGTTGTTTGTTGTCAGGTGAATGCCTGTGGGCTAATTTTTGGGGCCTGTACTGGCCGACACTTACTTCTGTATCCTTTGAATGCCTAATGTACCTCCAGTCACAGAATACAAAGTTCTTTGCTGTCAGGTGAACGCCTGTTGGCTAATTTTTGGGGCCTGTACTGGCCGAAACTTACTTCTGTATCCTGTGAATGCCTAATGTACCTCCAGTCACAGAATACAAAGTTCTTTGCTGTCAGGTGAACGCCTGTTGGCAAATTTTTGGGGCCTGTACTGGCCGAAACTTACTTCTTTATCCTGTGAATGCCTAATTTTTCTGACTGGCATTGAAAATCAATGGGTCTGTAAACGTTCCGCTAAATTGTGGAACGGATGCGGACCCATTTTACAGACATGTGAATGGACCCTATATGTATTTGACATGTATTTACCGGCTGTGGTCAGTTCTGGCTGATTTAGAAAAAAATAAATATATTTTTTTGCTGAAAAAAAAATAATTGTATGGCAACTTTTCCAATAGCAATACTTCTGGTATGTCAGCGTCCATGTTGTGGGACTATGTGTGCACAGCTAGTAAGTATTTTGTTACTGCAAATATGACCTGGAGGTTTTTCATGTTCACCTGCCATTAAAATGAATGGGGTTCTTTTTTGGATTTTGTTGATGTTTTTGTTTTTCTCAAGTGTTGCATATGTAGCGCCAGGGCTTTTTTTCAGCAGGAACACAGGGGAATGCAGTTCAGACACCTCCAGCACTGAATGTATGTAATGGCAAGGGGTGCTGGGGTGTGCTGGAGGGTCTATTGATGCTGGCAGCTGGGGGGATCTAATGTTCCTGGAGGGGATCGATTTTTGCATGGCAGAGGTCTATTATGGTTGCTGGGGGTACTTATGTTGCTGGTGGGGTCAGTTGTTGCTGGAGGGATCTACTGTTTGGGGAGGGGTCTATTGCTGCTGGTATTGGGGGAATCTATTGTTGCTGGAGGGAATCTATTTTTGGGTAATAGTCTATTACTGCTGGGGAGGTCTATTGTTGCTGGTGGGGGAACTGTTTTTCTTGGTTGGGCTTATGTTGCTGGGGGATCAGTTGATGCTGGAAGGGATCTACTGTTGAGGAAGTGGTCTATTGTTGCTGGCTGCAGGAGAGTCTATTGATGCTGGACTGATGCTGGGAAATCTTTTCTTGCTGCCAGGGTCTATTGTTGTTGGGGTGTATTGTTGCTGGGGGGATTGTTGTTGCTAGGAAGGGTCTATTGCTGCTAGCTGCAGGGGATCTACTTCACTGATTTTCTTGTCTTAATAAAGTGGTAGTAAACTCAAAGGCATAATTTGTACCTATAGGTCAGCCTATAATAAGGCTTCCAGTGTAGACAGTGCTATCTGAATATGGATGATGTCATGGAAGCCTCCAAATGTTACAGTCAGTGGAAAATTGAAAGTATTTATTGAACACACAATTGATATAGGTAAGAAATAAAATTCAGTATGATATCAGGCCGGCTTGGACAGTTGGAGCTTGGCCAATGTTTAGGGGTCCAATGGACTGGGTGAAAATGGCCACTGTGGTGTAATGTTGTCCTGCTGAGTAGAGCCACGGATGTTTAGGGAGCCGGGCTGAGCCCGCCGTGACCTCACTGCGACTCAGAAACTCGAAAGCAGAAGGGGAAAACCCAGATGCAGGAAGCCGATTCAGCCAGCCTGGAACATAATGAGGGAGCATTGTCATAATGATGCGTTTTGCGTGCATGCGCTTTCTGAAGCCTGCAAGAATTTCTGCTCCATCGTGCTTCCTGTCCCCTAGACAGACAAGCTGAAGCACTGCATGGCATCTTTAGCCTGACTTATTGAATAGCCCCTTGAATGCTTAGGGGATACTAGTGGTTCATAGAACAATTCAGCAGAGGGGGGCATGGAGGAGGAGGAGGGGGTGGGGGTGGAGCTGACAAATCTTGCATCATCACCACCAGTTGTATGGAGACATAGCGGTAAAACAATCTGCAACACTGAGCCCTGTCCTGCATTCTTCTGAGTTGCAAGCAGAGTTACCCAGTGTGCTGTGAATAAAATACATCGTCCCTGACATTGCTTGCTGGACCACGTGTCAGTAGTATCTTGCAGGTTCTACTGAAATGTGGACCTTGCAGCTGACGGCCTTGCCCAATGATGCCACCACATTGCCTTCCATGTGATGGTACAGAGCTGGAATGGCCTTACATAAAAAGAAAGAGAAACTGGGAACCTGCCATTATGGTACAGCACATTCTGCAAATTCACATAAGGGGCAGAATCCACCAGATGGAAAGGAAGGAGTTGTAAAGCCAGCCGCTTTGAGAAGTTTGATTTTAGACACTGGGAATGTGGGTGGCAGTGACTGTATTTTATTTTTGCCTGCAGCAGTTGGGGCAAAGAAATGTGCCTGCTATAGTCTACAGCTGGTGGCGTGCTACTGGCAGACGTGCTGCAAGGACCTGTGACACCCTTTGCTATACCATCATACCTTTTAGTGGAGGCTGTTGAGAGGTCATGCGGTATAGGGGAAGAAGACCAGGAAGAGTGAGGAGGAGCAGAATTGCGTCCCTTTTATGTGGCTTTCAGGTGCTCTTGCCAACGGGCTAATTGGTGGGAGCTTAAATTGTGTTTTTGCCATGTTTGATCTGCTTGAGGCAAAGTTTGCAAATTGAAACAGTGCGATCATCTACACATGTGCTAAAAAAGGCTAAGACAGCTAAGCTGTGGAAAGTGGGCCGGGAGATAATAGCTCCACAATCTGATGGAATAGGGTGCTCTGCCATGATGGCTGCCTCATCCCCTCCATCCTCATCATCACTGGAGCCAACTTGGCAATACGCTGCGGCTGGGGGAACATGACTGCCAAATGGTTGTTTACCAGGGTTCTCCACTCTCTGTAGGCTCATGTTTCTTCCTTCCTTCCTCAACCTCAGAACCAACATCTGAACCAAGTAATGGCTGTGCATGATCAAGGGGCAAGTGGCTGATGCTGTGTTCAAATAACGTATTTGACTCCTCCATGCCTGATGCTGGGGCTATGGCAGGAATAGCTGTGGACAAGGAAGCAGAATAAGCCGCTCTGACAGCTGCGGTGGACTGCACACTAGTCTCTGCTTGGGTGACGGAGGATGGGGATGAGGATGGTTTACTAAGCCAGTCCACCAACTCCTCTGCATGCTGTGGCTGGATAGCCCGGGGGGCAACAGAGGAAATGGTGCCCTGCCAAAAGACAAAACACGTCCATCTTTTCCTGTGGACACAGATGCTGCTGGCCCCCTCACAGTGCCATGGGAATATCTGCCTCACCGTGTTGGCCTGCCAGACATGATGGGGGAAGGGCTTATTAACAAAATGAAATAAAGATGGGGAAATATGTATATGGATGCACATTATTCAATGGAAAGTGGTGTTTGATGCTCTTTAACTTCAGTACTCACTACACAGACATTCTCCACTAACACGCTACAATATGCTGCAGTAAAACTGCACTGACGCACTTCAATATACTGCAGTAAACATGCCCTGACTCACTTCAATATACTCAGGTAAACATGCACTAATGCACTTCAATATACTGCAGTAAACGTGCACTAACACACTGTAATATACTGCCGTAAATGTTCACTAATGCACTGCAATACACTGCCATAAACGTGCACTAATGCACTGCAATATACTGCAGTAAACATGCACTAACGCACTGCAATGTACTGCAGTAAATGCACACACATGCACTCCGCTATACTGCAGTAAATGTGCACAAACGCATTGAAATATACTGCCATAAATGTGCACTCATGCACTGCAATAAACTGCAGTAAAAGTGCACTAATGCGCTGCACTATACTGCAGTAAATGTGCACTAACGCATTGCACTATACTGCAGTAAATGTGCACTAACACACTGCACTATACTGCAGTAAACGTGCACTAACGCACTGCAATATACTGCCGTAAACGTGAACTAACGCACTTCACTATACTGCAGTAAACATGCACTAACGCACTGCAATATACTGCGGTAAATGTGCACTAATGCACTGCAATATATTGCCATTAAATGTGTACTAACGCACTGCAATATACCGCAGTAAATGTGCACTAACGCACTTCGCTATGCTGCAGGACACATGCACTAATGCACTGCAATTTACTGTGGTAAATGTACACTAACGCACGTAACAATACTGCAGTAAATGTGCACTAACACACTTCAATATAATACGGTAAACGTGCACTTATGCACTAAACGCACTTCACTAAACTGCAGTTAACATGCACTAACGCGCTGCAATATACTACGGTACATATGCACTAATGCACTGCAATATACTGCTGTAAACGTGCACTTATGCACTGAAATATGCTGCCATAAACATGCACTAAGGCACTGCAATATTCTGCTGTAAACGTGCACAAATGCACTGCAATATACCACAGTAAACGTGCACTAACGCACTTTACTATACTGCAGGACACGTGCACTAATGCACTGCAAGTTACTGCGGTAAATGTGCACTAATGCAAGTAACTATACTACTGTAAATGTGCACTAACGCACTGCAATATGCAGCATTAACTGTGTACTAACGCACTTAACTATACTGCAGTAAACAGGCACTAACACACTGCAATATCCTGCGGTAAACGTGAACTAAGGAACTTCACTAAACTGCAGAAACCATGCACTAACACACTGCAATTTACTGCAGTAAAGGTGCACTAATGCACTGAAATGTACTGCGGTAAACATGTACTAACGCATTGCTCTATACTTCAGTAAATGTGCACTAATGCACTGCACTATACTGCAGTAAATGAGCACTAACGCACTGCAATATACTGCTGTATACATGCACTAATCTACTGCAATATACTGCCGTAAACAGGCACTAACACACCTCACTATACTGCAGTAAACGTGCACTAACGCACTGCAATATACTGCTGTAAACGTCCACTAACACACTGCAACTATACTTTACTATACTGCAGTCACTGTGCACTAACGTATTGTAATGTACTGCAGTAAAAGTACCCACAATATAATGCAGTATCACTTCCCTGACACTCTACACTGACGCACTGCAATATACTGCAGTAAACCTGCCCTGACACAATAAACTGGCACGGTAACTGAAATTGGTAATAATGAATAGTCGCACCACACTCACTCTGCATTATCACTATATTCACACTAAACTGATACTGTACACTCACAATAGAATCACCATAGCACACTGACTCGCTAGTACCAATGAACAGAGCCCTATTCTATTTCTCTCCACGCCAATATCACACTGCAAATAGCTGCTATGGGAAGGATATTTTTATAGTGCGGGGTGGGACTAAGAGCAATGAGCCATGATTGGAGAGAGTCATCATGATTGTCCTATCATGGTGTTGACAGTGCTATGTGCCCTGATTGGGCAAAGCTTTCATTGCTTCAGCCAATCGGGGGTTCCAATGCACTGTGCCATGGCGAGCGGCACAAAAGGTTGACCGCCCCGACAATTTGGATGGTCGCTGAGCGGGAGAACAGCCAATGTTCGGCCAAAACTCATGTTCAGGCCAAACTGTTTGCCCAACAGTACTCAAAACTGAGTTCCTCCAGCCCCCTTATCAGCTTTGTTGCCCTTCTCTGGACTCTCTCTAGTTTCAGCACATCCTTTCTGAGGACTGGTGACCAGAACTGGATGGCATACTCAAGATGTGGCCAAATCAGAGTTTTGTAAGGTGGTAGAATTATACACTTGTAGCACCCTACAAGGTAGGTGCTAGGTAAAGTGTATTAGGTCTTGTCTGCTTATCAGCAGGGCCATGATTTTCAGCTAGGCTGGCATGTGTTCCCAGGTGTGCCTGTTGAGTTGTGTCCCAATGAGGGCTCTAATTGGGCAGTGGAGGAAACCTAACCAATAGCACATCAGGGCTTGTAATCATCCTGGAAGGGCAGATTCTGCCGCAGATCATTCTGGGAGGGGGTATAAGTCTGTGGGGAGCACATGACAGGTGGTCTTTGGCGAGAAGCAGAGTCCCAGGAGGAAGGGAACGGCTGTCTCTCCTCCTGACAGAAAGGATCGAGTATCCCAGGCGGCTTAGCTGCAGATAGGATCTGGTGTGCCGAGGACCAGCGGAGCTAAGAGGGAATGAGTTTCAGAAAAGCATTCCCAGTCGTGAGTACTGCAAACTGCCCCTGGGGGTCTGCCTAGTGAGAGGGGATCACTCCGGAGAAGGTCAGAGGGATCCAGCAGCTAGCTAGCCAGTGCAGGAGCAAAGTAAAGGGGTTTCCAGTGTTGACCCTGAAAAGTAAAAGGGGGTGCCAGTGTTTGGGCCCTGAAGTGTACAGTGCAGTGTGTACAGTGTTAAGATTTGCAGGAGCAATACAAGAGGCTACCTCAGTCAGGAAGGACTGGAGGGAGCAGTGTCAATTACTTTTGAGCTAACCAGAGCGTCAGAAGTTAGTCTTCATTACAGTCAAGGACTTTTGAGCTAACCAGAGTGTCAGAAGTCAGTTTTCAACACAGTTCAGCAAGTCAATGATTTCAAGCGCTAGCAAGCGTTGGTCGGCATCCAGCCGATGTCAAGTCAGTGCTGAAAGGCATTTTTTCTCAAGTGTCCCAATTTGTACCTAGTTGAGCCAGAGGAGTATCCCACTTATTCCCTTCTCCCATCCCCATATAACATAAACAAAACAAACCAAAGATGCCGGACTGTTCATTGTCTCAGATCTCACACTTGGGCAATCAGCTTAAAATGTGCTGTTGGTCTTACCATTGACCATGGCAGACCCACATCAGGCCCAATGCCTGGAAATCCTGCTACACACTGATATGGAAATATTTATACCACCAGCAATATCATTTATGAATAAGTTAAAGAGAATTGTTCCAAGGACAGAGCCTCGGGGTACCCCATGTACAACCCCAGACCATTCAGAAGATACACTGCCTTTGAAGATAGATTTAGAGGATACCCTCCTCTGGATGCGCTCCTGTAACCAGTTTTCTATCCAGGTACATACACTATCGTCAATGCCAACAGATCTCAATTAGTAATTTAAGTGTTTATTGAGTACTGTATCAAATGTTTTGACAAAATCCAGACACACCACATCCACAGGAAAAATTGTTTATTGAAGACTCTCGGTTGTAAGCATCTGGTCTTGGTAATTGATTCACATTACGTTTTTTGAACACTGACTTCTATTAGCCACAAAAGGTATATGTCATGTCGCGTTACTAACAACACTGTCTTGTTTAATATACCTGTCTTTTTTTCTTTGTAAAAATTGAAGAGAAGAAGGTATTTAGTACAGTTATTTTCTTCTTGTTACTTCCCCTGGTTATCCTGATTTATAATATGGATATTTGTATTTTAAGACTCTCAGATACTTTTTTGCATTGCAATAAATTTGTGAACGGAATCGCTCTTAAAAATAGGTATGTTGTTTTCCTTTGCCCTGATGAAGTGGGTTTGACCCAAGAAATGCGTAGACAAATGGGACTTGAGAACACTTATTCTCATCATACTGTGATTTTTCCATCCTAAGCTACAGTCAAACACTTTTATATGCTGTATATAACTTTTTTTTGCATAAATTGTACTGGTCCACAAATGTGTTTTTGTAAAATAGATGAGAGTTTCTCTCCATTTTTTTGTATATTTAAAATAGTTTATATTTTTCCTTTTCAGAAGACATAACATTTGCGCATCATTATAGCAAACATATAAAAATCTTTCCTAGAGATTCATGCTAACAATAGCAGCAATCAAACCTAGCAGTATAGTTTAGCGTAAAATAGACAAACTACCTACTGTAACGCTCCTGCGTTTTATGTATGATGTGGATTTACAGCTGCAGAAATATTCCACTTCAGTAGTCATGTAGAGAAACGCTGAGACACCAATCCCAACTCCCAAAGACTCATCATGTGTGGATGATCTCAATTCAGCAAGTAAATACACACACTCAATAAGAAGTTCCTGGAGTGATCTATGTATATAGTAGTATAGAGGTGATAGGCTGAAGAGACAGGTTGAGTTGAGACGATAGGTGACAGACACCTGAGAGGAATGTTCTTGAGAATGAGATAGTAACAGGGGGGATGCAGATAGGTTAGCAATTATGTATGGAAGTAGATGATAGGATAGCAGATGACATACAGGAGAGACTAACCCAGTGCAAGAGCAGATGATAGTAGGCTCAAGAGCTAGCAATCTAGATAGTGCAGATGTAGTAACAGTCCTTAGTATGCAGAGCTAGACAGTGTAAGCTTTAGTATGAAGGTTATTGAAGTTTCCCCTGTGGGGTACTTATCACTAGTAGCAATGTAGCAGAGGAGAGGTTCGACAAGAGCGGATGATCCGGTAGCGGGATACAGGGATCAGCGCAGCGTGGTTCCGACAGCGAGGTATGCTTGCAAGCATGAGAGCTTCAAGACAGGTTAGCATCAAGGCACATCTAGGCACACAGCAGGTTGAACGAACACATGTGAGTGAGAGCTGGTGATTTAAATAGCTGTTCAGTCCGGCGCTCAGTGATGATGTCAGCACTCTTAAAGGGAAACACACCTATATGTGCTTCATCTATCTAGGTAGATGGAAAGCACCCGGAAATGATGTGATAGGAGGCACTGAGAGTGCCAGAACCTTACACCTACAAAGTTACAAGACTAGACATTATTTTTAGTGGAGACCACACACTCGCAAAACATCACTAAAAAAGGGAAAAGGGGAAAAGGGAGTCCCGGGGTATACTCAGCTGCCAAAAAAATTAGGAGTTTGGAAAGGAGAGCAGTGCATCAGAAAATCATGGTTTCATAAGCCATGAGTCAAAGTCCAGTGAAAGAAAATGTAGGTTGGTGGGTAAGTAGAAACAAACTTATTGACCATAACGGGGACCAAATAACTATTGCAATAAAAACCTTATAGGAAGTTTCCAGGGCTGCTGCAGGATTTGGTTGTCATCCAAATGTCAGAGCAATCCTCTGGTTCTATAGTGAGACTAAGGTCTAAGTAAGGTTTAAGTATCATGTGTATTTACAGCTTAGAAATAAGGCCACCTGAGTAAAATTTACTGATGTTCATGTTTTCAAACAAAGAGAGTTGGTCTATAGAGGGATGGGGACGGTGATAGTCATATATAAATGTTTGACCTGTAAGAAGCGGAAGACCTCTAATCTCAGGAGCTTGTTCTTCTCATGTAATGTGGAGAATGTCAGAAGTCCATTAGGGCCTGCAAGTTAATGAAAACAGGTTAAGTTACGTTTTGACCAGGTCTTAAAGAAGAAGTATATTAAGAAAGAATAGCGCACACATGCAAAATAAATGACTATCAAATATGGAGACAATCCATAAATAAAAATGGGGATTTAGTCCCACCATATGGCCATATCATGCTCAAGCCCACCACTGCGTCAAAGTACCCCATTATCAGTGGGTCCTACACTATCCATAAAAAAGGGGTGAATCCAGCCTCTCTTACCCTTGGAGACAACACTCCTCGCTGGGAAAGATGTGCCAATGCACTACAGGGGACTCCTCCTATATCTACTTGATAGTGGACACCAATAGAGTACAGGTGTGTGTGGGGGATGGGATGCTCAACCTCAGAAGTCTGGTCAGACCGAATACATAATAAACAAGCAAAAAATTGGGGGAGCAAACCCTGAACATGTATATCTAAAGCCAGTGCAGCTATGGACCAAGCAACATGTATATTAAGAAAGAATAGCGCACGCATGCAAAAGAAATGACTATCAAATATGGAGACAATCCATAAATAAAAATGGGGATTTAGTCCCACCATATGGCCATATCGTGCTCAAGCCCACCACTGCGTCAAAGTACCCCATTATCAGTGGGTCCTACACTATCCATAAAAAAGGGGTGAATCCAGCCTCTCTTACCCTTGAAGACAACACTCCTTGCTGGGAAAGATGTGCCAATGCACTACAGGGGACTCCTCCTATATCTACTTGATAGTGGACACCAATAGAGTACAGGTGTGTGTGGGGGATGGGATGCTCAACCTCAGAAGTCTGGTCAGACCGAATACATAATAAACAAGCAAAAAATTGGGGGAGCAAACCCTGAACATGTATATCTAAAGCCAGTGCAGCTATGGACCAAGCAACATGTATATTAAGAAAGAATAGCGCACTCATGCAAAAGAAATGACTATCAAATATGGAGACAATCCATAAATAAAAATGGGGATTTAGTCCCACCATATGGCCATATCGTGCTCAAGCCCACCACTGCGTCAAAGTACCCCATTATCAGTGGGTCCTACACTATCCATAAAAAAGGGGTGAATCCAGCCTCTCTTACCCTTGGAGACAACACTCCTTGCTGGGAAAGATGTGCCAATGCACTACAGGGGACTCCTCCTATATCTACTTGATAGTGGACACCAATAGAGTACAGGTGTGTGTGGGGGATGGGATGCTCAACCCCAGAAGTCTGGTCAGACCGAATACATAATAAACAAGCAAAAAATTGGGGGAGCAAACCCTGAACATGTATATCTAAAGCCAGTGCAGCTATGGACCAAGCAACATGTATATTAAGAAAGAATAGCGCACACATGCAAAAGAAATGACTATGAAATATGAAGACAATCCATAAATAAAAATGGGGATTTAGTCCCACCATATGGCCATATCGTGCTCAAGCCCACCACTGCGTCAAAGTACCCCATTATCAGTGGGTCCTACACTATCCATAAAAAAGGGGTGAATCCAGCCTCTCTTACCCTTGGAGACAACACTCCTTGCTGGGAAAGATGTGCCAATGCACTACAGGGGACTCCTCCTATATCTACTTGATAGTGGACACCAATAGAGTACAGGTGTGTGTGGGGGATGGGATGCTCAACCTCAGAAGTCTGGTCAGACCGAATACATAATAAACAAGCAAAAAATTGGGGGAGCAAACCCTGAACATGTATATCTAAAGCCAGTGCAGCTATGGACCAAGCAACATGTATATTAAGAAAGAATAGCGCACACATGCAAAAGAAATGACTATCAAATATGGAGACAATCCATAAATAAAAATGGGGATTTAGTCCCACCATATGGCCATATCGTGCTCAAGCCCACCACTGCGTCAAAGTACCCCATTATCAGTGGGTCCTACACTATCCATAAAAAAGGGGTGAATCCAGCCTCTCTTACCCTTGGAGACAACACTCCTTGCTGGGAAAGATGTGCCAATGCACTACAGGGGACTCCTCCTATATCTACTTGATAGTGGACACCAATAGAGTACAGGTGTGTGTGGGGGATGGGATGCTCAACCTCAGAAGTCTGGTCAGACCGAATACATAATAAACAAGCAAAAAATTGGGGGAGCAAACCCTGAACATGTATATCTAAAGCCAGTGCAGCTATGGACCAAGCAACATGTATATTAAGAAAGAATAGCGCACACATGCAAAGGAAATGACTATCAAATGTAGTGCATTAGCACATCTTTCCCAGCAAGGAGTGTTGTCTCCAAGGGTAAGAGAGGCTGGATTCACCCCTTTTTTTATGGATAGTGTAGGACCCACTGATAATGGGGTACTTTGACGCAGTGGTGGGCTTGAGCACGATATGGCCATATGGTGGGACTAAATCCCCATTTTTATTTATGGATTGTCTCCATATTTGATAGTCATTTCTTTTGCATGTGTGCGCTATTCTTTTTTAATATACATGTTGCTTGGTCCATAGCTGCACTGGCTTTAGATATACATGTTCAGGGTTTGCTCCCCCAATTTTCTGCTTGCTTAAAGAAGAAGTGTTGCGATACTATTGCCAGGTAGAAAGCAGGGTGGCGAATAAGGGTGAACAACAGGTAGGCTGAGGAAAAAAGTTGGGCTCGTTGCTGTATATGGTCCCAAATTTTTAAGCCAAAAAGCAAAATAGGATGCAAGATCACCATCCAAACCTACCAATAGGGGGACTTTTCCATGTATTATGATATTTTGTCTGGCTAATTGGAAAGTCAGGTAGTATGGGCTAGGGTTAGGGTTAGGGCTAGGTTACCCTAGATGAGCCTGGGTAAAAATAATGTCACTTTGGGGAACACTGCTGGTGAGATTGATACCTAGGTAAGAGATTTGATATTGCACCCAGGTAAAAGGAATGGAGACTTGTATAGAATAGAGGTCGGGTGGGGCTAAAGTAAAGCTGGATACACACTATACAATTTTCTTTAGATTTTTTCCTTTAGATTTACCAAAACCATATAATATTAGGTACCTAAACCCTTTTAATTTGTATGCAATCAGGCAGGCCCTTGCACTACATAGTTGAAGGTAAATCTAAAGGAAATCTAACAACAAAAGTTGTGTAGTGTGTATCCAGCCTCAGATCTAGCTCTCCCTGTTTTTTTAATGTGTCATTGTCTCTATACTTAAGATTTTTTTTTTATATTTTTCTGTATATATGGTATGTATTTCCTATTTTTCTTTTGTTATACTTTTTTTGTGGGATGTTGACATTGTTTTTTTTTTGTTTTTTATTTGGGAAATAACCATGATGCAGTAGCTTGTTAGCCTGTGAAAGTGTATCTAAACAAAAATGTATTTACTTAAACTTACAAATCCTTAATTAAATCTAATCAAACTTACCAATTCTTCCAGGCTCCAAGCTCAGATAAGGGTCTAGTGTGGATTTTAGGGGGGACCCCACACTGTTTTTCATTTACTTTCAATTGCTGGCATTCATTTTTTTTACATTCAGATATCAATGGGGAAACCTGCTGATAGCTAATGAGTCATCGGTTGTTAAGGACGTGGCAGCCAGCTTCCTGGCCCGCTCCTTAGCAACCACCTTTTCTTCACACAGAATTTTAATTGGTCGATCAATTTTTGAAATTTTGCAAATTCAAATCATTCTGAAAATTTGGGATTTATTAGAAAATAAAGAAACCAAATGACACAAAACTATTTTTTTCTGTTCTGCACATGTTTAACGACTTTGTAGAGCATAAACCAAACAATCACATTCAAAGGTCAATGCCAAAGTCGTAAGAAAGTCACATCGAAATCACAGGGTAAAGTCACAATGAAAATTGCACAGTTTTTAGGTTACACAAGTGTGAATGGACTCTAAATGTGATAGTTGTATTAATTTTTTCCTTTATTTTGACCTGAAGATAAGTAACACTTAGGGTCTTATGGTGGCTACACTCACTCCTCCACTGTATCTATGGGGGAGAAATAAAGCCACCCTTAAAAAAAGGATTGTGGAGAGGGTAATTTTAGATGAACTTGTAAGTTTAGATGCAATTTACATTCATCACTAACAATTTAAAGGCTAAACTCAGCTAACACATAAGCAGTTACAGTTAGTTTTTTGTTTTGCTTTTTTGTTTAGATAATGGTTTTAACTAAATGAATAGCGCTAAATGAATAAATCTGACCATCATAGGGACCCCTGTCAGCATGTAATGCTTTGTTTTATCCCTCTTTCTGACACATTTGCTGCACAGCTAAAAAAAGAATAGACTTATTGGCAGGATCAACAGGTTATAAAACTGTTACAGGGGGAACTCAGAATAACAAAGATTGCTGTGTTAACTCATATATGTAATTTTTGATTTTGTCCATAATTCCACTTTATGCCAAACATTGAGTAAAAACTGCCTGAAACAAACCATTTGACATGTTCCTTCAACTATGTTTTCTGACTTGAATGATTGTTGCAGACTGATGATGGATATTTGCCCTAAAGCTGATCTGCTTGATTGGATTCTTTTTGGGCCTTCATCCATGAGAGTCTTGTATTTACGTACATGCCGGCTGATGTGTGATCTTTCGTGCAGCCCACACAGTCTTTACAGTCAAAATTGGAACACATACATTTTTAAACATTGAATATCTGTAGATGAGTTGGATGGTGTTACTTGTGTTTATAAAGGTGTTGGCTAGAAAAATGTAAAAATGATCAAAAGCAACGAACATTCATCAAACACTCAGTTACAGCAGTTTTTTCTTTAACCACTTCCCGACTGCCCAACCTATATATACTGGGGGGGGGGGGGGTGTCTCTCCTGCGTGAAATCACCACCTGCGATCAGCTCCTGCTGTGGTTGGACACAGCCGGGAACTAATCAGCGGGTCCAGCGGATCCCGAGTCCGCCTGGATCCACCAACCGTTCATGAGAGAGGCAGAACAGCGGTCTGCCTATGTAAACAAGGCAGATTGCAGTTCTGCTTGTAAGGAACACAGAAATCCTCTGTTTCTGCTAAGCAGGAACACGAATCTCTGTCTGCTCACAGCCAAAGCACCCCCCACAGTTAGATAGCACTCCCTAGGGTTACATTTAAGCCTTTAATCACCCCTGATGATGTTAACCCCTTGCTTGCCAGTGTCATTAGTACAGGAACACGGATCTCTGTCTGCTCACAGCCAAAGCACCCCTCACAGTTAGATAGCACTCCCTAGGGACACATTTAACCCTTTCATCAACCCTGATGTTAAGCCCCTTCCTTGGCAGCGTAGTTAGTAAAGGAACACGGATCTCTGTCTGCTCACAGCCAAAGCACCCCCCCCCCCACAAAGTTAGATAGCACTCCCTAGGGACACATTTAACTCTTTCATCACCCCTGATGTTAACCCCTTCCGTGCCAGTGTCATTAGTACAGTGAGAGTGCATTTTTTTTAGCACTGATCACTGTATTCGTGTCACTGGTCCCCAAAAAGTGTAATTTACCCGTGTCTGATTTGTCTGTGCAATGTCGCAGTCCTGCAAAAAATCACTGATCACCGCCATTACTAGTAAAAATAAATAGATTTATGGAGTTTTTATTTATTTATTTATTTATTTATTTATTTATTTATCTCATAGTTTGTAGACAGTATAACTTTTGCGCAAGTCAATCAATATATGCTTTTTGGGATTTTTTTTTTACCAGAAACATGTAGCAGAATACATATTGACCTAAACTAATGAAGAAATTCAATTTTTTTAAAAAAAATTTTGAATATGTTTTATGGCAGAAAGTAAAAAAATATTGTTTTTTTTTTTGTTTTTTTAAATGTTGGTCTTTTTTGTTTATAGCCTAAAACATTAAAAAACACAGAGGTGATCAAATACCACCAAAGCAAAAGCTCTATTTGTGATAAAAAAAGGACATCAATTTTATTTGTGTACAGCGCCGGACGACCGCGCAAATGTCAGTTTAACCACTTCCATACAGAGCAGTTACACCCCCTTCCTTCCCAGACCAATTTTCAGCTTTCAGCGCTCTCACGCTTTGAATGATAATTACTCAGTCATACAACGCTGTATCCAATCCAATTTTTATCATTTTTTTCACACAAACAGAGTTTTCTTTTGGTAGTATTTAATCACCACTGGGTTTCATTATTTTTTGCGATATAAGTGAAAAAAAGCTAAAATTTTGAAAAAAAACATTTTGTTTTAGTTTCTATTATAAAATTTAGCAAATAAGTAATTTCTTTTCATTAATTTGGGCCAAAATTTATACTACTACATACCTTTGGTAAAAATAATCTAAATTAGTGGATATTATTTAGTCTATGTGAAGGTTATAGAGTCTACAAGCTATGGTGCCAATCATTGAAAATTGATCACACCTGATGTACCGACGGCCTATCTAATTTCTTGAGGCCCTGAAATGTCAGGACAGTACAAAGACCCCTTTTTTGGAAAGTAGACATTCCAGGGTATTTAGTAAGAGGCATGGTGAGTTTTTTTTGAAGTTGTCATTTTTTCCCACAATTCTTAGGAAAATAAAAAAATAATTTTTTTTTACACATAATTGTCATAATAACAAGTTATTTCTCACACACACAGTATATGCATACTTACAATTACACCCTAAAATACATTCTGCTACTCCTCCTGAGTATGGCGATACCAAATGTGTGAGACTTTTACACAGCCTGGCCACATACAGAGGCCCAACATGCAAGGAGCACCGTCAAGTGTTCTAGGAGCATAAATTACACATATCATTTCCAAACGACCTATCAAACTTTTGAAGGCTCTGGAGCACCAGGACAATGGAATTACCCACAAAATGACCCCATTTTGGAAAACAAACACCCCAACGTATATTCTATGAGGCATAATGAGTCTTTTGAACATGTAATTTTTTTCCACAAGTTTTTGGAAAATGAGGGAAGAAAATGAAAATGAATTTTTTTTTTCACACAAAGCTGTAAATTTATAAGATATTTCTAACACATAGCATGTACATAGCAAAAATTACACCCCAAAATACATTCTGCCACTCCTCCTGAGTATGGTGATACCACATATGTGACACTTTTCCACAGCCTGGCCACATACAGAGGCCCAACATGCAAGGAGCACCGCCAGGTGTTCTAGGAGCATAAATTACACATATCATTTCATTACAACCAATTACACTTTTGAAGGCCCTGGAACCCCAAGACAATGCAAACCCCCACAAAATTACCCCATTTTGGAAAGCGAACACCCCAACACATAATCTAGGAGGCATGGGCTGCAGATAGGTATTCAGGTACACTGATCGGCTTCAGAAAGGTACTCGGGTACTCTGATGAGCTTCAGAGAGGTACTTGGGTATTCTGCTGGGCTAGAGACAGGTACTCAGGTAATCTGATGGGCTGCAGATAGGTACTCTGGCACTCTGGGCTGGAGACAGGTACTCAGTTACTCTGGGCTGGAGAAAGGTACTCGGTTACTCTGGGCTGGAGACAGGTACTCGGGGCTGGAGACAGGTACTCGGGCACTCTGGGCTGGAGACAGGTACTCGGGTACTCTGGGTTGGAGACAGGTACTCGGGGCTGGAGACAGGTACTTGGGCACTCTAATGAGCTACAGAGAGGTACTTGGGTACTATGATGGGCTGCAGAGAGGTATCCGGGTACTCTAACAGGCTGGAGACAGGTACCTGGATACTTTGATGGGCAGAAGACAGGTAGTCAGGTACTCTATTGGGCTGCAGATCGATACTCAGATACCCTGATGGGCTGGAGACAGGAACTCAGGTATTCTGATGGGCTGCAGATAGGTACTCTGAAGGGCTGGAGACAGGTACTTGGGTACTCTGATAACAGGTACTTGGGTACTCTGCTGGGCTGGTGACAGGTACTCGGGTACTCTGATGAAAGGTACTCGGGTACTCTGATGGGCTAGTGACTGGTACTTGGGTAAGCTGATGACATGTTTTCGGGTACTCTGATGGGCTGCAGAGAGGTACTCGGGTACTCTGGGCTGGAGACAGGTACTCGGGTACTCTGATGGGATACAGAGAGGTACTCAGGTACTCTGATGGGCTGGTGACAGGTACTCGGGTACTCTGATGAGCTGGTGACAGGTACTTGGGTACTCCAATATTTCGATGACAGGTACTCAAAGTACCCGGGTACCTGTCATCAGAGTACCCGAGTACCTGTCACCAGCCCATCAGAGTACCCGAGTACCTGTCACCAGCCCATCAGAGTACCCGAGTACCTGTTACCAGAGTACCTGTCATCAAAGTACCTGAGTACCTGTCACCAGCCCATCAGAGTACCCGAGTACCTGTCACCAGCCCATCAGAGTACCCGAGTACCTGTCATCAGAGTACCTGATGGGATGGTGACAGGTACTCGGGTACTCTAATAGGCTGGTGACAGGTATTTTGATGGGTTAGTGACAGGTACTCTTTATTGGGAGGGGGGGAGCAATCAGTATGTTTTGGGGTGCACTGTATTCGGTAACTAGCTGTTACCACAATCTCCTGCTCACACAGGAAATGTATGTGAGGAGAAGAACATGGCGACAGCTAGTTACCGTTTTCTCTGACATTTTGTGACCGGCTGTGATTGGACACAGCCGGTCACGTGGTAAAAAGCCAATTTCATTGGCTCTTTACCTAGATCGGGGATGGGCTCTGTCCAAGGGACGAGCCTCGTCCCTGATCACCGCGCTGCGGGCCCCCAGGGGCACGCATTGGGGAGAGAAAGAGCGGCTCGCGCTGGAGCCGCTCATGTGATCGGCTGTGATTGACACAGCCGATCACGTGGTAAACAGCCAATTTCTATTGGCTGTTTACCTTGATCAGGGATGGGCTCTGTCTGAGGGACGAGCCTCATCCCTGATCGCTGCGCTGCACGCCCCCGGGGGCACGCAGTAGCAGCTAGAACGGGCGGACGTCATAAGGATCGAGAGAGCCTTCCTGCCGGCATCATTTTGCTATACGCGGCTATGGAAGTGGTGAATAAGCGCAAAGCTGTATTGCAAAAAATGGCCTGGTCATGAAAGGGGAGGGGGGGGGGTAAACCTTCCGTGGCTGAAGTGGTAATGATTCTGATCATATTTATATCTTCTGCACTTTGGACTATCACTGCAAACGCTTTTACAATGCTCATTTAGAAGGAGGTGAGTATAGGTAAAGGACTTACGACTTCTCACCAGGATGCTTCATTTGTTTTCATTGCTCTTTAGGGACTTTAGTAGTGGGAATGCCCATTTACACCAATGCATTCTGGCATTGCACACGTTTAATGTGCATTTCCTTGAGTTTAACGTGCTTTGTGTTAAGCAACCAAATGCGTTTAAATATTCTGCCAAAGCTAAAACTAGACTTGCAGCCTTATTTTCAATGCAGTGCACCACAGATGATCCATATCCATAGGAGCGTTCAGTAGCAGGGTACTCTAAACTGATCTCCTGCACAACAGTGCCATATACTTTATTTCCTATGTCATTTGGACCACAAATAGAAAACAGAAGGACCGCATATAGGCGGGCGGGCGAAGCGCGTTGACGCACTTCCGGTACGGCTCTGACGCATCGTCACTTCCGGTTACACTTCCTGGATCGGCTGTGGAACGCACGCTAACAGCGGCATCCACTACAATCTGTCACCTATACATTGCGAATTCTATATATATGTTTGTAAAGATGTTTTTGACTTTTTTTGGGAAATAAATCGTGTAAAACATACTTCACTATATGCGGTCCTTCTGTTTTCTATTTGTGGTCTATGGAGGAGACTCAGACTTGTTTTATCAAAAGAAATACCTGATACCATGTGGCATTCCATAGGAGAAGGCTTGGTGCAATATCCCATTTGATTTCAAGCTATATCTTTCTGCTGTTGCGGTGAGTGGGGAACCGAGAGGGGTCACCGTCACCTGGAGCACTTTATATAGTTTTTTGCACTGGAGCACTTTGGAATTGATCACTTAATGAAAGGACTTGTTATTTATATACTTATGTGATTTAAATTATTTATTCACACTATTTATTTCACTTTATGAATGTTGATTTGTATTTTATGCTAGCGCTGTTTTAAATTTGATTCCATAGTTTGTTTTGAAGACCATATTGCTACAGTGACACATGGGTAATTACTGCACATTTCTTAGGGCAATTAAATTTAGTTTGCTTTAATAAATAAATGAAAAAAGAAAGAAAAATGAACTATATTTATGTTATCTATCTTTAAATACCTTAACATGCAGGTTAAATAAAAGTACTGGGCCATTTCATTGACATATTGCTGTATACTTTAAGCTGCTAGGCACATTTATCACTTTGTTTTCAATACATTACTCTAGCTTGACACCTGTAATAGCTGGAAATTGTTTAAAGTATACCTGTCATGAGACTTTTTAAATTCCACTGTGATTTAAATTAATATTTCCTACAGTTTTACACCTTTAATTACTTTTTTTTTTTAAGTCTGTTAAAAAAAAAAAGTTCCCTTCCTGAAACAAAAATAAAAAAATAATTATTTTGCTTTTCTTACTTGTCCTCAAGCCAGACGTACACATTGCCTCTGTGTTGTGCTATTGTTTTTGCAATTTTCAAAGTTATCAGTTAAAGTGTAACTAAACCCAGGACCCTGCATTCACTATATCTGGTCTCCCACATTACAAAGAACATGGAAATTTAATAATTTTAATAAATACAAACTGCTCAATACCTTTTCTCATCAGCAGTATATAACAGTCTTGTGACTTCTATCAGTGTCTGGTTAAAACTTGTAGGAGGAATTCCCATTCTGCTCTCACTGTCCTTTGAGGCTGCAGGACCCCTGACCCTCTGTCTGGATAGTGTTGATTGGCCCTGTGCTGATCACATGCGATCTCCCACGAAAAAAACAAACAAACAAAACTCTCCCTTTTTACACAATGCAGAGGATTAACCCCTTAGGTTCCACAGTGAGTATAACAAGCATGCTTTACTGCATATAAACACTAGTTTTACTGTTGTGTGTTTAGTAACACTTTAAGCTTTCATTACAATTAATTCTCTTCAAATACCCAGTTTAATTATTTTTCCTGGGGTACATTGCTGTACCCTTGTTTGAGAAAGGGATGGTTCCTTTTGCTCTGAAAACGTCCCCATGCCACCCATGTCATCCCGATATCTCTTCTCTGCATCTCTGTTCTGGCTCCAGTTCTTGATTAGCGTTGCTCTCCACCCTGGTTCCCGTCCCAGCTGCCTCCTGCACTGGTCTGCCGTTCACATGGTAAACTCTGCATTGACCTCTAAGCTACTTCCTGGCGCTGCTCTGCTCTACCTGGCTGCAACCCCTACCGAGCTCTGCAGATGACACTAGAGGCCATTACATGCCTTTACTGATTTGCGAATGTAAGTGCAGTTTTAATTCGTATTGTCTTCTATTAAAATCTACACTTAGATGAGGGCGCTCATTGTTGTTGTTTTTTTTTGTTTTACAAAGTACAAAGTGAATATCCTATACTCCACAGAGAAGCTGCAGCCATTTGCATAGTGACTTTTATTGGACATTTCATGTAACTCTCGTTAATTTTAATTCTGCCACCCCCAGCTTTCTTGATACCATAAAGTATATAGTACTACTGAAAGTGAATCTCATTACAATTTCATCTGAAAGTCAGATATGGATATATTAGGCGTCATTTGGATATATTAGGCAGCAAGTAAACATGTTGTCCCTGAAGTTGGTGTGTTGAAAGCTGAAAAAAATGTGCATCACAGTTTGTGGTGTACGGGGCTGTGTAGCCACAGACTGGTCAGGGTGCCCATACTGACCCGTGTCCAAAGCCAAAATTGTCTACAAAGAGCATGTGAGCATAATAACTAGACAACAGAGAAATAAAAAAAAGTGGCCTGGTCTGATGAGTCATGTTTTCTTTTATATCATGTGGATGGCCGGGTGCGTGTGCATTGCTTTCCTTGGCAAACAATGGCACCAGAATGCACCATAGGAAGAAGGTAAGATGGAGGAGGGAGCGTGATGCTTTAGGCAATGCTCTGCTGGTAAACCTTGGGTTCTGCCATTCATGTGGATGTCACTTTGACGTATACAACCTACCTAAACAGAGTTTCTGGCCATGTGCAGATGGCAGTGGCCTCCTTCAGCAGGGTAATGCGCACAGCCACACAGCAAAAATGGTTTAAGGGACTCAACAAGTTTTAGATGTTAACTTGGCCTCCAAATTCTACAGATTCTCCAATCCTTTGAGCAGGGCCGGTGCTAGACTATTTTATGCCCTAGGCAAGACCAGCTACTTGCGCCCTCTCCCCCCCCCCCAAAAATGGGAAGGGGTTAAAAACTCCTCTATGTGACCCTGATCTGATGGTTCCTCCATGTTATGCTGTCATACCCAGTGACCCCCATATTCCTCCATTTCACACCCGGGGACCCTAATGTCCCTCCATGTCACACCCAGGGACTTTGATGTTTTTCCATGTCACACCCTGGGACCCCAATATTACTCCATGTCATGCTGTCATACCCACTGACCCCGATGTACCTCTATGTCAGATCCTGATGTTTTTCCATGTCACATTTGGGGACCCTGATGTTCCTCCGTGTCACACCTGGGGACCCTGATGTTCCTCCGTGTCACACCTGGGGACCCCAATCCCCCATGGCACACCCAGGGACCCCAATTCCTAATGGCACACCTGGTGACCCCGAACCCCTGTTAAACGTGGTGGCTCCTGGTGGAGGAAAAAGCAGCAGTCAGAAAGCAGTCAGAGAGCTCCGCACGTCCTTCATCACCAACCTCCTCAGACCATTCTGGTGCCTCGTCGCTTCTGCCCCAGTAAAGGTTCCGCCCTCCAGTGCCGAGCTCTGGCTCAGGTTCAGCTCTCCTCGGCTCCCTGCTTAATTCCGACCCAGGGAAATAAACAGCTGCCCACCAGCTCAGTGCAAAGAGTCACTTCCTTCCCGGGGTTAAGGCCACTCAGCTCCACCTGAAGAGGATCATCATACAGGCAGCACTCTGGGGGGCTCCCTTCTTACCTTTTGGGGCCCCTCCAACGGTGGTGGAAAGCCAGGGCCTGGTAGTTCCACCACTGCCCAAGACACTTGGAATCTTCTGCTGTCGCTTCCCCACCTCCGCCCCTCGCCTCAGCTCACAATAATCATTCATGATGGAGAGAGAGTGCCGACTCCTGGCTGCGCCCCTAGGTGGCGATGCGCCCTAGGCGGCTGCCTAGTTTGCCTAGTGGAAGCACCGGCCCTGCCTTTGAGTATCTGTTGGATTTGCTAGAAAAACAATTCTGGCCCTGCCTCGCAACTTACAGGACCTAGGGCATCTGCTACTGACATTTCAGGTACCACAGCATACCTTCAGAGGCATCACAGCCTTATATCCAACAGCCACTCTGGAAGACCTAACTATTGTGGGGAGCCCCTCCCTATTTGTTACCAGAGTACTGCAATTCCAGTGGGGTTCCACCCCATGTCCTTAGGGTTTGGATCCCTACAGCTCACTGCCTGTGTTACCGGAAATACCATGGACTTCACTGAAATGGATGCTCTTCATGAGGAAAAGCTTAAGTAATAAGTGTGTTATGTACAGTTTTACTGAGGTAGTAGTTCTTAGCTTGACTCTCTGTTGTTATAGAGTCTTCTAAAGGCTATGCTATGCAGCCATGTTTCCATGATTGATCCACAAAGACACTGACGTGTCCATGTTTTTGCTGCCTTTATTATTACCTTTCAAAAACAGTTCTTTATTACTGTATAAGTTATGCATACTCTTTGCCATTCTGACCCTCTTTTACATTATAAATTCTACTTTGTACCTCTAACCTCTATAGTAAACTGAAAGTTACAGTTACTCCCTGTCTGAATTTCCAGCCGATTCTCCATCCTTTCACACTACCATTCTCATAAAGTTTTATTTTATTTTTATTAATTATTTTTAGTAATACTACAAATACATCTATTGCATCCTTATTTCTTAAGCACATAAATCAGTTCCTGTATGAACTACAGTAAACTAGCAGAACAAATCCCCACGATAATTAATTTTAATCTTACCTCTTCTGTAGTGTCTTAAAGAATGAACACCATTGATTTATTTCTCATAGCTCTCCAGCATCTTGTACAAAACATTTGAATTATTAGATTACCTGAAAAGATTAGAAAATTAATATTTATGGATGCTTTCACAAACATGTACTGTATTTGCATCTTAAGTGTTACATATGTGTTTTTTGATGACTGTATGTTAATTTTTGTAATGACTAGCTGTGAAAAAAATGATGCCAATATTATTGCAACCAAAGCTAATTAAGTATTTTACTAATTAAGTTAATTTAGGAAAATAGGATAAAGTCTACCGTTGCTCAAGAGGTACAACTTTATTCAGAGCAGCATAATCCAACGTTTTGAGACTTCTGCAGAATCTGGTGCCACTAGTCATTTCACATCTGCCCTTCATCTCAGCACTGATCATACAAATCTATTGTTTAATGAAATGTCAAAGCTTTACGGTGGTCTTGATGAATCATTAAGGCTTTGTGACCTCTGGCAGCTCAGTGCAAAATGGATTCTTCCGTTGTTTGTGCAAGTTGTGCCTAGTATGCTTTATTAAACAGTAGCAAAATATGCTAAGCTTAACACCATATTTGACAACAGACTCCCCTGTCTGTTAGCAACAGGGAACATGCCAGGACATTCTTGGCAAATTCACTGAGCAGCTTTGGACTTCCATAATGACTCACTTTTACTGAGAAGTTAAACAAAATTATTTGTGAAACACACATCCAAAGGAAACCCAAGGCTGCCATGCACAGGCAGATCTCCCCCTAAGAGTCCATTCACACTGCCGCGACTTGTGAGGCGACTTGTGTGCCCTCAAGTTGCCCCAAGTCGCTTGACATAACAAAAGCAATGTTAATCAATGAGTGCCATCTTAATTGGCACTACAGAAGTCGCTCCGACTTCAGAAAAGGGTCCTGTACTATTTTGAGGCGACTTGTATCAGACTTGTCCCATAGACTTCAATGGGAGTCGTCTTCTTATATTATTTGAAGCGACTTGTGATCCAACTTTCCATTAAAATGGTCCTGAACCAGAAAAAAAGATAATTTTTCTTAGAATTTTTAGTAGCGCAGGGATGGGGCTCCGCTCCACCTGGGCGTTTTTGTTGCAGGCGTCTATCGGGCATTTTTTGGGCGTCTTTAGAGGCAGGCATGACTTTCTTTGGATTTAGTGTCGGGGGGGGGGGGGGTCTAAAAAGTGTACCTGTGAAGTTTCAGCTCTGTAGCATGTCCAGGACCAGAAAAAAAAGATAATTTTTCTTAGAATTTTTAGTAGCACAGGGATGGGGCTCCGCTCCACCTGGGCGTTTTTGTTGCAGGCGTTTATTGGGCATTTTTTGGGCGTTTTTGGAAGCAGGCATGACATTTGAACTTCTGTATAGTGCCCAAAAAATGCCCGATAAACGCCTGCAACAAAAACGCCCAGGTGGAGCGGAGCCCCATCCCTGTGCTATTAAAAATTCTAAGAAAAATTATCTTTTTTTCTGGTTCTGGACATGCTACAGAGCTTAAACTTCACAGGTACATTTTTTAGACCCCCCAGACACTAAATCCAAAAAAAGTCATGCCTGCCTCCAAAGACGCCCAAAAAATGCTCGATAAACACCTGCAACAAAAACGCCCAGGTGGAGCGGAGCCCCATCCCTGTGCTACTAAAAATTCTAAGAAAAATGATCTTTTTATCTGGTTCTGGACATGCTACAGAGCTGAAACCTTACAGGTACACTTTTTAGACCCCCCCAGACACTAAATCCAAAAAAAGTCATGCCTGCCTCCAAAGATGCCCAAAAAATGCCCGATAAACACCTGCAACAAAAACGCCCAGGTGGAGCGGAGTCCCATCCCTGCGCTACTAAAAATTCTAAGAAAAATTATCTTTTTTTTTCTGGTTCTGGACATGCTACAGAGCTGAAACTTCACAGGTACACTTTTTAGACCCCCCCAGACACTAAATCCAAAGAAATCTCATTTTTTTTTTCCAATAATTGGCTTTCTATCAAAAACGACAATTTTTGAGAACTTTTTTTTTGTGTGATTGAGCATGACCCAGAACCATCATATTCTGATTGGCCAAATACAAAGTCGTACAAAGTCGTCTATCATACAAGTCGCGCTGAATTCGCGCAAAGTCGCGCTGAAGTCGTGCTGAAAGTCACGCTAACAAGTCGCCCCTTATGAGGCGACTTTCTGGTCGTGGCAGTGTGAATGGGGTCTAAAAGTAAAGAGATCTGTTTGTGATTATATGGGCTGTGGCACAAATAAACAAATAAAGCCAACCATAAATTTAACTTTGTTCCTTTATGGAACAAGAAAAAAATTGTTCTGCTAATGTACACTGCTTAAAACAATTAAAGGAACACTTTTTATTCAGAGTATAACATCAAGTCAATTAAACTCCAGGGATATTGATCCTGTCAGTTAAGTAGAGGGTGTTTAATCCATTTCAGATGCTTTGGTGTTAATGAAATTAAGAACAGGTGCACTAGATGGGCAACAATGAGACAACCTCCAAAACAGGAATAGTTTTCACAGTTGGAGGCCACTGACTTTTTTTTCCCTACTCATATTTTCAGACTGTTTTTCACTAGTTTTGCATTTGGCTAGGGTCAGTGTCACTACATGGACCCTATAGAGGTTGCATAGGCAGCCCAACTCCTCCAGGATGGCACATCAATATGTGCGATTGCCAGAAGGTTTGTTGTGTCTCTCAACACAGTCTCAAGAGCATGGAGGAGATTCCAGGAGACAGGCAGTTACTCTAGGAGAGCTGAAGAGGGCCGTAGAAGGTCCTTAACCCATCAGCAGGACCGGTATCTGCTCCTTTGTGCAAGGAGGAACAGGAAGAGCACTCCCAGAGCCTTACAAATTGACTTACTCCCATGTCTGATGTGCAGGACGACACATCAATGCATGCCGTTGCCAGAAGGTTTGCTGTGTCTTCCAGCACAGTCTCAAGAGCATATAAGAGATTGCAGGAAACAGGCAGTTACACTAGGAGAGCTGCAAAGGGCCGTAGAAGGTCCTAAATTAATCAGCAGGACCGGTATCCGCTCCTTTGTGCAAGGTGGATCAGGATGAGCACTGCCAGAGCCCTACAAATTGACCTCCAGCAGGCCACTGGTGTGAATGTCTCTGACCGAAGAATCAGAAACAGACTTCATTAGGGTGGCCTGAGGGCCCGACGTCCTCTAGTTGATCTTGTGCTCACTCCCCTGCACCCTGGAGCTCAATTGGCATTTGCCCTCATCATGGGGGGGGGTGGGTACTCTGCCCCCCCACCCCAAAGCACCTTGTCCCCATGTTGATGGGGGCAAGGGCCTCTTCCTGACAACCCTAGGCTGTGGTTTTAGGGGTCTGCGGGTGGGGGGCTTATCGGAATCTGGAAGCCCCCTTTAACTAGGGGGACCACAGATCCTGCCCCTATGTAAATGAGTATCGGGTACATCGTACCCCTACCCATTTACCAAAAAAAGTGTCAAAAAGTAAGAAACACAGGAAACTGTTTTTGACAAGTCCTTTATTTTAAAAAAATGAAAAAAAAATGATGTCCCTTGATGTAAATCCATTGTCAATCATGACGCTGCTGGACCCGAAAAATGGAAAAAATAAAAAATGCTTCTGCCCCTTGGGAGGCCTCCCGCTGTCGCCTTCCCTCCGCTTTGACAGCTCTTATATAGGCAAGGGGTGGGGCTGGGCCACCTGGCTACGCCACCAGGTGGCACCGCCACCTTCTGAGGTCATGTGATGTCACACAAAGTAAGAAGGGGCGGGGCCACCCTGTTGCCTATGTAAGGACAGTTTTTTTAAATTCTGTCATAGAATTACCCTTAACCACTTATACAGAGCACTTTCACCCCCTTCCTGCCCAGATCAATTTTCAGCTTTCAGTGCTCATTGGCGTCCATGGGAAATCTTGGTCCGCTTGACATGGCACTGTTCCTAGTCTTTAACATTGGCCTTTATGGGAAATCTTGGACGGCATGACATGGCACTGCTCCCGAACCATAAGTGACAGGGACACCAAACTTGGGGAGCACCAAGAGGGAACCCAGGACTACAACATGTCCATACATTTTAAAAGTGGGGTATGTCTGTACACTACACTGACTGCACTAAACTGACTGAACATACTATCCACTAACTACCTGTCTAATCTCCATTGTCACACACAATACACAGCTGTCGTGTAAGCAGCAGCCTTATATAGTGTGGGGCGTGGATCTAGCCCCTGAGCCATGATTGGCCAAGGGCACTCTGCCTTTGGCCAATCATGGCTCTCACAGTACATTGTGCTGTGAGTGGCCAAAGCATACAGGTCAGGTGCATGCTTTGGCTAATCATCAGCAACCAATGCACTGCAAGAGCGCAGTGCATCATGGGGTGCTCATCGGCGGGCAAATTTCCCACCGAGCGCCCCATTTGTGCGAGTGTTTAGCGAACACACGTAAAGCTGATGTTCGAGTCAAACTTACAGCCCATCCCTAATGTGTATATGGTTTATTTCATATTGTGGACACCTTTTACACATCAAATTTTTTAACCCTTGTTTTCGGTTATCCATGTAATTTATGCTTTACACTGGTCCTCTCTGTTCTGCAGCTTATTCCTGTTCATGCTTAGTTACTGTGTTTTCTCCTTTAAACAGCCAGAGTCATCTGCCCCTCCCAGCCTACTTGTGCATGATTGGCAACTTCCTCAATGGCCGCATTAGAGAAAGTGAAGACCGGAAATGAAGCTACAACAGCGCAACTTCCGAGGCCAGATGTGATGTCACACTGGCCGGCAGGAGGAGAAGGAACTAGCGATACCTGGCGCCAATGGTCACATTTAAATACTATAGATCCACTACTGCAACATGTGGATTTGACTTGAGAAAATGGTTCTTATTCCAAAATGTTGTGACATCAACCTCCACTTTCTGAGTGTCTGCCACCAGTGGGATATTTTTCTGGTATCAGTTTAGGTGCATATGCAGTATGTTGCTTTCTGTACTAATACTCTGGATCTCCCAATTACAGTACCGGAAAGTATTCACAGCACTTCATTTTTTCCACATTTTGTTATGTTACAGCCTTATTCCAAAAATGGATTAAATTCATTATTTTCCTCAAAATTCTACAAACAATACCTCATAATGAAAACATGAAAGACGTTTGTTTGAAATCTTTGCAAATTTATTAAAAATAAAAAACAAAAAAAATCACGTTTACAAGTATTCACAGCCTTTGCACAATAATTTGTTAAAGCACCATTGGCGCCAATTACAGCCTCAAGTCTTTTTGAGTACAATGCTGCAAGGTTGGCATACCTATTTTTGGGCAGTTTCTCCCATTCGTCTTTGCAGTACCTCTCAAGCTCCATCAGGTTGGATGGGGAGCATCGGTACACAGCCATTTTCAGATCTCTCCAGAAATGTTCAGTCGGGTTGAAGTCTGAGCTCTGGCTGGGCCACTCAAGGACACAACTCCTTTGTTATCTTGGCTGTGTGCATAAGGTCATGTTGGAAGATGAACTTTCGCCCCAGTCTGAGGTCCAGAGCACTCAGGAGCAGGTATTCATTAAGGATGTCTCTGTAAATTGCTGCATTCATCTTTCCCTCAATCCTGACTACTCTCCCAGTTCCTGTCACTGAAAAACATGCCCACAGCATGATGCGGCCACCACCATGCTTCACTGTAGGGATGGTATTGGCCGGGTGATGAACGGTGCTTGGTTTTCTCCAAACATGACACTTGTCATTCATGCCAAAGAGTTCAATCTTTGTTTTATCAGACCAGAGAATTTAGTTTCTCATGGTCTGAGAGTCCTTCAGGTGCCTTTTGTCAAACTCCAGGCAGGCTGTTCTGTTTGGCCTGATTGGTGGAGTGCTGCAGAGTTGGTTGTTCTACTGGAAGGTTCTCCTCTTTCCACAGAGAAATGCTGGAGCTCTGTTAGAGTGAGCATCGGGTTCTTGGTCAACTCCCTGACTAAGGCCCTTCTCCCCCAATCACTCAGTTTGGCCAGGCAGAAAACTTTAGGAAGAGTCCTGGTGGTTCCAAACTTCTTCTATTTACGGATGACGAAGACCACTGTGCTCATTGGGCCCTTCAATGCTGCAGACATTTTTTTGTACCCTTCCCCATATCTGTGCCTGTATACAATCCTGTCTCTGAGGTCTATAGCCATTTCCCTGGACTTCATGGCTTTGTTTGTGCTCTGACAAGCACTGTTAACTGTGGGACCTTATATAGGTGTGTGCCTTTCCAAATCATGTCCAATCAACTGAATTTACCACATGTGGACTCCAATCAAGTTGTAGAAACATCCCAAGGATGATCAGTGGAAACAGGATGCACCTGGGCCCAATTTTGAGTGTTATGGCAAAGGCTGTGATTTTTTTTTTTTCATTTTCTTAAATTTGCAAAGATTTTAAACAAAGGTCTTTCATGTTGTCATTGTAGGGTATTGTTTGTAGAATTTTGAGGAAAATAATGAATTTAATCAATTTTGGAAAAAGGTAACAAAATGCAAAAAAAGGGAAGCGCTGTGAATACTTTCCAGATGCACTTTATACCCCCCTGTGGTTTGTGTTGATTATACATCTTATAGTATCTCTCTGCCTAGGTGAGTGGGTTATAGGGTGATATCTGGTATATGTGCTAAAATATATTGTGAAGTATAATTTCTAAGCTATACTTTTTCCAAAAAATATATGTAATTGTTTGAAACACTAGGTGCTTGATGTGCTGCCTGTTATTTATATTTAAATCTCTGATACTGGCAACACAAAGGATTTGTCAGGCAATTTGGTGACTTTTGGTTAACTTTTGATAGCAAAAACAACTGATTGGACAGCTCAAGCAACCACCAACTCTCAAACACAACACAGACAAAAAAAAACACCATTTTGTGTTCTACGGAATGACTTTTAGCCTTTCAGCTTTTTATTTTTGCCTGCATCCATGTTATTGTAATTTCCTTACTTCCTGTTTGGTGAAAAAAAGTTGTCACCGGACAGAAAGCGAGGTTAAAACTTTACTTGAGCCCTTGGTAGCAGTCAAAATCAGACATGGGTTCTAAACCTTTTCCACTTTATCTAAAATTTCAAAAAAACGTCTAAAATAGCCGTACATAAATTTTAACATCATGATTGCTGGTAGTAAAACGATATTACTGTGTGCCTTTAATTTTAAATGTATGTTTTTTTTTCCAAGCTATTATTTTAAAAGCCAAAGTTAGGACAGGCAAAGACAGTCTTTCTGTTACTTTTCAGCACCACATTCGCATAAATCCCTTATACAAACACAGAAGCAGCTGTATGTTATGTACATATACTGTTAAACAAAGCAAACTAAATATTATGTGGTTAGCTTTAGAGTCACATAGCAGATGTACATTGGCTTCAGTTGGAAAAGATAAATATATATATATATATATTTTTTTTTTTTTTTGCAATAGGGGTAGGTTTCAGCCTAAAAAAAATCACATATGTTTCCATCTTTTAATCAATTTTGCATCAAATGTAAGAACATGCAATATAATACTACAATATATTTAGTCTCTACCAAACACCAGATGTACTTCCATAAAATGGTTCTAAAGTCATTTTTTTTTTTTATCTTAAAGTGGTTGTAAAGGCAGAAGGTTTTCTATCCAAATGCATTCTATGCATTAAGATAAAAAAACTTCTGTGTGCAGCAGCCCCCCTCAGCCTCCTGCCCAGCCCCCCTAATACTAAGCTGAGCCCCATCTTTATCCAGCGATGTTGCAGGACTGTCTTGGCTGCCCGGGACCCCCCGCATTGGCTGAGACAGCAGCACAGTGCCCTTGGCTCCTGCTGCAGTCAATCACATTCAGCCAGCCAATGAAAAGTGTTATTGAACTTTTTGGGATATTGGGATTAGGAGTGTATGTTTGAGTCTTGTTATTTGGTGTATTGTTTATGTATTGTTTATGGTAACTTTCATGTGTAAGGAACTTTATGTATTTTGTTGTTCCCCCATTTGATACAAGGAGGATCTGGGCTGCTCTAAGCAAAACCATGTGATGAGAGAGGAGGTGGAGAGATTTGTAATGAGAGAAGAGGTCGGGGGATTTGTGATGAGAGAAGAGGTGGGGAGATTCGTAGTGAGAAAAGAACTGGGGAGATTCGTAAAGAGAGAAGAGCTAGGGGGATTCATGATGAGAGAAGAGCTGGGGGGATTTGGGATGAGAGAAGAGCTGGGGGGATTTCTGATGAGAGAAGAGCTGGGGAGATTCGTAATGAGAGAAGAGGTGAGGGATTTGTGATGAGAGAGGAGGTGGGGAGATTTGTAATGAGAGAAGAGGTGGGGGGATTTGTGATGAGAGAAGAGGTGGGGAGATTCGTAATGAGAGAAGAACTGGAGAGATTCGTAATGAGTGAAGAGCTAGGGGATTGATGATGAGAGAAAAGCTGGGGGGATTTGGGATGAGAGAAGAGCTGGGGGGATTTGTGATGAGAGAAGAGGTGGGGAGATTCGTAATGAGAGAAGAGGTGGGGAGATCCGTAATGAGAGAAGAGGTGGGGGGATTTGTGATGAGAGAAGAGGTGGGGAGATTCGTAATGAGAGAAGAGGTGGGGAGATTCGTAATGAGAGAAGAGCTAGGGGGATTCATGATGAGAGAAGAGCTAGGGGGATTTGTGACGAGAGAGGAGGTGGGGAGATGTGTAATGAGAGAAGAGGTGGGGAGATTCGTAATGAGAGAAGAGGTGGGGGGATTTGTGATGAGAGAAGAGGTGGGGAGATTCGTAATGAGAGAAGAGGTGGGGAGATTTGTAATGAGAGAAGAGCTAGGGGGATTCATGATGAGAGAAGAGCTGGGGGGATTTGGGATGAGAGAAGAGCTGGGGGGATTTGGGATGAGAGAAGAGCTGGAGGAATTTGTGATAAGAGAAGAGCTGGGGGGATTTATGATGAGAGAAGAGCTGGGGGGATTCATGATGAGGGAAGAGCTGGGGGGATTTGTGATGAGAGAAGGGGTGGGGAGATTTGTAATGAGAGAAGAGGTGGGGAGATTTGTGATGAGAGAAGAGGTGGGGGGATTTGTGATGAGAGCGGAGGTGGGGAGATTTGTAATGAGAGAAGAGGTGGGGAGATTCGTAATGAGAGAAGAACTGGGGGGATTCATAATGAGAGAAGAGCTAGGGGGATTTGTGATGAGAGAAGAGCTGGGGGATTTGTGATGAAAGAAGAGCTGGAGAGATTTGTAATGAGAGAGGAGGTGGGGGATTTGTGATAAAAGAAGAGCTGGGGGGATTTGTGATGAGAGAAGAGCTGGGGTGATTTGTGATAAGAGGAGAGCTGGGAAAGTGTGTAAGTGTGTGTGTGGGGGGGGGGGGGGTTTGTTCAGAGAGTAGAGCTGGGGGGATTTTAGCAGAGAGGAGACCTGGGGTAAGAGCTGCAGAGGGTAGAAGGCAGGTTGTGCAAAGTGAGAGATGTGGAGGGTAGGGCAGGTTGTGCAGAGCTCACCTCTGCACAACCTGCTGTGGCAGAAGCTGGGGGTGTTCAGAGGTGAAACATGGGGGGAGGCAAAGATAAAAGCTTAGACTTGGGGTGAGCTTTAGATGGGGGGTCCAGAAGGGGGCAGAGATAATGTGGATGGGGTGCAGAGGTGAGTTTTGGATTGGGGGTGTAATCTGTAGGGGGATTTTTGCTTGGGGAAGATCAGGGAAACAGTAAAGCATACAGAGTTCAGTGACCAAGATGGCACAGCATGCAGGGTGCAGTGGTGAGAATTTTGAAACACCTTGTACATTACATACTCAGAACCACTATACTCTGCATGCTGTGCTGTATGTTACATATTAAAGGCTTTGAGATGGTACTCCTGAATGCTGTACTCTGTACAGTTTTGCGCTACATACTCCTGAGCCCTGCATTATGTATGCTGGATTGCATATTACATACTCCTGAGCCCTGCATTATGTATGCTGGACTGCATATTACATACTCCTGAGCCCTGAATTCTGTATTCTAGACTGCATATTACATACGCTTTACCACTGCATTCTGTGTGATGGCCTCTGTGTTTAATATTCCTGGCCCCTGCACTCTGTACACAGGGCTAAATTTTGCATATTCCTGAGCACAAGGGATGCTTTGCATTGAATAAGTAATCATTGAATGTAAGTACTATCCCTTTTGCTGATTTTTTTTTCTGCACTCTGTGATACGCACTTCTCACAACTGCACAATACTCACTCCTGAGCCCTGTGTGTTATGAACTCCCAAGTCTTGTACTTTGTGTGGTACACATTCCTGAACCATATACCCTATGTGATACACAGTTTTAAACCTTAACTTATTACAATTTATTAGCGCCACTGTACTTCTCTACTCTAAGAAAGGTGTGGCTGGGGGTGTGGTTTGGGTGTGATTGAGGCGGGGGTTTTGGCGTGGTTGGGGCAGAGAGTTGGGCAGAGACTATGAGTTCTTGCACCTATTCTCTGAGTAAAAAAGCCCTGAACACACATCATTTATTTTTCTTACATACTGTATAGCTCTTGCTGTTCTTTTTTGTATTTTCTCACAATTTTTTGTATATGATTATTATTATTTGAAAATGTTAAAACCAACTATTGATTTAAGAAAAACCTTTTCTCTCTTCAGTAGATGCCAGTTCTGTTGTTAAAAGTTTTATTAAGCCTTGCTAAAATGATAACTAGAAATTCATTTTTAAACTACAATATTGCTTTTGGCACTTTTCACTCATGTCACTTTCATGAATTTGGCCAAATGTCCATTGTTGCAAATATTTTATGAGTGAGCCTACAGCTATAGATTCATCAGCTCTAATATTGTACTGAAACGTTTAAAAATATTATCTAGCCAAGGGCATCAGCTGTAGCAGGGTGTTGTGCTGTAGGTATTGAGAAATACATTTCTTGGGATTGCAATAGGACTGGGGGTATAATATAACAATTCTGATTTCCATAACAATGAGTTTAAACAGAATTAATGAAATATTGGATCTATTCTGTAGTGAGAACATGTTTATGTTAATAGTGGTCCCACCAGCTGCTGATCCTGAATATTAGAAATAAATGTATAGAAACACACTATATTGTACAGATAGGTCTGACCAAAACTGATATTTTTTATTTTTTTGGTGTATGCCAGCTGCTTTTAACTTTGTGGCATATAAAAGACCAAGCTGGTCCAAATGAACTGTTTCCTTCACTAGAACAGGCAGTAACTGTGAGCGCATAAACTGTATCTAATAACAGCTACATACAGTATACAGTGCTGTGTTCCGGCAGCAGTACAGGGACTTCCTGTTCCGCTCCCTTAATAAAATAAAATCAGACTGAGCGCTGCTTAGTCATTCACAGGAAGCTGTGTATTCTGAACAAGTTGTGTATTCTAAACAAGTACAAGGCTTCCTCTGCTTGGCTGAGGTGGAGATTGTGACATCATCCACCCATGTCTTCACTTCAGCCAAGCAGAGGAAGTCTTCTATTCATTGAAAAAAACACAAGGTTTCCTGTGATTGGCTGAGCAGCACTCAGCCTGACTCGATTTTGGCCCAGAAAGCATTTGCACCCCACAGCCAGAACACAGCGCTGTATACTGTATGTAGTTAATGCTACATACAATATATACAGTGCACACAGCCACTACAGGTGTTAGTGAAAGACATAGTTTTGTTTGGACCAGATTGATCCAAACAAACTATTTAACCACTTTCTGCCGACGTTATAGCCGAAAGACAGCTACTACCTTTGCCGGGAGGGTGTACATGGATGTCCACTCGTGATCACGCTGATCGCAGCGGGGCACTCTGTGATCGCTGAGTCTTTCAGACTCAGCTGATCACAGATCAGGGTAAAGGGCCAATGATAGCTGCCTTTTACCATGTGGTCAGCTGTGTCCAATGACAGCTGATCATGGATGTAAACACAAGACTGAGAAGAGAGTCGATAACTGGTATGTGTTAAAGGGACATCTACACAGACAATCAGGGCACTGATTATCAGTGTCATGATTATTAGTGCAGTCCCAACAGTGCCCACCAGTGATGCCAATCAGTGTTCATCAGTGCCCGCCAATCAGTGTCCATCAGTGTTGCCGATCAGTGCCTCCTCATCAGTGTAACCTATTAGTGCTGCCTACCAGTGCCCATCAGTGCCTCCTATCAGTGCTGCCTATTAGTACCACCTATCAGTGCTGCCTATCAGAGCCCATCAGTGCCACCTATCAGTGCTCATTAGTGCCACCCTATCAATGCAGCCTCATAAGTGCCCACCAGTGCCTCCTCATCTGTGCCCACCAGTGCCACCTTATCAGTGCCCATCAGTGTCACCTCATCAGTGCCCATTAGTGTCACCTCATCAGTGCCCATCAGTGCAGCCTTATAGTGCCCATCAGGGCAGCCTCATCAGCGCACATCAGTAAAGGAGAAAAATTAGCTGTTTTCAAAATGCTATAACAAACTATGAAAATGTTTTTTTGTTCAAACTTTTCGGTCTTTTTTAGTTTGTTTAACAAAAAATAAAAACCCCAACCCAGTGGTGATTAAATACCACCAAAAGAAAGCTGTATTTGTGTGAAAAAAAAATGAAAAAATGGCATATGGGTACAGTATAACATGACCGTGCAATTGTCATTTAAAGTGTGGCAACGCTGAAAGCTGAAAATTGGCCTGGGCAGGAAGGGGGTAAAAGTGCCCAATAGGCAAGTGGTAAAATTCACCAAAACCTGGAACTGGGCTTTAATGCAGCTTTGTAACCATTAACACATAAGTGAATGGAAGAGTGAGTGGGAAACATTTGAGAAAGCCACATAAAAATATTACTTAAAGGCAAACACTGCACTAATAATTCAAAAAACAGTATGAGCTTGTTGTAAATAAACTACATTTCCCCTCAACTTTAAAGAGGAACTCTACACAGATGTTTTTTTAAAGTTGTATTTTTTAAATGCAGGCAGTGCAAGAACCTGCATTTGACCTGGTATCAGCCTCTTGCAGTCCCAGTACAGCAGTGCTGAAGTGTAAGATCAATAATGAACACAAGGAGCAAATTAGCTCATGTAAAACCAATTCCTATAATAATTACAAATAACTAAACTATAAAATAATAAGTGTCTCTCTGCCTCAAACTGCTTCCAAATAAATATATATTTAATAAACCATAAAGTGTCCTTTGTACTTCTATTGTGCATACAATAAATCACGTGTATGTGTGTGCGTGTGTGTGTGTGTGTTTCTGCGTGTGACAGCCATGTTGGGAATTCAGCCATTACATTTTACTTGTCACTGTCTATTCTGTGTTAGACCAGAGACACACCTCCAGTTTACACAGTCCACAACCTCTTAGTTGCATGCCTCCTCTTGCACCTCTTATCAGTCTGTTGATTGGACTATCAGAATATAGCCCCCAATACCCATCTTAGTGTCCATAAAGCTGTCTGACTTGCCCGCTTGAGTGACTGGAGTTTTAACAACTTTTCAACTCTTCCACCTTTTATAAATACCATAGCAATCCACATTCCTAATAGACTAGTTAGCAGCCAAAACTCTAAAACTTCAATATATTTCATAACTCATGAAATAATAACCACACAGCCAGAATATAGACAAATTTAGACATGTGCAATTTGTTTTGGTCCGAATGTAACTTCAGCCACATTTTTAGTTATTCGGGGATTCAGATGTATATGTATTGTAACAAATTTTGTTGAAATTTGTCGAAATTAGTTTTGTTTATTTGTTTTCAAAGGAATTCCACATTTTTGGAAGGATCTGAATTCAGATCGGTCAACAAATGGTTGACCGATCCTTAGCAAGCAGAGACTCATCAGCTATCAGCAGACTTCCCCGCTGAGACCTGAAATGTAAATAAAAGAATGTCACAATAGAAAATTCAGAAAAAAACAGAGTGGGGTTCCTAACGCCAAAATAAAAAAAAAGTGCGGGGGTCCCCCCAAAATACATACCAGACCCTTATCCAAGCTGTTATACCTGAAGGGTTTCACATGTACTGTCACTTTAAGGCTGGCTCCACCCAGGAGTGATGACAAGGGTCAAGGGGCAGAGTGGCTATTTTAGACACATGTAGAGATGTATTGATATACAGAGCTGTCCTGTAATGCCTGTTGGAGTGTACAGAGAGTACTGAATAAACATCCGTTGTTCCAGACCAGAGTCCCGTGTCTCTCACAACACAGAGAATATAACAGTGGCGACGAGGATGGGATTTACAAGGTTACTATCCGTGTGAAAAAAGGAAAAGAAGAAGAAAAAAAAAAAAAAACTCCGGATTGTCAGCTGAATACAAACACCCACAGAGCCCAGCAGGAAAATGTCATTGATCGGGACATTAAGTGAATTTGATGGAGAACAGACATCCTGGAGTTCCTGGGTTGAGAGACTAGAACAATATTTTGCTGCAAATGCCATCCCAGGCGACAGGCAAGTAGCAGTATTTCTGACAGTGGTTGGTGCTAGGACATATGACACTCTTAGGGATCTCCTTTTCCCTGAAAAACCAGCAACTAAGACTTTGGCAGAACTCCTGACACTGTTAGGGAATCACTTCCAGCCTAAACCACTAGAGATTGCAGAGAGATTCCGGTCCTATCAGCGGCAGCAGCAGCCAGGTGAAGATATTAAAGCTTATGTGCTCGCCCTTCGCAGACTAGCCTCAACCTGTTCTTTTGGGGAGTATTTACCGACTGCACTGAGGGATAAGTTTGTCATGGGACTAAATAGTGAGTCTAGCCAAAAGAGACTGTTAACAGAGAAAGATCTTACCCTTACAAAGGCAATTGAGATAGCTTCAGTGATGGAAATGGTTGTGAAAGATACAGAGGCATTGAACCCCCAGAGCAGAAGGGAAGAGGTTAAAGAGGAAGTTTTCAGAACAGCAGTCAAGCCAACAGCAGCAGACTGTAAATATAGAACCTCAGCAACCCGGACGTCAGCTTGCTACTGTTGTGGGAATACATACCATGATCACAAAGTCTGCCGGTTTAAGGATCAGCTCTGTCATAATTGTGGTAAGGCAGGCCATCTGAAACGAGTCTGCCGTAGTAAGAAGGTGCGAAATAAACAACCTCTGAACACCAGGACAAAAGCATATATGGTGGGAAGATATACATCGTCATCTGAATCAGAGGATGAGGAAGTGCTCCACAGATTGGACATACATCATATGCATTCAGCACCCTCAGAAATGACTGTAGAGGTAACCGTGGAAGGAAAGAAACTCAAGATGGATGTAGACACAGGAGCAGCAGTTTCAGTTATCACCCAGAAACAATGTAGAAAACTTCTGATCCGAATAACTGTCCGTCCAACACCAATCAAACTGCAAACATACTCAAAGCAGATACTCCACCCACTGGGTTACGTGAAAGTACAGGTATCCTACAAGGGTCAGATGAAAAGAATGCCATTATATATCCTAGAACATGGGGGACCCCCTCTCTTTGGGAGAGACTGGATTGCTCACTTTGGCATGCCAGACATCACCATAAACCCCTTCAACACCGTGACCATCCCATCAGGAGATAACGAGGGATGGGTGGAATCCCTGAAACAGCGATTCCCACAAGTCTTTGATAACCATTTGGGTAAAATAAAGCATGACTGTGTGAGACTCAGGCTGAAACCCAATGCCCAGCCTAGGTTCTTCAAAGCTCGGATGGTACCTTTCGCACTCCAAGCAGGTGTGGAAGCTGAACTAAGCCGGCTGGAGGAACAAGGTGTCATCTCAAAGGTAGAGCACAGCGAGTGGGCATCACCAGTTGTACCAGTAAAGAAAGCGAATGGGGACTTACGCATTTGTGGCGATTTCCGCATGGCACTAAATTCTCAACTGGAGATAGACCAGTATCCCCTACCCAGAGTAGATGACATTTTTGCCTCTCTTGCAGGAGGTCAAAAGTTCACCAAGCTTGATCTCAGGCAAGCTTATTTACAGTTTGAGGTCCACCCTTCTTCCCGCAAGTTTCTAACCATCAACACTCACAAGGGACTGTATGAATACAATCGGATGGTGTTTGGTGTAGCCTCCGCCCCGCCATTTGGCAACGCAAAATGGATGAGATTTTGGCAGACATTCCTTTCACACAGTGCCTGTTAGATGATATGCTCATCACGGGCCTGACGGACCAGGAACACAAGCGTAACATGGAGCTTGTGTTGGCCAGACTCCAAGAGCAGGGTCTAAAAGTGAACTTAGCGAAATGCCAATTCATGGTACCTAAATTGGAGTTTTGTGGCCACCTTGTGGATGCAGAGGGTATACACACCACGGAAGCCAAAGTTGATGCTTTAGTAAAACTCCAGCCCCAACCAACGTCCAACAGCTGCGATCATACCTGGGCTTGCTGAACTATTACCACAAATTCCTGCCGGATCTAGCACACACTTTGTTTCCATTAAACAAGCTTTTGGAGAAACACTCCAGATGGAACTGGTCGCCTGAATGCCAACGTGCTTTTGAAGTTTCTAAGCGAAAGCTGTTGGCGTCACGCATGCTCGTGCACTGTGACCTCCAAAGGCCTCTCACCTTGGCTTGTGATGCCTCACCCTATGGTCTAGGGGCTGTACTATCTCACGGTTTACCAGATGGGTCAGAGAAACCTGTGGCATTCGCCTCCAGGTCCTTGACAAAAGCAGAAAGCAATTACTCTCACATTGACAAAGAGGCTCTGGCGCTCATATGGGCAATTAAGAAGTTTCATCTTTACCTGTATGGTAGGGAATTCACCATACTGACTGATCATAAACCACTCCTTCAGATCTTTAGCCCTGACAAAGGCATCTCCCAGACGACTGCGGCCCGTCTTCAACGCTATGCCCTATTCTTGGGAGCATATAGCTACAAAATCCAGTATCGCAGCCATGATGCCAATGCTAATGCGGACGCCATGTCCCGTCTGACAAGGACATTAACAGACTCTTCTCCACTTGTCAAGAGTTGTCGTTACACCAGCCTGTCCTTTCTGTCTTCCGGGGAAGTAGCAGCCCATACAGCCAAGGATACCTTCCTTAAGACAATAATCTCCTGGGTACGGTATGGTTGGCCTGCAACTGTCACACAGGATTATGAACCTTACTTCCGTAGGCGTCTGGAATTAACTGTGGCTGGCAACTGTGTTTTATGGGGAGACCGAGTGATCGTTCCACAGACCCTCCGGAGACACATTCTGGACTTGCTACATACTGGTCATCCCAGGGGCACACGTATGAAACAAAAGGCCCAGGGCTATGTGTGGTGGCCAAACCTCGACTCCGATATCACAACATATGTGAATGCGTGTGCTGGATGTGCAAAAACTGCAAGAGACCCTCCTCGAGGGTGCGTCCAGGCCTGGACTTGGCCCACGGTTCCCTGGTTTCGCCTACACTTGGACTTTGCAGGCCCGAGCAGAGGACACACCTTTTTGATCATTATTGATGCCCATTCAAAGTGGCCTGAGGTCATTCCTGTTACCCAGCCGACGACTAAGGCGACCATTTCCATACTGTTACATCTCGCTGCTACGTTTGGATACCCCAGAGAAATTGTCACAGACAAAGGTGCACAATTCACAAGCCAGGAGTTTCAGGGTTTCCTGACTGCCCACAACATCAAAACACAAGTTGACCGCACCTTACCACCCGGCTACAAATGGTCAAGCAGAAAGGTTTGTACAGACCTTCAAACGCTATTTCAAAGCTACAGTGGCTACAAGTAAACAACAGTCCCTGTCACCCCAGCAGCTGGACTCCTTCCTTTCTGCTTACAGAACCACACCACATGCAACCACTGGGAAAACTCCAGCTGAACTTCTTTTGGGTCGGCAGCCATGGACTGTTTTGGATATGCTCCGCCCTCAAACGGTCCAGGAACATGTATGGCAGTCCCAAAACAAGAGGGTCGAATACGACGAGAATCCCTAGTTTACAGCCCAGCAAAAGGTATGGGCTCGATCTTATGGCGCTTCCAACACTCGTTGGCTTCCTGCTAACGTCGCAGAGACTTTGGGACCCAAAATGTATAGAGTCTGCCTGGAAGATGGTTCCATTTGCAGACGGCATGCGGACCAATTGCGTCCTCGTTCTCAGCTGCCTAAATCCCTTACATCGGCTGCACCTCCAGTGTCTCAAGGATCTGCTCCTACCGGAGGCATTGAGACTGATGCTTGGGGGGACTCTGAACTTTTGAACTCAGCTCCAGCAGAGCCCTCCAGCCCTGGTCCAGAGGTCTGTTCACCCTCTGAGCTAGGGGATCCCCTCTTGGCCCCGCCGGTGTCCATTCCGGCCAGCCCTGCTTCCTCCGGCCCCGAGGCCCTGGGTGTCCATCCTCAACGACGCTGTCGCCCTCCTGACCGGTTTCAGCTGCAAGAGCGGTTACGAGACTTTCGATGGGCCCGCCGAAAGTGATCCGCTGCCATGTTCTCCCCGTAGCGTCCCTGGAAGTTGTTCTCACATCCGGACGCGGAAGAGGCCATGTAAATCTCCTGAGTTGGAGGACTCTATGGGACAATTATTAGTTACTGTTTTATGCCTGTTCTCGTTTTGTTGTGTTTTTTTTTGTTGTTGTTTTTTTTTGGGATGGATGGAAGGTGTTATACCTGAAGGGTTTCACATGTACTGTCACTTTAAGGCTGGCTCCACCAAGGAGTGATGACAAGGGTCAAGGGGCAGAGTGGCCATTTTAGACACTTGTAGAGATGTATTGATATACAGAGCTGTCCTGTAATGCCTGTTGGAGTGAACAGAGAGTACTGAATAAACATCCGTTGTTCCAGACCAGAGTCCTGTGTCTCTCACAACACAGAGAATATAACACAAGCATGCAGCCCGGCAGGCCAGGAAAGTGAGCGATCGCCCTCCCCTCCTGAACCATACCAGGCCACATGCCATAAACATGGGGGGTTGTTTTGGGGCAGGGGGGCACTGCCTCCCCACCCCAAAGCCCCTTGTCCCCATGTTGATGGGGACAAGGGCCTCTTCCCTACAACTCTGGGCTGTGGTTGTGGAGGGTGTCTGCGGACTGGGGGGGTTTTTGGAATCCTGAAGCCCCCTTTAACAAGGGGGCCCACTAGATCCTGCCACCCCTCCCATGGGAATGAGTATGCGGTACATAGTACCCCTACCAATTCACCAAGAAAGTGTAAAAAGTGAGAAAAGACAGTACACAAGTGTTGGATAAGTCCTTTATTAAAAAATCAATCACGCCACCCACCACACCGCCAGATCTGAAAAAAAGAAAAAAAAAAACCTCCGGCCTCGTTGAAGGCCCCCCCGCCGACTGCCTGCTCCTCAGTCTGACATTCCTTAAATTGCTAAGGGGCGGTGTCGCCCGATGACGTCAACAGGAGACCACCCTTGTGAAGTCACTGACCGGGGCATGCTGGGTCGATGATGTCAAAAGGGGGCAGGCCAGCTGACAGCTGATGAGTTAGCGGTTGTTGAGGACGGGGTGCATGACTTTCCACAGCCCACTGCTTAACAACCAGCTATTCTTCACACCGATTTCGAATTGGTCGATATTATTTTTGACCGATCCAAATTCGAATCGTACCGAAAATTTGGAAATCGTTACAAAATTAACTGTTCCGCCACCTCCAGCTCTCGCCTTCTGATCCATGCTCACCACTGTCAACCGTAACAAAAAAAGCCTTCTGTGTTTACAAGGGTAGCTTTCCTCTCAGTGGCTCTCACAGATCCCTGCCTGCCCTGCACTCACAGTGGGGACAAGGGAGATGCAGGTGCAGTGTGGGTTGGGACATCACCTGGTAAGCTGCACTGTGATCCCCCCTGTGCCCGGGTGCACAGATGCCAACCAGTGATCTTCTTACAAGTGAGGCTGGGGTAGGTGAGCTGCGAGAGAGCTTTTGGAGGGCTGTGGAGGGAGATGTGTGCACAGGTGGGGGGTGGAGGAGACATTGAACCCCTGCTATTTATTGCCCCTTTAATATCCTCCCACCGCAAACTGGCACTGTTCAATGCGGTCTGACAGGGGTCAAGGTTGAGTTCTTGCCATGGGCGTGCGCAGAACTTTTTTCAGGGGGGGGGATCAACATTTTAGGGTCACCCATGCTCCTCCCCTTTTCAACAATGTCATTATACTTATTTTGAGTATTTATTTTTAAAGAGCTAACAGCAGCATTTATTTATAAAGCATTTGGTAACCTAAAAAAAAAAAAAAAAAAAATGATGCTGTTCCCTTAAAGCATGTTATATAGCACAGTGCTTTGTTGTGTAATTTGGCCCCTTCTGTCACCTAAAATGCTTGGCTGATCCTGCCTGGCTATGTCCTCCCCTCTGTAAACTGACCACGGTATACCATGGAGGCTGATTCCTGACACTGGCCTGACGTGCCTGTGTCTGTGTTTTATAAAAATAAGCCATTCTTTACAAGTTTTCAGAGCCCCACTCGCCGCTCACGTGATCGCCATCTCTCTCCTCCTCTCCCTCTCTCCTCCCCTCCTGACTGACATCAGTGAGGAATCCTTGGCCCTCTTCTGAACTGGCCTGTTGGTATGCCTTTTTTAAGAAGTAGGGTGATGACTATATCAGTGGAGTAGGCTATTCATGGAGGTAGGTTGGTGCTATATGATGGTACTAATGGTAATACTAAGTTATTACTTTCTCTTTGTATTTCACTTGACCGGAACATATGAACCAGTCAGAGATGAGAGACTTTTTTCTAAAGAATGTGTTAGAGCCCCAGCCCCTTGTGTTTATGCCTCTGCAACACTGATGCCCCAGCCTCCACTTGCAAGTATCAAACACAGTTGGGATTGCAGGACACACCTCAACCCTCCCAATACCAGTCCCCAAATACAACCAAATGATAAGAAAAGAAAACCATTAGGCAAAAGTGGCAAGAAATGGCTGTGACACTTTATTATTTATAATCATTAATAAACACCATCATTAACCATTAACTCATTAAGCAGGATACAATGCATAGGTTACTTTACACTTTTGGCCCAGTTGTCAGAACTCGAGCCAGAACCAAACCTTTAACAAAGACCCCCACCAGCCGACCTTGCAAGCAAGGTCATCCTATCCGACAACAGCGGCCATTTCGATGCCTGATTGCACCCCCAAATTTAAAATATCCATGCCGATGTCTCAAAGATGGACCGGTCCTGTCTGTACAGACCCGGGATGCCACCATCCAGATCATCGTGCCTGAAAGACAAACCGCCTAAGGATGGCATGAACTTCTCCGAGGCCCTATTAATCAATTTCCTCATTTTCTCGAAAGCCTTCTTCTGAGGAGAAGACCGCCAGGAAAGTCTCGGCACTATCTCTGAGAAAACTATGGTTGTACCTGGGGAGGATAAACGAAACCGCTGAAGGTCTCTTTTAATCATAAATAAAAGGTCAAGCATCCGAACCAGGTCATTACCACCTAAGTGAACTACCAAAATAGAGGGTGTGGGCCATACTTGGAATAATTGGGACAAATGCCAGTACAGCTGACACCAGCGCATACCTCTCACTCCCTTCCAATAGATAGTGGCCTTTCTGGCCCAATAAACAATGGAGTAACCTATTATCCAGAAACATAGCTGCGTACCTGCAATGAGTCAAATAAAAAGGTTAGGACGTACATACAATTGAAAACATTTAGAGTTCCATCTACCCAAATCCATAATACCTGAAAGGGACATACCCGATCTGGAGGCCTCTGATGCTAGGTCTATACGAAATGACCGGCGCAGATATATCCGAAATAAAAGAATCACCAGTCAAAACATGTTCAAACAAAATGTGTGGATTGCAGAACTAGCTCAAATATCCTCAAGGGCCCAAAGAATATCAATGAAAATGCTGTACGGAACAGCAGGGCCTCATAACAAGAAAAACATACCATCAAAGTGGCAGCAGAATAATCTGCTAAAAGCTCTAAAGAAATTGGTCGCCTATCGTCCGGCGAAAACTTTGTCTTGTGATACTCCTTCAAGGACTGCTTAATTGAGAAGAACTCCGAGCAAGAGAAGAGGGGCAACCCAGAAGGTGAAGGAAAAAGGAAATCCCAACCATTACTTTTGCCACATGACTATAGAGGTAACCACGTTGCATTAAAGATGTCAAGAAACACAAAAGTGCCTGCTCAGTCGGAGACACAGGAATAAAACCCTGGCTTACCGCAAAGGCGGCCCACTTCCTCTAAACGGCTGCATAATTAACCCAAGTATGGGGAGCCACTGAGTTCCAGAAAGCCTCCTGCACCAGCTTCAGATCAGGTCCCACAGTCCCATTGGGCATTGACAACCAACCCCGTCTGCTTCTGGGAGTAGTTGCCGAAACGTGGACATCTGGAAAACGAGACAATGAATGTTAGAATAACCAGGGTCATACTGTGCTTTAAGCCAGATATTGAACTTTGGGCAAAGAAAGACCAGATGTCGCAACAAGTGAACAACAAACAAAGATTTAGAAGATAAGCAGTTTATCGCAAACAGTATGCCCTTACTGTTGGTACTCACCAAGATGGATCTGCGAATTCTGAACCCCAAAGCTCCAGTGCCTCCACCACGGGGAAAAGCTCCAAGAGCACAATATTCCTGGTCGCCTTCTTCTGAACCCAAGAATCGGGCCAAGCCCCACAGCACCAATGTGACCACCAAATAGCCGCAAACTCCCTGGACCCAGCTGCATCCGTGAATAACAAAAAATTCTGAGCTGGAATAAAGTCAGCCTGAAAAAAGGATCTGCCATTATACACCTCCAAAAAATTCACCCATTCAACCAAGTCCTCCTTCAGGACTTCCCACCCCCAAAGGAGAAATACAAAAGTTACAAAACTGGAAAAGGTCCTGCCACCCGACTTTCGGCAATCTCCTTCCCAATCTTCTCATGCACCACCTGTGGGAATTTATGTACCGATTTCAAGTTCTCTACCACCACGCACCCATCTCGCAAAAAAGGAGGGTAAAGGAAAATCCTGAAAAAACCAATAAGAAGAAATTGGGCATTCTCCTTGTCTGGATACCGCTCCAGCCAAGGGCGTATATTTTCTAGCCTCACTGGCGTGCAGGCTTTTTTGAAAAATATCACACTGTGCCGCAGAAGGCCCGCCAGCCTTCTTTGCACATTTAAAGCTGGCTTCTTGCTCACAAATGGCTTCTGTGTCAAAATTAAATTGAGCCACAGCCCCACATCCTTCATCCCCCAACAGAGTGTGGGATGCACCAACAGCTTTTGGCGGAAGGATTCGTCGTATGAGTACTACCCCATGCCCCCAAAATTCCTATATGCCTCAAAGACATGATCCAGATGTTGAAAGAGGCCGTCACACAATTCCGGTCGCTTTTCCGCCATGACACCTGAAAAAATACAATAAGTCTGCAACCAATTATAAAAGGATCTAGGCACCGGCTTCACCTATCTTCCTCCCTCCCCTCCTACCCTTTCTTATCTGATCTAACAGCAAATTCCTTAAAGGTAGGGAGGAGGGATTGCATATCTACAAACTTCCCCCTCCAATCTTTCTCCTTAACAGACAAGCTGAGGTGAAAACCCAGGGGGAGACCTCGCAGGTGAGAGCTTCCTTTAAGCAAGCCTCAGGAACACAGGGCCTTGCAGGCACAACTACATTGGAAATGGCACTAGACTGGGAGGGAAGATCCCCAGGAGAGACAAAAAAGCAAGAAGCAGAAGGAATAACAGGATTAGTAGGAGCTGAGACAGAATTCAGGCAAGCAGTTAAAGAGTGAACCAGAGCAGATAGAACCCCCCCAAGGGGGGGACTCACCCACAGCTGGAGGGTTTCCAGCAGCAGCAGAAGGGACGGCAGGCAATTGAGCATCCACAGGAGGGACAGCAGGGAGTTGGGCATCCACAGGAAGCACTCACCCACAGGGCGCGAGTTCTCCTCTTGAGCTGCAGCAAGCTGGTGGTCCACTGACTCCGGCCCCGCCTCCTGTAGCCGTTGACTCCTCCGCTTGCTTCCCCCCCTGGCAGGACCTGTGACCTTCATCTGCAGCCGACACTGCTGCTCCTCTGCTCCCAACAGCGATGCCTCGGCTTCCTCTACCGGCTCAGTCTTGACCCGACCCTCTTCTTTGGCTAGAGACAGGCAGCAGTGTAGCCATTCCTCTCCACCTGCACTCTCCACACACTCCAGGAACCGCTGGACAAGGGACTCCATACTGGCACATAGCTCTTTTTCACGCAAAGAGGCCAGTTGATGCTGCCAGAGTCCTTTTATAGCCTTTCAGCTGTCTTACAGCACAATCTCTGGACTCTGAATTGGCACAACTTAAAAATCTTTTCCACACTTCTCCCCACAATTAAAGGGGCCACTACACTGCATACCCTAGAATAAAAATAGCAATAAACCCTGCTAAATTATGGTAGCCTAGGGGGAGGAGAGGTGACCGCAATCCCAAGAAAATGGGCCCAAAGGTTTGTGCCCACCTTAGCCATTCTGTTGGAGTAACTAGGTCTAAGGAATTGTTAACTAATAGTGAGGTCCATCTAAACAGGGGAGTATGTGCACTTGGGATGATTCATTTTTTTATGCTGATCCACAAGACCAGCAATTTTTCTTGGAGCACGTAATTGCATGATTACAGAGTGGAACACTTTGATTGGTTTGGATATTACAAGGATCTGTTTGAGCACTACTGAAGCACAGAGACACTTTTATGATTAATGATTTGTTTATGCACAATAGAAACACAAAAGACACTTTATGGTTTATAAAATAGATATTTTTTTTTGGAAACAGTTTGAAGCACCAAGACACTTTTATTATTTTATATATTATTTACTTGTATTTACTATATGAATTGGCTTTATAAGAAGCGCTGCACTGGTATTTATTGTTTGTTTCTAATACTGTGTTTTAGTGATTTCACATGGTGGTGTTTAGCAGCTTTTGGCACATAATTATAGTATAAATATTTATTTTAATATCAGTTCATGTGCTGACAAGAAGCATGCTAATAGGAACAGAACACAGAGTGACAGAGAGATGAGCTCATCACTGTGCTGCTTCTGTTTTGACTGTCCATTTATAGTCTGTTGCGGGTCCAGGGTGACCTGGGCTTAAAGAGTAACTCCACTTTTGTTGGGAAAAAAAATTCCCCTCTGGGTGATCTATGTACATTGCAAGGATTATAACAAACATTGTTGCAGATTCCTACCTTTTGCTATTCTAAAGAAATCCCTGTGTGCTCTTCTGTGCCTCTGTGCTGAGTGGGTCTAATGGGAGTGGTTTTATAGTTATTGTGACGGGAGTCACTTTGGGCATGGGGGTTGTGGACCCCAAATTCCTTTAGAGAGTTATGGGGGCACCATGCCCAGCCTTATGGGGTTCTCTTATGTTTTAGTTACCCTGCATCTGTTATGGATACAGGGTGACCAGGAGGGTGGTGAACACTGAAAATATGGTTTGGACTACTACAAATGGGACAGTCATATTCAGGAATAATGTCTCCCTTGTAAAATTACGATTTTATTCCCTGTACAGTATGAGGTCTCTGACCAGGAAGTACAACTCCTAATATGGTCATTCCAGGAAGTTCAATGACTGTCTAACAATGTTGCTTTTGTCTGAGGTGGCTTTCCATTCACCTATTGTCAGGTGTGCTAATGAACTCACCTGCTGTCTGCTAAGGGATGTATTGACACTCAGAGTAATGTGTATTGAGGGCTCGTTAGGCAACCATTGTTCTGTGTCTGACTATTGTGTACATTGATTGCCCCCTGGGGGCTTCTGTCTCCTTGCACATGGCAGTCCTTCTGGTCAAGCTATCTGACCAATCACTGCTGACTCATTTTCAATTCCTCGCTAAGGAGGACCAGAAGGGGAACTGCAGGTACTTTACAATTGACCAATAGGAAAGCGGTTGTTGGGGGCAGGATGTTCCAAATTCTGTATAAAAGTGTGCTGTGTTCTTCCAATAAATTGTCTTCCTGTTTGAACTTACATACAGCCTTGCCTGGTGTTTGTTCTAATGGATTCCGAACGGCACATAGCTGTAGTTCGGATCCCGGATTCTTGGTTGACCGAACCATCGGACGTTGCGATCTGCAAGCTGACTCACTAGAAACAGAGGAGTGTCGGGAGAGCGGAAGCGAGCGAGCAAGGGTCTCGTCAAAGTTATCATTCAGCTGTGGCAGCTGCAGGACACTAATGAGGAAATCTGCTGGGCCTGCATCCCTTTAGACGTGTTACTATTAGGAATACCTCACCAAAAATGACATTTTTGTTGCAGGGGATGCCAGAAATCTGACTTGTATCTTAGTGTAGACTTCAGGGAAAAATCAGTGAGCCAATCACACAAGCAGGAAATTATGTCTCTGGGGTGTGGTCAGTACACATTCCATGTACATAACAACTCCAGGTAGCCATATTGCATTGCATTTTCCAAAAATTACAGTGGCTGCTAATTGAAAAGGAAAGGTAATTTTTAATGACATTCAATTACAATATGATTTGTGGTGCAATTGTATACACTATATTGTTTTTTCTTAATTTGCTATTTTTTTCCCCCAAGAAAGTGAAGTTACCCTTTAAAAGAAGTAGGGTGAGCAATGCTGGCCATCAGACTGGCTGAGAGAAATCTTGTGGCAAAAAAGGTTACAGGGGATCTCTGGACTGTGTGTAAGTGTTGCAGAAAAAAATGGTTTTGTTTGTTATTCTGTTCTTTGACTGGCATTTTGCTTTAATGGTACGCCAGTCTGTTTTGATTCATGGGCCCCCCTCCAATTTATTCAGATCATGCATAAGGGTCAGTATATACAGACATTTGTGCTTTGCTTTTTTCATGTTTGTGAGTAGGGATGGGTGAACGGTTCGGCCCGAACAATTGCCTGTTCGGCCATTCACCGAATGCCCGAATTTGCAGGGTGTTTGCTGGGTGTTTGCCCCAACGACTGCATTCTGCCACCTGATCGGGCAAAGCTTTGGCCAATCAGGGCGCAGTTTAAGCTGGTTGTTAACCACTTAAGCCCCGGAAGATTTTACCCCCTTCCTGACCAGGGGGTATTTTGCGATTCGGCACTGCGTGATTTTAACGGACAATTGCGTGGTCGTGCAACGCTGTACCTAAACGAATTTGACGTCCTTTTTTTCCCACAAACAGAGCTTTCTTTTGGTGGTATTTGATCACCTGTGCGATTTTTTGATCACGCGCTATAAACAAAAAAAGAGCGTCAATTTTGCAAAAATAACAATATTTTTCACATTTTTTTATATGAAATTCCCCCAAAAAAAAAAAGTAAAAATCTAAATTTTTTAAAATTTTCGGCCAATTTGTTTTATGCTACCTATGTTTGGTAAAAAAAATCGCAAAAAGCGTATTTTGATTGGTTTGCGCAAAAGTTATGGCGTTTACTAACAAAGGGAAAGATTTTTGTCATTTTTGTTGTTTTTTTTTTTAACGCGTAATGGCGGCGATCTGCGATTTTTTTTGCGGTACTGCGACATTGGGGCGGACAGATCGGACCCTTGACTGACATTTGTGACACTTTTGGGGTTACCAGTGACATTTCTACAGTAATCAGTGCTATACATATGCACTGTTACTGTAAAAATACACTGGTTGTGAAGGGGTTAACTTTATTTGGAAGGGAGGGGCTGTGTGTATCCCTAGGGGCGTGCTTTCTACTGTGATTGGCTGTGGCTTGAGCTGTAAGGACACTGATCAACGGATCTACATACTAGATCCGTTTTATCAGTGTCTTTACAGCGAGGAGAATGACAGGCAGCTTGTTTACACAAGCTGCCTGACATTCTCCCTCTCCCCCGCCGATCGCCGAGTGACCGGCGGACATCGGGTCCGCTGGTCACACGCGCGGGGGGGTCCGTGACCACGCGGGAGCGGGAGCGCGCCTCCGGGGGCGCGCGCTCGCTCCCTAGACCCTCACAAGCTAGTGACGTAGCCCTATGTCACTTTGCCTGTGAGGGGCTGACTGCCGACGTAGATCGGCGTTAGGCAGTCGGCAAGTGGTTAAGGGGCGGGACTGGGGGAGTCATCAGCTGGCAATTGGTTTCCCTGCTGATAGCTGAAGGATAAAAAAAATAAAGAAAATACGTCGCGGCCCCCCCCCCCCCAGTTCATTCTTGTCTGGTATGGATTTGGAGGGGAACCCCACGCCAAAAAAAAAAATGGCCTCTCTTCTTAACCGGTGCATTACCAGTGAAGATAGTGGACAAGCAGGCAGAGAAGACACAGCACATCTAAGTGCAGTATATATGCGGAATCAATTTTAATGATACTAGGTCATCTACTCACAAGGGGGAAAAGGAACAGCACTTTATATATCATGGTGGTCCTGCTCTGTGAACCTGTGGTCAGTCCAGATGCACCTGCATCTGTGTGTATCATGCTGATGGCTTTTGTAGATGGTATCCAGCAAGGGCGGCTCTGTCCAGACAGTGGAAGACACTGACAGCTTGGGGATGATGTCACTTCTGGGTAGAGGGCAGAGGAGGCAGCTTTGCGTTTGGAGCATGCACGCTTCTTATTCAGGTCATAACTGTGGTATTTATGTACTGGGGTGAGAAGTACACGCCCAGACACAGAGACAGCTTAAGGGGGCACTCTAACCCACCTGTAACACATACAAGGTGTGGGTACACATTCATAATAAGTAACTCAAGAGGTTAAAATTGATAAAATTGAGTAACAAATAATATCTAAAAGGTAATCTAATCAATAAAATCATAGTGCTTCTAAAAATAAAATGACAGTAGCAATAAAATGACACAACATTTACATATGGAGTATTTACTATTTGTGGTGAGTTTCTTATTGATGTATGATATAAATCAGACCATAAGGGTCCTGTATCAAATAAATAACAGATGTATTAGTGATGATTGTACATATGCTGGAATACGAGTATAGTATACAAGGCTACTAATTAGAAGTTTACTCACTTATGACTTGATCTTATAAAGCAGTATTATAAGTTATAGGTTGGATAGGAGGGTGTGCTGACAATAACATTGTATGTACCTCTATTTCTTCATTTAAACCTCCTGCCACTAAAGTATCCAAAAAATATATCCAGCACGTCTCCCTCTGCAGAGATGCTTAAGGCACTCTGCTGTAGGGAGAGTACAGGGCATAGCTTTCAAAATCCAGACAAATAAACACTCCGAGGATTGGTTGTGGAATTCAGTAAAATTTCAGGGGACAATGTGCTTGTTGGACCCTTCTTCCCAAACCTTTTCCTGAGTGTGCATATAGTGCATCCCACATACAATAGTCTGCATGGACACCACAATTTACGTGGAGCAGTTGAAAAAGTCCAGGAGGGTGTAGGTATTGCCTTTGTGAACAAAACCTTCTGTGTTTGTTGGACTGGTTTGCAGGTGAGGCACTTCAGCTTGTGGCATTGATACATCCCTTTGAGGGCAAGGAAGGTTAACAATTGGGATGGGGACCTTTGCGTTTGAATTTACTGGGGGCAAATTTGCTTTTGATGTTTCTAGCTTGCCTATATGAGAGTTTTGGTCTGTTGGTTAAGGAGGTCTTGAGATGTGGATCTTTCAGTAAAATGGGCCAATGTCTTTGCAGTATTTGCTCCATCTGTCTTAAAGGGTTGTGGAACTGGTTGGTAAATCTGAGAGGTTGTGGATCAGTATTGTTGGTGTGGGTGATATGGGTATGTCGAGGTGGATCTAGATAGTGAAGATAAGCATCTTTGATCAATGTTTCAGGATATCCTTTATCCAGGAATTTTCTTCTTAGGGTGTCACTATGGGAAATGTAGTCTTCTTTCTGGGTACAGTTGTGCTTCAAATGGCAGAATTGGCTCTTGGGTATGTTCTGTACCCAACAGGGGTGGCGACAACTATGATAGTGGAGATAGGAGTTGCCTGCCATGGGCTTGGTGTAATTGCAGGCATGGATGTTACTTCCCTTGTGACATAACTCTAAGTCCAAGAATGCCAACTTATCTGGATCACTAACAGAGGTGAAAGTTTTTAATCTGGGTCGCAGACTCTCCCATATGATGACTATATCATCAATGTATCTGCCATAATAGATATGTTCTGTAAAGGGGTTGTTGTGCCAGATGCAATTGTGTTCCCACAGACCCATGGATATCTCACTGCCAGTAATTACCAGTGTTTGTCTTCTCCTCCTCCTGTATCTAGTAAAGATAGTGAACAAATGTTTGTGGGAGCATCTGGGAGTAGAGGATGCTTAAAAGTGTGTCTCCTGTACACATTAGAAATAGCCAGAGAGAAAAACTCTTGGCTGAATGGTTTATGCCATGTGAGTTTCTAGATTCTATTTTGAACCCCGTTGTGAGTGTTCAGAGAGACAAGATGTAGTTGGAGTGGAGTTTCCCAAGAAAGGGATTGTACTGACCAGAAAAATAGCGTAGTGTAATGTCATAGTCATCAGTGAGGACTGCTTCCCTGCAAGCACTGTGCTGAGGAGATTAGACATAAGACCAAAAACAAAAAATAACTTTCCCAACAGGGAAACTAGGATGAAAAGGGTAAGTATAAAAAGTAAAGATCCAATGTTGGTCCAGGTGCATCTTACATTGCGCATGACAATGCGAGGGGTCTTGAGCTATGATGGACATACTCACACCAACTTTGGGACCTCAAGTAAAGGCTGAAGTCAATGTATTAGGCCAACCTCCAGATGTTTTCTTAGTTTTCTTTTTGTTGGAAACTACTTGCCATTCCTCTGACAAATGTGCAGGAATGGAATCTGGGCCAGGAGATGTAGTCTCCTTGCCTAAGAAACTTCAGACCTTCTTCCAGTGTGGAAAGTTTGACTGTTGTTCTATTGGACATGGCTAGAAGATGATTCAGGTATCACCACTTGAACAGAATACGGTAGTTGTGAAGAGCCTTGGTCCCTGTAAGCATATGAGCTGCATGGTGTAGCAGGAAAGGTCTGGAAACATTTTTAAGGCTGTATATGATAGAGGCACAGACTCAGGGTTTCTGAAGAATTAAAGAACTTGCTCTTTAATGTGGAAGAAGTGGACTTAGAATCATGCCTCTCTGGATGCTGTCTGGAAGATGGGACAGACATGATCAAATGAATGTAAGTATTGCAACAGAATGATGTGAGCATGTGTAGTGGTTTGAAAAATGTATTTTGCTGTGAACAACTGGTTAAAATAGACCTTAAAATGTATCTTCCAAAAAATCTCTCAAAAATTGGGGATGAGCTTTGAGTTCCTATCTAGCCTGTTTGCAGTTTAACAAACTGCCGAATCAAACTTCCCATATTTGGTCATCCATTCAGGATCACCAGCTGATTTATTTACAAACAGAAGGTGGCCAAGGATCTCATTTTGTGCCATTAGTGCAGTGGGGCAACATCATCAGGAGGCAGGACAACATTGTCTAGTTCATTCTTATTTTATTGAGAAAGAAGGGTTTTACAAAGTAAGGGGGGAAGCATGGGGGTATGAAACATACAGAAAAATAAATTGTGCAGGAATGACGTATATTAAACTTTGGGTAAGGGCATACAACAATCAATATCAATAAATGCAAATAAGGAACATAAACCGCCAGGTCCATTAGATCTCGGCTGCAGCACAATTAAAGGAAAAACAGAAACTTGGGGTAACATGTGTGAACATAAGCAAAAGAAAGGAAAAGCAAGGGACGGATAAGAAGGATTGCCTCATGGTGCCTAATGGTATAGCCAGAGAGGGGAATAAAGGGAAGAGGGTGGGATAGAGCAGGAGAATGTAGACAGAGTTAAGCCAAGGGGGCAAAGAAGGTGGAGGAAATCAGGAGGGAACGCCCACGTCCCAATACTGCCCCCCAGCACCCGGCAGTACAGACGTCTCGAGCCAGGACTGAAAGGCATCCGAACACCGAAACATGTCCCAGGACCTCCAAGCAGCAGAGCATCGCTCCTCCCTGCCCCCTTTCGTGCCAACAGGTTTTCCATGTCCCTAAGCCGGTCTAGTTCCAGAGCCCACTCAAGTTTAGAGGGTACGTGTTTGGTCCTCCAGTGTCTGGGTATCACCGTCCGAACAGCTGCCAAGAAAAAACGCAGAATGTCTCTTTTGATCGACCGGAAGGAGTCGGGTAACAAAGACAACAGGGCCAGTTCCGGTGTCGCAGGAACATTGGTTGCCTGGAGCCGGCAGTACAGAGCTATAATTCCAGTCCACAATTCATGGATCTGGGGACATTCCCACCAGATATGAATAAGTGTTCCCCTAGAGGACGTGCACCGCCAACATTGGTCCGACTGAAGTGGATCAATGTAGGCAACCGAGGAAGGGCACCTGTACCATCTGCTGAAGAGTTTGAACCCCTTCTCTTGAACTTGGGTAGCAGGAGACAGCAAGTGAGTCAGCGCGAAGCATTTGTGCCAGTCATTAGACGAGAGGGTTCTCCCCAAGTCCCTGTCCCAGACAGCAGTATATGTCGGCAGGTCAGGGCGGAGGGCACGCAGTAGCAAGGAGTATAAGAGAGACACCGTGTGTGCGTGGGGGGAACATCCTGAAGCAGGATAGAGTCAAACCCTGAAGGGTCTCCCCTAACATCAGTCAGCGAGGGCAGGGTGTGTATATAGGAGAGGGCCTGGCGGCATTGCAGCCAGCTCCCAAGATCACCATCGGAAAAGGCAGATGCAGGAGACATCAACAGGGACGGGTCAGTTCGGAGAATTTGGGATACCCGTCGATGGTCTGTCGCGTTCCAGGAGCCAAATCTAGAACACGAGGCCGCCGGGGGGAACGCTGGGGATCCAAAGTCATGGGGCCCTGAGGACTTGATAGACGGCCCGATTTATTCAGGCAATCCCAGACCTGCAAGGTCTGACGTGTTAAAGGGCTGAAAGAGGAAGTGTGGCCACAAAGATGTACCGGGATCCAGGGGATTGCCCTGATGGACAACATTGTCTGAAGGTGGGTCATCATCATTGACACTGGATCTACATCACTGGACGACATGATTGACAATGAGTTTACATTGTGGGACACGGTTTAAATTTTTTTTAATTGCAATAAAGGTCTTTATCAAGGTGCTGGTGTCTATATTTCTTTTTTCAATTTTATCTGGGTATAACTAAAAAGAGGTACTGATGTAGCCTGTACTCATTCCCCTGGGTGTGGATATTTTGGGGGTTGCTTTACTATAAAGAGAGGTTTTAAATGACAATCAGTTTTTACCTAAACCCCCCCCCACACACACACACACACACGCACGCACACACACGCACACACACACACGCAGGTACACCTCTTGAGAAGCAGATGTGTGGATAAAGTTTAAAATGGGGCCAAGATGCCTTGCAAAGAAGGGAAGGTTTGCCATCCCACCCATATAAGATACCCTCAAAATATTGAAAGGCATGTAGCTCGGTATGGTTCAGGAAGAAGAGAGTCACTTTTGATGTTGCTTTTAAGGGAATACATCATAAAATTCTGTGACTTTAGGTAACACCAAACATGTTTGAAGGTATGTATGTTTATGCAAACCAGCTTTTGCCATGTTCACTCGTTGCTACCAAAATGTATATCTGTTTGGTCTGATTTGGAAGGGGTTATAAAGAAATGGGCAGAGTAAGGAACTCGGGCAGAGATATACACACCACCACACTTTCTAAATGGCCAAAAGTTTGTGTACACTTAGTAAGCAGAAGCACAGTGGGGTGTAGGAAAACAACACATCTGGCAGTGTGGTGGATGTTGAAGAACTTTCAGTAAGCTTGAAACTTTATCGCAGAGCAGTTTGACAACACAGGCAGCAGGAGAGATAACTATAATTTGCTTGCTTTGCAGGGATGCATCTTTTTAGTAGTGATATAATTTCTTTAAACATTTTTCATATTTGAAACTACTCACTATTACCGTACATAAATTGTCTAATAGCTTTATTGTATTTAATCAGGTAGAGGTAGTTCAAACATATGTGGCATTTCCAAAAAATATTATTCTTAATGTTCACTGTATTTCATGTACACTTGCCGCTATGCAATTACTAGGCTGCATAATCAGAGGTACCGGATAATATGGTGTAGCTTTTTATTTTACCACTAAATATACTATGCACATTAAATGATAAAATGTAGTAGTAAGCAATTTAAATAAAAGTGTGATTATCTGGATATATGGAAACATACAACATTATCCTAAAAGGAAAAACAGCATATTTCAAGGTAGCGACAACTTATATGAAAAAGCAATAATTGTAAAACCCCTGAGATACAAATGGAAGTACTAACACAAGGATTCAACTAAAGAGGATTTCAGTATAAAAAAATGCTCTAGCTTTGGAAGCCTTTGAAAATGATACTAATCTTTAAAGCTAAAGTTTAATCTTCTTATATTTTACAATCACTGGTTCCTACCTACCCCTTTATCAACATGCTAATGACATTTTCCATTAAAAACATTTTGCTTTCATAACCTTTATAATTTTAGACTTATTGGCTTAATGGATCTCAATGCTTCTCTATGCAATGCAGGCAGGTCAAGGCTGGTGGGAGGTACCCCCTACAAGAGCCTTAAAGCCAAGATAAAAGCAGCTAGCTGACTCTTGGGAGGAGTTATACAAATATCAACATGTCTTGGTTGGTAAATGTCAGTCTGGAGGAGTTGGTGTTCCTAGACTGCATTTGCAAGCTGACTATCCATGTGTGATGATGAACATCTATTATTGAAAGAACAGGGACAGTAAGGAAAGAGTTAGAAGATGCTGGATGTCCTCTAGCCAGGAAATGAGATGTGCTCTATCTGACTTGCTGCAGCTTCCAATTAACTTTGTGCCATGGCTGTAAACACAATGGCCAGTTAGCTATGGCCAGTCTCTGTATGGTCATTTGCACCCATGGCCAACCAGAGTCCCTAATCACATATAATTACTTAGATGAGCATTCACATACAAACAGCAGCATTGCTGGCATTGATTGGTTCATAGTAAAACTGTGTGCATTTAGCTGGCCCCTGACTTATGCTTTCAAAAAGTAATATTCCCAATGTCTATTGCCATAGCAGTAATAAATAAAACACTGTAGGAACAGAAATTGTAGCCCTAGGCTGGGTCAAAGTATAGGTATAATAGCCCATGCCATTAACTGTTCTAGGGGAAGTTTCTGTTTATGATAGTGATGCAGTGGGCACTATTCTTTAGGTAAGAAAAAGGAGGTATAGTGGCGCTGCCTATAAGTAGAAAACTTAATATGAAGTGTAGCAAAGAGATCCTAGTAATATATCCTCAATTGTCAAACATATACAGTGACTTAATGCTTATAAATAAATAAAACAGTGTTGCAAAGTGATAAGTATCAAAGATCGGCAATCTATAGTATAAATATAATTACTAGCAACAAAATAGTATAAATATCAAAATGCAATATTTAAAGTGCTTCTATAAGGAAATATAAAGTGACTGGTGCATAAATGTGATACATGTGATAAATATCAAAAATTAGCAATAAACGACAAATAGCACCCAAAAATATTTTAAATTTCATGCAATTATAAAGTGCTTATAAAAAAAGTGCTATAGTGTCTGTAAAAAACCCCAGTACTACCATGTAGTATGGTGTGGGGGTGATATAAAGTGCCAACAGCAAACGGTATTCAATATGTACAGCAAAAAAGTCCAGTATAGGTAAACAGTCTATATGTCACATGCAGTGACCACAAGCAGGTGTGTAATCCCAAATTGATATAGGTGACAACACTCTGGTGATTATTTATGAGGAGTGACCCCGTAGTGGGTGGTGAGGTGCTGGGTGATCCTTCTGGTAAAAGGGCACACTTACCAGAGACACCCACCCCACACAGGGGTATATAGCGGGTGTGTAAAGTAAATCCAACGACCAAGCGATATCCACTTGTATCTGGATAGGAACGTCCTACTGGAAACCTGGATGGTCTTAGTGTAAGGTATCCCATCCCCTGTAATGGTTCCTAATAGGCTCCTAGTAGCGGATATGATCCAAGGTACCCACCGGTATCACTCCAGATTATATGCCAGAAAATGATAAACAAGGGACATAGTGTAGTACCGTAAGGTATTTATTTAATACACAATATAGAGAGGTATTCACATTTGAGCAGAATCAAACAAGCATGTAGGTGGATCGGAGCGCTGTGCGGTCCAAGCCTCAATCTCGTATGGGAAAACCGGAATTGACGCGACACGCTGTACGCGTTTCGTAGTAAATACGTCATCAGCAGCGTCAGTTCACCTCCGGTATCATCCCTTATATGTTCATGCGGTAGCCAGGCAACCAATCAACACTTTGATTGATATGGTGCGTAATCCGGAAGTGGAAACACCATGCGGACTACGGAAAGATGGCGCTTGTGCGTATTAAATACATAAAATATATGCCACCGTCTGTCAATAATTTTAAACTGTAAACTTAAAACGGGGCCAAATAACTGTGCTGAGGGGGATCGATATACTAAAAATGTAAAGAACAACCGTGGTTCCTCACTATTCTTTAGGTACCTCTCCACCCTCTATATACAGTATTGAACACCCAGAAGACAACCTCTTATACAGTTTCCTGCCTCCCCCTCCCCCTCCCCCCAGCTTCCTTCAAAGCTTCACATACTTACAGAATAAAAGATAAAGCTACTCGTATTTGTAAAGTAAGCTTGTATTGGTTACTCAGAAGAATAAGAGAATGTATATGCTCATCATTAAACCTGATCATGCTAGGCATAAACTGCTCTTTTGCTACAACCCTCATGGGATGGCTTGGCTCAAAACTTGTCTTCAAATGATAGAAGTTGTAATAGGTCTTATTCTCTTTAAAAATAAGAAAGAAGATGTGTGGGTTTGGGTTGGGGGGAGGTCTTAAAATGCCCAGAAATAAGCTGAAAGATATAGATGTAATCTGAAACAGGCTGGCTTGCAGAGGGTGGACCATGAGCAAGTGGCCTAAAAATGTAATAAGTACTTAGTGGGGGATTGTCATTTATATTTGTCATTTCTACCTGTCATTCCTGCCACTGTCATGTGGAAAAAGCATTTGACTTCTTAGACTAGTCATTTTTGCTGATAACTTTGCAACATATACAGTAGGCCAGTTCTCTAAAATGCTCATCTAGATAATGTGACAGTCCATCCAGGGTCAAAATTAACGGTTCACTTTTACATGCCTTTCTATTGGGCAATGCTACTGGATAAGGGTGAAGCTTGAACTCTTAACTGTTTATAATTTCTTATAATTTGCCCTCTTTAGCCATCTTTCAAATTTCAAGAATAATAACACAAAATCTGAGACTCCCTAATATGGCTTGCCTTACTCCAGAGCATCCCATTTAATCTCTCAAGCTCCCTTAGTGAACATATGAAAAAACACAACAGGCTGGTTGTACTGAAGCCAATTAATAGATGAACTTCCATACAATCAGCCTGCCCACAGATGGATCGAAATTCATCTGGTTCCTGCCGGCTAAAGGTTGCACCATATGATGATTGAAATATGATGATTTCCCCATTAAACTTTTAAAGATGAACCCAAGTCCTTTATTTCTCCCAAAACCACTGTGCTCTATAGATGATTTACATCCTAAAGAAAAGCTGTTTAAGCATATATTATACGTTAACATTTTTAATATTATATGAGAGTTTAGAGATTGGAGTATACAGTGCCTTGAAAAAGTATTTATACCCCTTGAAATTTTCCCCATTTTGTCATGTTTTAATTCTTATGTACATGCCTTGCTCAGTTCTCTCCACGAGCTGGCAGGAAACATCCGGCCGGCTGGTGTTTGTATATATACCACATCATTAGTAGAGAAGGCAGCTCGCATGCCCATATGTGGTACAGTGCATGCTCTGAAACGTATTGCTTTCTGGTCCCAAGCCCTGCCTGCGTCATGCCACTCCTGGCCACTCATGGCGCTGCATTCCGCCCGCTTCGGAAGGACTTCGGCCGTCCTTCTGTAACGCTCCTGCGTTTTTATAGTAAGCTGGATTTGCAGCTGCAGAATCTTCACTCAGTAGTCATGTAGAGATGTGTTGAATTACCAGATCCAACTCTCCAGACTCATCACTGTGGAACCGCCTGCTTCAGCATACAGATATACACACACTCAATAAGATGTTCCTGGAGTGATAGGATGTATATGACAGTATAGAGGTGATGTGCTGAAGGGACAGGGGTGAGCAGTGATAGCAATGATAAGCACTTGATAGTAATGTTCAGGAGAGTAGTAGACGGTAATAGGTAGGATGCAGATAGGTTAGTAATCATGTATGGTAATAGGTGGTAAGGACAGCAGATGATATACAGGAGAGACTAACCCAGTGCAAGGATAGATGGTAGTAGACTCAAGAGCTAGCAATCTATGTAGCAGTGCAGATGATAGAATTAGTAATGCATAGATAGTAACAGTCCTTAATGTGCAGAAGTAGATAGTGTAAGTTTGTTATGGAGGAATCCCCTGTGGGGTACTTATCACTAGTAAGGTTAGTAGGTAGAGGGGTCCGGTAGTGAGGGAGTGATCCGGTAGCGAGATACGGGATCAGTATCGAGGTTCCGGTCTGTTCCAGGTAAAGAGAATAGCTGGAGGCTCCGGCAGCATAAGACAAGGCTTGTAAGCATGCGGTTTGAACGAACAACCTGAGAGAGAAAGCCGGCGATTGAAATAGCCGCTCAGAGCGGCGCTCAGTGATGATGTCATACGGCTTAAAGGTATATGCGTTCCACCTAACTAAAAAGGTGGGACGCAATATGAAAAGGAAAATGGGCAATAAGGGTACCAAAGGTACCAGAATCTTACACCTTCTCCTCCACACGGGGACTCCTGTCACATTCCACCTGGCGGTACCAGCAGCTCAGGTGGCCCGCTCCAACTGGTGTTACAGACCTACACTTATTGATGTGCCTGTTTTTACCTATCTATTGTAAGTAGCCCTGTTGTGGGGTTTATTCAAATACACTGTCTTAGTGCAATTAGAGGCACTTCTCTGCTTTTGTTTTTGTCTGTGTATATCCAGAGTCTGCCTAACTCCACCAAGAAGCCTGCCCTAGTGCTTTGGACATTTTTGGACTTACTATGGACTTATACCTTATAACTATAGTTCTTGCTCGTTAGGTATTATGACCAAGCCTCTGCGCCTATAACCTCCTTTTCTGGGTTTTAAGTGGCCCATAGGTTGGGAAAAAAATGTTGGATATTTAAACTGTGTGTTTCCCCCGGCCAAAGGCCACAATATATTCATAGAGATAGCAGTCAATCCATTGTACTACAGTGTACCATAGAGGAAGAGTGAGAGTGAAGAGTATGACCCAGGTTTTGGGACATTGGGCATCCCATTTAATAACAAACAGCAGGCAGGGACTACTTTATCAACAAGCAGCCATTTGAGGTATCACAGTACACAGAGCCTTGCGCAAAGTTAATTGTTTACACACAGTGGGTATTAGTTATTATGGATACAGATACAGGTATATATAGATATAGGTAGCCTAAGAGGATTATTAGGCTCTATGCACATTGTCTTAAAAATCGCTGTTTCTACAAGAGTTGTCTTTTGCCTGTAGAAGCAGCTCAATGTTATCCTATGTGTCCGTGCACATTAGGACAATTAGAGGCATATTTTAGGCTCAATATTTAGAGGCAGGAAAAAAATCCCTTCTGGTTTGCATTTCTGCGTTTCTGATTGGAGTTGTTTGGCAGAAAAAACACTAAACTACAGTCGCCTAAACTGTGTACAAAAAGGCTCTATATTAATAATTTTTTTTTTGCCAAGGGAACTGGCAATTTTTTTTAAGTCCAGTGTGCATGGAGCATAAATGGTAAGTTCTGAAGGCAACAAAAGCCTTTCAACACACTAAAGCAGGGATCCTCAAACTACGGACCTCCAGCTGTTGCAGAACTACACATCCCATGAGGCATTGTAAAACTCTGACATTCACAGACATGACTAGGCATGATGGGAATTGTAGTTCCTGAACAACTGGAGGGCCATAGTTTGAAGACCCCTGCACTAAAGCTTACTAACCTACACTGCACTAAGATCAGGGTTATGGCAAATAATTGTGATTTAGGATCTTTTTGGCTGAATTGTCCATATATTTGCAGAGTGCCTATTGAGAGCACTTAAAATCTGCTAACATTTATCTCCACTGCTGAATCTTGACCAGCCATGACATTTTTACTGATTTTGTCAGTATGTTACTGTGTGCAGTGAACAAAAAAGCAAGCTATGCTTAACACATCAGTAAAGTACAAAATTAGACATTTATTCATCACAAGACGTTTGCAATAATTCTTGACACTCGGAAGCCCTTTATCTTAGAGTTGCCCAAGGAAATGCTTGAGGAAGTGGTTCTCAGTAGCTCCAAAAAGTTGCACTTTTTGTTTGTTTGACATCTTGCGATGAATATATGTCTCATTTTGTACTTTAACAATATGCCGGTGACATCTTGCCTTTTTGGACTCTTTTTGGAAGCACCATATGTATTTGCATTTTTTACAATGCACCTGGTTTACAGGTGTACATTAAAGAGTGAACTGGATTCTATAGATTTGAAGAATGCATGCAGTGAGATGTTTGCTTCCTTTTCTATGGGAAAAAAGGAACCATCACTTAATATTGTGTTCACTCCCAATACTTGAGTTTATTTATTTGCTGCCTTATAAAAAGTGCCTGCTGTTGGGAGGAATGCAGTGTAGGTAGTGGTTAGCTTGCAGTTTAAAGCACATAGAAGAGTGTCATATAAATCATATAAAACAGGCTTTTCTGCTACAGATCCAACACTTTGTGGGAAATTAAAGGATAAGTCCACCCTAAAACTAATATTCCTGCATCTATAGATCTCCAAGATCTAACACTAACCTATCTAGCCCTGTAAAGAAGAAATCATTATGCATACCTTTTTTTTTTTAAACCGATCTGACCTGATTTCCAGTGGCGGAAGCTCTGCAGATGACACGGCCAACAACAGCTGTGAAATGAATGGGAAGGGACGTGACCCATAGAGTTACTATGGGGCTTCCATTGTCAGCTGTGTCCTCTGCACCCACCTCCACAGCAAAGCCGCGGCTGACAACTCAGCGTGGAATCGGGTCAGATTGGCTTCAACACCAGAACGGCCGATTGTTCGCCAGTCAGTACAGAATTCGGCCGACAAACAGCCGATTAGCAAGACTGGGCATGCTCAGAAAAGAAAAAAGACACGGAAAGTTAACCATCACATGACATCACTTCTGCAGTCGGCTGTTGTTGGCCGACAAAATTCATGTGCAGTCTTTTGCAGTTTTCAGCCGAAAGGACAGCACCGGACAAAAGACGGCCAATCGTTCGGCCGACATTCGGGACGTGTGTACGGGGCTTTAGATCGAGGAGGTCTATAGATGCAGGGATTTTAGTGTTTAGGGTAGACTTATCCTTTAACCTTTGGTTTCAAAGAATGCATCCAAAGGCAGGGCTAATAGTATTCACTTTACACCCTTATTGTGCTCTGCTTTACCTGGAGAATTATGTGTTTTTTCTTTCAAGCAAGTCGCATTTATTTTTCAGGAAAAAAAAATTGCAAGTCTATCATTGCAGGGCAAGTATGTTTTATTATGACTATCATAGACTTCTCCTTAAGTGTCTTCCCGCTGTCCTTCATAGTTGTGAAATAGCTGTTCAGGGGTCAGCAGCACCCATTCATGCCTTTGCTGTCTCTCATAACTCAGAAAGCTTTATTGTTCCAGGACTCATTTCACACATCCTGTTTGATAGAGCCGAGGAGGAGAATTATTGACATAATTTGTGATGCAATAAAGCAGAGGGATGTTCTGTTATGGGAGTTATTGACCCATAAAACACAGAACTGAAAATTTTACTTAGATTGAACAAAATAATTACAAACACTATATTATTTTTGCTCACTTTTTCCTTTTTTTATATTTGATTGTATCTTTTCATTAATATATTTCCACCTGAAACATCACACATTCATCTGTTATGTATGTATACAGTGTTAAGTAGATTAGTATTAATATTTTTATTGAAGCTTTTATTATCCAGAATATAAAGCTGTATGATAACAGGAAAATCTCTAGAATACCAGGAAGTATTTTATAATAGGCTAGCCTTTTCACTTTTTTTTTCTTTACAAGTTAGCAAGAGTTATGTAACTCTTGTGCAACTTTGATTTTACATACACATAAATTTAGCAAAGTGTGACCACTAGATGTTCCATGCTGCCTGTGGTTTCAGTAGCTTGGTATTTCAGTTCTGTTTTAAGATCTTGGCTCCAGTGCTTTACAGGGAGGGCTGTTTGCAAATTGAGTGATAGAAAGTACATGTGAACTCTAGCATCTGAATACATGTAGAATACAGACTAAAAACCTACCTGGCTTTTGTCTGTGTTCTATTCATTTAGATAAAAGCCTGTACTCTCCAAGCAATTTAAGTATATGTAAACTTGATCATTCCAAACACTGGGTCCAAAAACACCAGGTCACCTTGCGTTGTGCTGTAAATACTCATTGGAACTTCAATTCTGTAAATTTCCAAGGTGGATTAGGGCCTCAGAAAAGCCAGTCAGTGCCCAGATTTGTGTTTTTTCTTTGAGGAAGAAAGTCAGGGCACTCACCGCTGTTACCTGCACATGTAGTCACTTATCTTCAGTGATACTGCTAAAAACGTGTGACCAGAGGCCCTTTAACCTCGTAAGCTCCGGAAGATTTAACCGATTTCATGACCAGGTCATTTTTTGTGATACGGCACTGCTCTACTTTAACTGACAATTGCACAGTCATGGACATACATCTCCAAGATCAAAACATTCAGGGGGGTGGGAAATGAATACGTCCACACACACCTACACAGGTTGAACTGCATGGACTATTGTCTTTATTCAACCTCAACTACTATGCATGTAACTATGTGACGCTGTTCACAAATAAAATTTATGTCCTTTTTTTTTTTTTACCACAAATAGAGCTTTCTTTTGGTGGTATTTGATCACTTATGTGTTTTTTGTTTGCACTATAAGCAAAAAAAGACTGACAATTTTGAAAATAAAATGTATATTTTTTTTACTTTATGCTATAAAACACATTTCTTCATACATTTCGGCCAATATGTGTTCTGCTACATGTTTTTGGTAAAAAAAAAAATCCAAAAAGGGTATATTGATTGGTTTGCGCAAAAGTTATAGTGTCTACAAACTATATTCTATTTTTTTAAATTTTTATTAATTTATTTTATTTCTTTTTACTAGTAATGACAGTGATCAGCGACTTATAGCGGGACTGCGATATTTCAGTGGACAAATTGGGTGCATAGTGACACTTTTTTGGGGACTAGTGACACCAATACAGTGATCAGTGCTACTGTAAAAAAAATGCCCTGTCACTGTACTAATGACACTGTCAGGGAGGGGGTTAACATCAGGGGTGATCAAAGGGTTAACTGTGTCCCTAAGGAGTTCTTTCTAATTGTGTGGGGGATTCTTTAACTGTGGGAAGACAGAGATCTGTTATCCTGCTTAGCAGAAACACAGGATCTCTATCTTCCCCTGTCACAGAATGCCAATCTGCTTTGTTTATATAGGCAGACCGCCATTTTGCCTCTCTCAGGAAAGATTGGTGGGTCCCAGCAGACATTGGGTCCACCGGACCTGTTGATTGGCTCCCACTGTGTCCAATCACAGCAGTAGCAGGTCCCTGGCGGCAGTGTGCACGCTAAAGACTCGAAAGCACGAAATGACGTACCTGTGCGTGATTTTGCACAGAAGAGCAGCCGCCCCGCAGTATTTGTAGGTGGGCCGGTCCGCAAGTGATTAATTAATTTGATGTCTGCTGCTGCAACGAGTATGTCTAAAGATTTGTCCATTAAAGAAAATCGAAAATTTGATATTCTTTTCATATGAAATAGGCAAGGGGCAACAAAGGTACCTAAAAAGGAAGTTTAAAGCTATGAATCTCTACAATCCAAAGCCTTTCTGTAAAATTGCCCTGGAAATGAACCTGCCAGATGATCAAGCTGACAACAACATTAATATAGCAGCACCCTGTGTTGCTGCAGACATGTTCAGAAATTGCTCAGCACTAGCCCTTACCATTTCACAACCTGCCCCACCATTCAGGGGTCCATTGTGGGATCCTCAGAGGCTTTACCTTGCACAGTGGAAATATGAAACAACAGCAACTGGGTTCTACTGGTTATTTTACACACAGACAAATATTACACATTCATGAAAATTAGAATCCTTTAAAGTAGAGTTGTCTCTGCCGACAAGGCAGACAGTATCCAGTATTTTGATACATATATTTAGACCCGATTGGCCACAAATTGCATCTTATTTGTTTCATAAAGGTCTTTTTCTAATCCTTGAAAAATCCAATTTAGACTAAATACAACCAGATGATGGCTGCATGTAGCTAATGGTACAATAAAAAAAGTGGCCAAATGATCGCAATATTTTTATTCTGATTGCTTATAACAGTACTTTCTATTTTTAGTACTCACCTCACACAGTCAGTAAAGCCTAAGAACAGTTGTACAGTGTTAATTGCACCTCTTATACAGAAAAAAATTCTTGGTGCTCCTATTTTGTTTAGTTATTTCCCATTCAGAAGCCACGTCTAATTCCTTTTCTTCTTAAAATTACATTCTGCTGTTTGCCTTCCTTTCAATGCTCACATGACTCTGCAATCACAAAACCACAGCACAAAGAACTATAGTTTTAATTTATACACAAAGTACAGACAGCCTGCTGGCCTTTATAATTTACTCCATCGTTGTCACAGGGTTTAATTACGCTACATATACTTTAGGTCTATCATTAGCATTGTTTGATCTCACATAGAACTGCCTATGTCAATGATCTGAAGCCAGTGGTACGATCTAAAACCTCACATTTAAATGGCGTTTTATGCATCTGAATTGCAGATTCTATTTTGAACTAGACAAATTACACAGATTCAGTTTTGTGTTTTCTGTGACCTTCACATTTCCAGCATCGCCCATTAGAAGACCGTTCTCTGGATTGGAAATCAGTGCATGTTCATAATAGAAAACATCTTCAAGGGCATAATAGAATGAATTAAATGAACATCCACAACTCATGCCCATTGCTGCCTTTGCTTTTATAATACTCTCAGACATCTTAATGTTTTTATACTTGCCACATGCTCTCTCGTATTATTTTCAGTGTAGCTGATGATATATTGATAAACAAGGGGGGACCTGTTAAGAGGACGGAAAGTAATATGGTTTGTATTACAAGATATTACAAGATGAATTGTGATAATTAGTTAATAATACAAACGCCATTTGCGAGAAATATCGGTTGTAAACTAGAGTACCATGCCTTGTGCATGTAACACTGTACCACTTGTGATTAATCAGATCTGGAATCTGTAGTGCATGCAGGGGACCATTTTCCAAAGCCCAGCAAGCGCGCTCTTTTGCGGTATCTAAATACAAGTCAGGAATAGCTGACCAGACAAGGGAGGCAGAATACATACATATAAAATAGTAATAAAACCATAAAATGACTACATACACGTTTTCCTAAAGTAATCATGTCTCTTTTACATCATTATGTTCATAACTAAAGAATGCGTGCTTGAAGTGCACCTATGCCAGGCTATGGACATACAGTATACAGTGAGTATTTGCATAGCATTAGCAAGCAGTAAATGAGATTTAAAACAAGGCCTCACTGACCTCTGTAGCTGCAGGCACTGTGGAGTAGTTCCTCCTTAATATTTACAGCAGAAGTGCTAATGTCCTGCTCCCCTCTCTCTTCACACAAACACCTGTTTGTGTGAAGATTAGAGATTAAAATAATGAAATGCTGCTCTTGAAATGCTGGTAGGGGTAGCAGGGTGAAATGAGGTGATGGGGGAAGGACTTGAACAACTTTAGTTTTTCTGGTGTGAACTTTGAGGATAAATGGCTTCCGAATGCCTGCAATTACAGAAATCAGCAAAGACTTGTATTAAAGCTGTTGTACTTGTTAGGAATATGTAAAATACTTTAATGTCCATAGCCTGGTCAGAGTTTCACTGTAAACACAGATTGATAAACAAAAGAGCTTCCATACTGCTTTAGGCTCCATTCACACTTATACCACTCCAAAGTTGCACTAACTTTGGAGTGCAACTTTGGTGCAACTTTGACAGAACTTTGGAGGGACGCAACTTGGATACAACTTTGGCTTTGACCAGTGATAACGGACAGTAGTTGCACAACTATTGCATTGCAAAACATTAAGTTACGACTTTTATGCAACTTTTGAGGGTTAACATTGAAGTCTATGGCCCTCAAGTTGCATGAACTTGACATGAAATATTGTCATGTGACTTTGATGTCCAGGTAAAGGTACTCAGTGACTGGAGTGTTGCTTTTATATGCAGATCTGTATTTTTCTTATGTCTTATAAAGGGCGCTAAGGTCTACTATTTTACACAAAAACGTATTACTCACTCATAAAAGTAATTTTAAATCAGAGCTAGACTGTTAATGTAGATTTTTCTACTTTTCGGTTTGATGAAGAGGGACCCTTGGAACAACCTAAATGTGTTTTTAAACAATTACCCGGAAACAGGTTACAAATTAAATAGAGGGTAGCAATGGAGAAAGAGCTTTTCCACACCACTTTAACTACATTGACTGCTCTTTTGGTTGTTAGTGGAAAAGGCTTCAGCATAGCGAATGTAGTGATCAGTCACAATAAAAACATTGTCCACCCTACTGCTGTCATTGTTGATGCACAAAAAGTCCATGCACACTAAATCTATTGGGCTAGAAATTTTTAACCTCTTGCACAGGATGCCTAAAAGCACCACCTTTTTAGGCATTTTTCTTTACTGATCTAAATGCAGTCTATTGTTTTTAATGGGCCTGTACTCACAGGCACATAAACTTGCACTATGTATAGATCAATAAATTAAAAAAAAAATCTGTATTGCTGATCAGCATTTTTACATGCGAACACACATATATGCCACCCTCCCTTGATTTAAAAAACGCTCGAAGACTTTTTCCACACATGTTTGTGTGTGCACAAATGCATGCAAGTGCCATACAGCCCATTCACATGTATTTTATGTCAGGAAGGTCTAATGTTCATACATCAGTACCGTATGCAGGTACCCTTCAAGTGTTTCATAAGTGCAGTTTGGGTAGGCAGAGTATACCATTTCAGACATCTCACACAAATCCTACAATAGTCTGTGGTAGCTTACCTCATTCCTAGCCAAAAGGAATGGTCTATGATCATTGCATAGGTTATCTCAATTACCAGATGCCCATATTGATCGTACAAACTTCTCAAAACAATTTTTCTATAGACCTGATGGAGTACTGGATGTCTGCTTCCAGGATGATCACCGAACAATTGTCCATTGATTGTTTTGAGCTTATCCCATTCCTTGAGATAGTAGGTATTCTGTTCATGTATGTTATAATTATTTTCATGCACTTTCCATGATGTGCTGTTTTTTCTTCTTTGAGTAGGTCCATTCCTCCATCATGTGTTTTGAAAAATATTTGCACACCTCAAAGCAAACTTCACCAGAAGAAGCAGGTAAAACTCCTGGAAAAGCCTTTACTTGCAAAGAGGATCAGCATGAAAATTCTGAAATACAGTAAACCCCCCTCTATCGCTGGGGTTATGTTCCAGACCCACCCGCAATACGTGAAAATCCGCGAAATAGAAATACCCTATTTAAATACACCCTAGGCATGTTTTATACCTTTCACTGTACTTTTAAAAGCATTTTAAGGTTTTTAAACACACTTTTAAAATAATAGAAACACATTTAAACACATAAAAGATACTGAGAGACAGAGCAAGAGCAATGGAAAACATAAAAATATTGAATTAACAATGATTTCATTAATAAAACAATTGTAATAGGTCTTATTGAAAAAGAAAAAACACAAAATACCGGGACCGTGAAAACTGAACCGTGATATAATGGGGGTTTACTGTGTACATTTACTGTTTTTAGGTAGCAGATGCTCAATATTTGTTTCCTGACTAGTAGCTGTAGCAGGTAACATAACAGTCTCTCCTGGAAAAATGCTTCACATTTTAGAGGCAGGGCTGGTACCTTTCGCCTTGCTTGAAGTGAAGTTACTCAAAACCTACAGCACAGCCTTTCACTAAATTGAAATCCACCTCTCCGGGACAGTAATATTGGGTATAAAGTTTACGACTCTCATCTTTTTTTCTGTCCATAGCAGTGGCATACTGCAAGATTTCATTCAATTTTAGTTCTTCCTGTAGTCTTTTAGTGCTTACAGAGATTCACATGATATTGCCAATGTTCTTTTAGATGGCAGCCCCTCTTCCTGGACCAACTGTATCACAGCTTCTGTAGATACCAATGACTTTGTCGTACTTCAATAGCCTGACCCATGATATCTCATGAGTATCTCCAAATGTAGCCCTAATTTTACACCCTCTTCAGGCTACTGGAGTGATGCAGTGCCACCTGTGTGGTATTACGAAGCAGAGCCTTCACTTTATCTGTGAGGACAGGACAGAATCTCTATTGAGTAGCAGTCTTGACACTGTGTCTTGTGAATAACAAGTGCAGTCCCAATTGAGAAGATGTGTCCTCACAATAAACAATAATCCACATGGTATTGTATTTGAGATTGAGAGTCAATATATTGAGTAGTAGAAACAAGTAACATCCAGTGAATTATCACATTTTATAAATTCTCCCAACAGGAACATTAATACTTTATACAGTCCTCATAGTATATCTCCATGAAGAGATACTGCAATAAAGTGTAATTTAAAACTGTCAGTACATGCTGTATTACATGCTGTTCATACTTAGTCAATATGGAATTAATTTTTTGTATTCTTAAGAACACCTGAAGGATCCTGCTGTATACTGACTCTCCCTTTATGTCTGTGTCCCAGCTGCAGCCAGAGATTGTGAAAATGAGCTGTTCCCACAGCGATTGAGCATGCTCCAGTTTCAGTTCCCTTCTAAACTTTTCTTCCTGTCTTCCCTTTTCTTATCTGTGCAGCCCATGTGACTATAGAGTCACACATGTGGGAGTATAAACTCTGGATAAATGACAGCCCACTCCCTCCCTCCTCCTCCATGTCCACTAAACAGCTAAACACAATGGGGTTGGGATATTACATTTTGATTGATGAAGGCTTCACTTTCCTGTAATTCTAAGCACATATAAACCAAGGACACAGGCTGGAGCGGTGTGAAACAGACTGTGATTGGCAGAGCCTCCCACTAGATGGCCCACACCATGTAAGATTTAGGTTCACATACATATTTCAAATAAAATAATTACAGTGCAATTATCCATATGCTGTACATAAAGAGGAGGGGTAATGTAAATTGAACAGGGAGTGTTTAGTATTACTTTAACTTACAGTCTGTTCCCTGTGAAACATGCACTTTTCTCTATCTCCTAGACAGCAATAGGCAGGATGCACTTGATGTCATCATCATAAAGTGCAAATGGCACACCATATTTGAAAACACTGAATTGCAGATCAGTAGATAATTCAGGAAATAAACAGACAGCTTATTTATTACATATTTAAAACTATCAACATTCATCAGCCATGATAATATGGGTGTTGTGTGGTTCTTTTTTTTTCTGTTGGTAGCCAATTAAACATTTTGCTATGGGACCCTGTGTTTTCTTGTTATGGCTCTGACTGTGACCAACTGCTGCTAGCTATACTATGACATATATATAAATTACAATCTAAAGCGTAGTTCCAGTCTGGGGAAAAAAAGTAAATAAAAATCAGCAGCTACAAATACTGTAGCTACTATCTTTTAATATAACGACACTTACCTGTCCAGGGATCCTGCCATGTGGGCATCCCAAGCCTATTCATCTATCAGCTTTGGGTGCAGGCACAAGCATTGCAAGTATTCGGCATTGTAATTTCCTACTGTGCATGCATTTTCTGAATGGTCCCGCCATCTTCTGGGACACACACGGGTCCCAGAAGGCAGTGGAGGGAAGGAGGAGGGGCCAGACATGACGTAGATCGCAATGCAGCGATCTTACCAGGAAGTGGGAGAAGGTACCTGTCAAAGCGAGGTACCCACTCCCCCCAAAAAGCGCCAAATGTGGCAGTGGAGGGGAGGGGGGGGGGTGCGAACAAACGGAGCTCCCCCTTTTGGGTGGAGCTCCGCTTTAAGATGGAATTCATGGGTTTAATAAAATATACAATTCTGCAAATTGTGTACCCTACAAAAAAGTTGAAAATATATACTGAACAAAATTATTAATGCAACACTTGTTTTTGCCCCTATTTTTCATGAGCTGAACTCAAAGATCTAAGAAAACTGGCATTCATCCATGAAGAGAGCACCTCTCCAAAGTTCCAGATGCCATTGAATGTGAGCATTTGCACACTCAAGTTGTTTATGATGACGAACTGCATTCAGGTTGAGACCCTGATGAGGACGACGGGCAAGCAGATGAGCTTCCCTGAGATGGTTTCTGACCGTTTGTGCAGAAATTCTTTGGTTATGCAAACCGATTAAACTGTCCAGTTGGCTGATCTCAGATGATCTTGGAGGTGAAGATGCTGGATATGGAGGTCCTTGGCTGGTGTGGTTACATGTGGCCTGTGGTTGTGAGGTCGGTTGGATGTACTGCCAAATTCTCTGAAACGCCTTTGGAAACGGCTTATGGTAGAGAAATGAACATTAAATTCAAGGGCAACAGCTCTGGTGGACATTCCTGCAGTCAGCATGACAAATGCACGCTCCCTCAAAACTTGTGACATCTGTGGCATTGTGCTGTGTGATAAAACTGCACATTTTAGAGTGGCCTTTTATTGCGGCCAGTCACAACAAAGAAACTCTCAAAAAGAAGCGCTTAGGGCTGTAATGGCTGTAATAAAAAATTGCACCAATACAGTTGCAGAAATTTGTAAAAGAATTACGCAGTTTATTGACATAAAAAGGAAGGGAAAAACAGAGGTTAAACAATTACAATGCCATGTACGGTCTGCTTTACAAACCCTAAAGGGAGGCCGAGTGTTCAGGCCAATGGGAGCCAATCCTGCAGCTGTCAGGGATCAAGAACTGAGGGTACTTGAAGGGGGGAAAATGTGAGCTGCTCCTGTGTCCAAGAACTGTGGGCTGATGGACACACCGTGGGGGACCAGCAGCGGTCCGCTTCCAGACTCACAGGGTGCCCAGTAAGGGGGAGGAGGCAGAAGGAAAGCCAAAGACGGTGGAGCCAAATGCTGCAGCAGGTAGATGACATCACTACTGTGGGCCACCAGTCACCGCAATGGTGTAGGAAGAGCAGCGGTCGGCCACTGGAGGCACTATGTGCCGATGATCCTGGCAGGGATGTGAAGGAGACCACAGGCAGCTGCAGAGGCACTATGTGCCGTTGGATCTGTCAATGATGTTAGGGGATGTGGAAGGGGCCCGCTGCCAGTCACTGAAGGCACTGTGTGCCTGTACTAAACAGAAAGGTAGGGAGGAAACTTGGCAATATGAGATGGTAGTACAGCCGGGTGCAGGGGCTCTGAATTATGTCATCAGCTGAAAGCAGTCTTGGCTTACGCAAATGCAAAAGCGGGCAGACAGTACTAGTAGCAGGGGGTCACCATGGCAACACATTTCGCTACGAAGAGCCTTATCAAGTAATTTGACCAAAGAACAAGTGAACTGAAATTTAAAGGGTAAGTAAAAGGGGAGGGGCCTACTGGGGGAGGGGATAATTGCAACTGCTGCATGATTGTTCCAAATGTCTCCATCCAAAAAAAAAAAACAAAATCAACAAATGTACATACATGAATACATATACATATCATATAGTGAATATGATGGAAAATTAATAAATAATAAATTAATTAAAAAAAATATATGAAAAAATGAATAGTAAATAATAAATAATAACAATAAGGATAATATCGGTCAACATAATAGACTGTGTGTGTACACATACATGCGCGTGGGTGCAGATTCCACACCATGCCCACAGTATGTGCACATGTACCATTAATTTAATCACATCTAATTTAATCTTCAACTTCAAGGCACAGCCATGGGGGCAAATTTTGCTCCATGTTATGCCAACATTACAATGGGCTACTGGGAAGAAACTACTATTGGGCACCAAAACCCCTTCTCCGAGCACATTGTATACTAGGTAGATACATAGACGATGTGCTACTCATTTTGGAAGGGTGGTTTTGATCAGTTCCAAGCCTTTGTATCCCATTGTAATAACAACTAACTGGGCCTCCAATTTACATCTGTTATCGATCCATCTAAGTTGATCTTCCTAGAACTAGAGCTAGCATATGAGGGCGACACAATTATCTCACGTTACCATTGTAAACCAACCAATGGAAACTCGTGTCTACATTATTCGAGTTGCCACCATCCGTCATGGCTTAATATTATTCCGGGAGGACAATTCCATAGGTTGCGCTGGAACTGTACTAAATTAGATGAGTAAAACCCTCATTCAAAAGTTTAGTGAAAAAGGCTATCCAGAGCCTCCGGTAATAGAATATTTTTTTAAAAATTCAGTACCGCCTTCCACCCAGTTGAATAATAAGACCATCGAAACAATGGGCCACAGTGAGACCAGGTCAGCTAGGTTCGTTACAGGGTACAATGACCAACATGGGAAGATCACTGGCATCATCAAGAAACATTGGAACATCCTAAAACTAGACTTGAGACTTGCCCCCACACTTCCACCAGTACCAAAAGTGACTTTTAGAAGGGCACATACCCTTAAAAATATAGTTGCCCCTAGTAAATTGACCAGTCCCAGTAAAAAAAAACAGTCCCTTGACATCCGGTCCTATTTTGATAGTAGAACAGGGATTTTTCAGTGCAAAAAACAAGGGTGCCCAACATGTAAATTTATCTCTCATAGGAAAACATATTTTTCAGACAAAAATAGGACCAGTGTTACCATCAAGCAATTCATTAGCTGCTCATCTGAATTTGTCATGTATGTGTTACGCTGCCCTTGCAATCTCCTGTATGTGGGCCGTACCATACAGACTTTACATAAGAGGGTAGGGGAATAGATTTATTCAAAAAGGGTGTGACAAGCATAGTGTGCCTGACATTTTTTGTCCCATCATAACAAAGATTTTAAATGTCTGGAGGTTATGTTGATGATATAACCCTAACCGCCAACGTAAGAGATTCCCTTCTGTGTAAATGTGAAACGTTCTGGATTTTTAAATGAGATACCTTATCGCCAAATGGTTTGAATGAAGAACTAGAAACCCATAGTGTCATTTAGTATTTCTTTAATGCTTAATTTTGGGCATTTGCGATTATATTAGATGCGATTAAATTAATGGTACATGTGCACATACTGTGGGCATAGTGTGGAATCTGCACGTATGCGCATGTATGTGTACAATCACAGTCTATTATGTTGACCGTCATTATCCTTATTGTTATTATTTATTACTTACTATTCATTTTTTCATATATTTTTTTTTTATTAATTTATTATTTATTAATTTTCCATCATATTCACTATATGATATGTATATGTATTCATGTATGTACATTTGTTGATTTTGTTTTTTTTTTTGGATGGAGACATTTGGAACAATCATGCAGCAGTTGCAATTATCCCCTCCCCCAGTGAGCTCCTCCCCTTTTACTTTCCCTTTAATTTCGGTTCACCTGTTCTTTAGTCACATGACTTGATAAGGCTCTTTGTAGCGAAACGCGTTGTCATGGTGACCCCCTACTACTAGTCCTGTCTGCCCTCTTTTGCATTCCCGTAAGCCAAGACTTCTTTCAGCCGATGACATCATTCAGAGCCCCTGCACCCGACTGTACTACCATCTCATATTGCCAAGTTTCCTCCCTATCTTTCTGTTTAGTACAGGCACATGGTGCCTTCAGTCACTGGCAGCGAGCCCCCTCCACATCCCCTAACATCCCCTAACATCATTGAGAGATCCAATGACACATAGTGCCTCTGTAGCTGCCAGTGGTCTCCTTCACATCCCTGCCAGGATCATCGGCACACAGTGCCTCCAGTGGTTGACAGCAGTCTTCGTGTCAAGACACCGGGCGCTTAGTGCCTCCAGTGGCCGACCGGGGCTCTTCCTACACCATCACGGTGACTGGAGGCCCACAGTAGTGACGTCATCTCCTGACTACAGCATTCGGCTCTACCGTCATTGGCTTTCCTTCTGTCTCCTTGCCCTGACTGGGCACCCTGCAAGTCTGGAAGCAGACTGCTGCTGGTCCCTCACGGTGTGTCCATCAGCCCACAGCTCCCGGGCACAGGAGCAGCTCACATTTTCCCCCATTCAAGTACCCTCAGTTCTTGATTCCTGACAGCTACAGGACTGGCTCCCACTTGGCTCCATCCATTGGCCTGAACACTCGGCCTCCCTTCAGGGTTAGTAGAGTGGACAGTACATGACATTGTCATTGTTTAACCTCCATTTTTATCCTTCCTTTTTATGCCAATAAACTGCTTAATTCTTTTGAAATTTCTGCAACTGCATCAGTGCAATTTTTTATTACAGCCCTAAGTGCTTCTTTTTGAGAGTTTCTTTGTTTTGACTTTCCCCAGCATCCTTGTTCCAGAGGATGATCCTCTCTTGCAGCTATGGGCATATGATCACCATATAAGAACTGTCACCAAACCTCCTGGCGCCTAGTCCTGTTTTGGGGTTTTTATTGTGACTAGCCTAAGGCACACCTGTGCAATAGTAGCAAAGAAACAAATCACCGCTCAAAGTGCTGACAGCTGGGCCAGTAGGATTCCCAAGTAAACTGTAGTAGTTCTGCAAGACTGGGTGCTCACCAAGGTCCACAACCTGAGAAGTCCATATGCATGTAGAAAGAAAGTGGCACTTCCAGTCTCAGGAAACTAGAAACTTGAGTTTTATTTCTTCAAATCAAAAAGTCCAACATCGACATGTGCAAGACAAACAGGATAGCAGCAAACATGTTTCACACCATGTGCTTATTGCACACCTGTGCAATAATCATGCTGTCTAATCAGCATCTTGATATGCCACGCCTGTGAGGTGGATGGATTATCTCGACAAAGGAGAAATGCTCACTAACACAGATTTAGACAGATTTGTGAACAATATTTGAGAGAAATAGGCCTTTTGTGTACATAGAAAAAGTCTTAGATGTTTGAGTTCAGCTCATGAAAAATGGGGGCAAAAACTAAAGTTTTGCGTTTAAAATTTTGTTCAGTGTACATAAAAATAACATACATGGAAGAAATAATAGCTTAGGTTTCAGAGTGTATAAGCTCTGTAACTTTGCTTTATTTGGTTCCATCTTGTGATATTTAGTTGGTACATGAATGGCCAAAATTTGTCAAACGTTGTGAAAGTAGAAATGAAACTTTAACAAATCAAAAAAAGGAAAAAAATGCAGAAGCTGCTTAAGAATCAACTGCAGAATTCTAAGTGAGAGTAAACTACTTGTACGTGCAAGTAACACTATAAAGCAAAAGTGCTTAACTTGAGAAATGGTTGCCTGGTACAAGAAAAAGAGAGACGTAAAGTTCTGTGTTAGAATTAAAGCTCTGAGTATATACAGTAAAATGCAGCTTCTAAAAATTGTGTAGATTGAGATTTTTGTTGAAATGAAAATGTCTTCCCTGTCTCATTTTTATTCATGGCATTCAGAATGTGCACGCTGAATAACACTGAATAGAGCTAGCATTGCTTTAATAAATTGTTAGAGTTGAGAACTTTCTACTTGGTTGATGTGACAATTGAGACTTCATATATTCTGGTGAGATGTTGGCCTATCTCCGTACTTTGATTAAATGGAAAAAAGCCAACGCTTTTCTATAGTGTGAGAAAATGTTTTAATGTAAAGTGCCCTCATGCTTTTATCTCTATTATCATATATTTTACCACTGGATTACCAACAGAGTTGTACATTCTTAACCAGACAGCATAAATTACTGTCACGGCTAACCTCATCTGACCTCAACATACTTGCTTAAACATACATGATAATGTAGCATTTTACTGCAGTTGAGAAATGCAGTCTACTATGAATAACGCATTTTTTTCCTAGCATTTACCGTGTGCCTTGTATAGTTCAACAGAAAAAAAGAAAGAGGAAAAGTCTTACCCAGAAGCGCTATGAATATCCCACTGAATTTGGATGCAACGGATTAAAGGCAACTGCAATGTTTTTTGTTTTTTTTACAGTTCCCTTTGTAAGGAATACTGTATGTGCACGAGATGCCATTTTATGTAATTTTGTATACAGTCTACACGTACAGTATATACTTAGCTATAGCCTTATTTTTTTTTTTTTGAGGATTATCACACCTTCTTCCCGTAACTGTAAAAACAAAACAACAGAGCTCAGAAAAGCACACTCAAAGTTAAAGTTCCCAACTGTCCTTCATTTCGAGGGACTAAATCCTCTTGAGTCCGAATTCCTCTGTATGGCCTCAGTTGTCCCTCTTTTGGTCTGACTATGGTCAAAAGTGTTATGTTTCACCAATTTTTTATCCAGCCTCTATATTCCTGCATTTATTATTTTGAAAGCCATTATAAAGGAAAGTAAGAGGTCTATGAGCCCCAAAAGATGGGAAAGTGGTGTCAGCAGAGGCACCCGAATGTAAAGGAGAAGCTGGAGCCAAGAAATGGATTCTTTGTTGATTCAATATTTATTGCTCACTGAATAGTATAAAACACAGATAAAGATATATACAGTATCTGTATCTTATACTGTATATCTTTCTCCTGAACATGTTAGTTGTCTGATTGTCTCTGACTTTTCTAAGTCACTTACCTAGAGCAGGTAAGTAGCAAGTGAACTTAGCTTGAAACTAGAACTCCTAATTTGCTAATCTGCTAATCTCCTAATCTTCTGGGTCAATTTCCGAGCATGCATTCAAACTACTGGTTCAGCATGACTACAAAAGCAAGTCAAATACAATATACAGTGGGTATAAAAAAGAATCACCCCCCTTTAAAATGTCTACATTTTGTTGCTTTGCAGCCTGAAATGAAGACAGACACAGTTTTTGTTTTACCCAGGAATATTTACTCAGTGCAATTTATAACATCCAAGTAAAAGATATAACACCAACATGTCAGGAAAAAATAAAAAAAAATTCAAAAACAGAATCAGAGTTGGAAAAAGGATCACCCCATCAAAACCCAATCAGGTGTAGATAAGCACCTTTCCAATGGCACACATAGCCATTTGACTTTCAAACTGATCAGCTGTGGTCGTTTTGATTAGCTCAGCATGAAAAGAACTGAAGCATACAACCAACTATAGATGGCAAGTAACTGTCAAAAGATCTCTGGGATAAAGTTGTGGACAGGTACAAGTCAGGAGATGAATACAAAAAAATGTCAAAGGCTTTAATAATGCCTACAAGCACAATGAAGTTTATTGTTAAGAAGTAGAAGGCATTTGGTACAACACAGATCCTCCCTGAATCAGGAATTCACTCCAAACTATATAAAAGAGCCAGGAGGAAACTGGTCAGAGAAGCTACCAAGGAGCTTACAGCAACTCTGAAGCAGTTTCAGGAATTTATTGTGTGCATGTGACAACAATATCACAAATTCTCCACAAATGTGGTTTGTATGGGAGGGTTGCAAGAAAAAAGCCACTTCTCAAGAAAGGCCACATGCAGTCACGACTGAGCTTTGCCAAAACGCACCTTGAAGATTCTGAGGTCACATGGAAAAAGGTTTTATGGTCAGACAAGACTAAAATTGAGATATTTGACCTCAACACCATGTCCGGCGGAAGTCCAATACAGCTCACCGTCCAAATAACACTATTCCTACAATAAAGCATGGAGATGATAATATCCTGTTATTGGGGAGTTTCTCTGCAGCAGGGACTGGAGCACTTGTCAGGATAGAAGGAAAAATGGATGGGGCAAAATACCGTCAAATTCTTGAGGAAAATTCTGCCAGATAGTTGTCAATGGGAAGAAGGTTTACCTTCCAACATGACAATGGCCCAAAGCAAAATGCAAAAATTACCACAATGGCTGAAGGGCAAAAAGTCCTTACATGGCCTAGACATAAACCCCATTGAAAATCTGTGAAATTACTTAAAGACTGCAGTCCAAATATGGTCACCATCAAGTTTAACCCTACAGACTAAAGGCCGTAGTTAAAGCAAAAGGTGTTTCAACAAAATACTGACACAAGGGAGTGATCCTTTTTGCAACTCAGTGACTCTGTTTTTTTGTTTCTGAAATGTTGGTGTTATATCTTTTCACTTGCATGTTATAAGTTGCACTAAGTAAATACAGCTGTCTCCATTTCAGGCTGCAAACCAACAAAATGTGTGTTTTTTTTTACCCACTGTACTTTCCAGTGCTTCTGAGTTGCTTTGACTTACTTCTGATACGATTACATTTGCTCCAGGAGTTGTTGTAAGCTGCTTCAGAGTTGCTTTGCACTACTTGCTTCTTACTACCTTTGTATTCACATTGACTTGCACAGGTGTAAACAAAAGCATGTGTACTCCCCTAAAATGCACTTGAAAAATAGCATTCCAGAAATATTCATATTTGAAATGGCTGAACATGTATGTATTCATGGGTAGTGGAAGTAGGGATATCTGTGGAATTGTCATATATAAGGGAAAACAACAGCGATCCCCTGGGGAAATCTGACATGGCTAATTAATTCTTCCCTCAAGAAGAGTCAAGCAGGGAGTACCTACAGAGATCAGGGAGTATAGACAGACATGGGATCATTGTTTGATTCAACCATAGCAATATGGCTCAGTTGAACACCAGCTTTAGTATGTAGACAGAAACCTTGCAGATCATATCAACAAAATGTAACTGTTTGATCAGTATTTACTGCACTTATCCTTGTGTGCTTGTGTGCCTATTGCCTAATGTTCTCCTGGGCCCTCCCAAGAATTAACCTTTTTTCTTCCATGTGTAGGCTTCCTGCTTATGACCTACTATCGCTCCCATATCTGTCAAAAAGCAAAATAAAAACTAGTGGAAAAAAATTGAAAATCACCTTCCTCTGGCAGATTAAACCTAATCTGCAGGTTTGATAACAGATAGGAAGCCAGTAGATTCCTTGTTCCATCTGCATTTGTATTTGATGTATTCAAAGGACTATAATACTTCCTAGCGTCTCCATACATGCTGGAGGCATGAGAAAGAGGATTAACTGTCCAGGGTGTGATAGGAAGAGGCAGTGGAGTAATGCTCTGGGCAGCCTAGGTACTAAGCCACATCCCCCATAAAGCACTTATGGGTAAGTCCCTAGGGTAGGAAAGGAAATAGGCAGAATGCTGTTTCCATTAGCACATTCTGGTTTTAATTTTGGCAACAATTCTAATAGCTATTATAGAAGAGGTGAACAATGAGTAAAAATACATGAATCTGTTAGCTGTATGCTTTTCAAGGTCAGTGACTGAGGATGTCAGGCCCATAATTTGCACCTTTAAACAATTTAGCAAGGGCAGCTTATGGAACTCTAGTTTTACAGGCTCCCCTTGGGAAAAGGGCTGTACGGTAAGGTACCCTGTATAGTTCCTCAGTTTTAACACCTTCACTAATATTGGGAGCCTCTACTTTAGGAGCTGGCTGAGTGATGTGGTAATCCTGCTCCTGCCAGGAGAGGGGTACCCTAGCAAGGCAGATATATAGAAGATTTCAGGAAGGTGAGGGAGGTGAAAGAACACCCGTACAGAGGGACAGTATTAATGAATGCTCTCTCTGTAAGCCAAGAACGTAGCAACATGTAGGCTTCAAGCAATCTTCTTGTAGTTTATCCTTAGGGAAGATGGAGGACTCTGGTACATGGGACTGTACGGCATCCCCTTAAGGGCTGCAGATGAACTGGGATCCCCCACCCTGCACAGACAGGCAAACCAAATTTTTACAGGCACTTCAGAGACAGAGAAGTTATTGTTATTTGTTGAGGGATAATAACTTGGATAGGGAAGGGATAGGGAAGGGAGATCATGGGATGCCTACTTGACTTCAACAACAGACTTCTGGGACACTCTTCCTATATACAGTTTCTATATACAGTGTGAGAACCAGCATCAAACGGTAGAGCTTTTAAAAACACAACCATTCACTTTTTTAGGGCTTTTCTTGCCCATTTTTATTAAAAGAAAGTTCAGCAGACACAAAAAACAGGTTTCCCTCATGGGGGTTTTCAGCATTTCACTCTTGCTTCAAAACAAATCATTACTCAGCTCCAGGCTTGTACATGCAGCACTCCTGCTCTGGCCTTACCTTTTAGGCCTTTGGTCTGTCTCCCACAGACTGGTCGCTCACCAACTCATTGCACACAGCTAGCAGCCTCGTGCTGCAGTGGTTCAGACCTCTCTCCTAGGTGGAGCTCTCCTGACTCCTGGATTAGACCTCCTGTCTGCCGGGGTAGAGCCCAGAACCGTGGTCAGGTTATTACCTAAAGCCCAGCACACACCTGCCCAATTAGTGTACTGGTGGTCCTGAATACCTGCAGCCAGGATTGGAGATTTCATCCCACCAAGATCACTTTGAAATCTCCAGGCCCCAGGTCCTAAAACTGACTTTACCAAACACTGAGGAAACTGCAAAGCTAGTTTCCTCCCAATGACACAAGCTGCCTGATGTCCCTCAACCTGCCTGGTTGAGAATTCTGGGTAATAATCTCGTTCTAGGCCCTGGCAGGGCAACGCTCTGCCACAAAAGTTTCTATATACAGCTCCACTCCTTCCTCCGGCACTCACTTGCTTGCAGAACCCAGCTGGATAAAGATCTGACAGTTACTTAGTCAGATTAAAGGCAATGGCCTATTACAGACAGGAACCCAAGGTCCCTTGGTTGTGTAGCAAAAAGATTACAGTGTCCAGATTGTACTCTTCCTCCTGTGGCTTCTGATCCCAATACCACCTCTTTAGGCATTGCCAACCCACCTGGCTGCAGCTGCCCCTTTACTAGCCCTCCAGGCTAACTTCTCCACTACAGTCCTCCAGACAGACACTCCCCAGCCCACCTGGCTGACTCTCAAGAGATCTTCCAGTAGTGCTGACCTGCTCCTGCTGTCCTCTCCCCTCATTAATGTGCCTAAAGGAAGGGCTTCCTCTATGTGCTATGGCAGGATCTTTCCAGCACCCAAGCCCTGGCCCAAGGTCACCCCCCCCCCCTTAGACTAGGGAGTACCCCTGAGGGCCACCGACAGCCTCCTCAGTCATGCCTGCTGGCATGACCTATGCCTATTTATGAGGTAAATCTGCCCCTTGCCAGTCCATTTCATGGGGATATGCTGTGGCCCTCATAAATATTCCAAGCAGCCACTCCGCACATCCACCCACAAGCTCTAGAAGTTTCTACAACCTTCTAGACCTGGGGAAGGCACCAGATGAGCTGTCAGGATGAGTCATTGAACTCTGACCCAGATTCACAGCTTAGACCTGGACCTGAGCTATATTAATTTTACCAACACTAACAGATTTCCACTAATAGCTAGCACACACTAAGGAGTGCTAAGAACTATCCCTTTTGGAGGATTACTAGGACTCTGTACCACCTCTCCTGTAGGTAAAGGATCTCATCTTGTATGTTTGGGCTTTTCTCTCTTTTTGTATTATGAACTTGCTGTGAAATGTTGCCACCAATTGAAGCCATGTGACATCTCCCCTTGGGTGGCTGAATTGCTGTGAATAAACAAATGATTTGAATAAACATTATAAAACCAAATTGATATCTGAACTGCTTGCTGGTCTAGCCCACAGTGGAGCTTCTCTCGGAAACAGCCCCGTTCACTGGGGCCACAGCAGGGTCCTTGTCACACTAGGCTGATTCACTCTCAGGGTGTCCCTCTTACAGGTGAAATGCTGGAAGCCTTGGGGAGCCCCTTGCACAAAGACCCCAGTGGATTAGGTGAATCACCCAAGCCAGATAACAGTGGGTTTAAAAGTGGACCTGCTCTTTTGTGACACAACAGGGCTAAACACCAGACTAGGCCAAGTCAGACATGAATGCAGCTTATGGCATATGCATGTTTCAGTGCTAATTATTATCAATAGTATCCCAATGTATAGTCACAAATGCAACAAACATCCCTGACCCTGAGAGTACTGCAACACATGCAACAAGAATCACATACATAGCTACATAGTTACATAGTAGTTGAGGATGAATAAAGACAACAGTCCATCCAGTTCACCCTGTGTAGGTGTGTTTGGCTGTAATCATCTCTCATACCCCTGAATGTTCTGATCTTTGAGATGTACATCTAAGAGTCTTTCGAAAGCAACCATACTTCCCGCAGAAACCACCTCTTGTGGTAGAGCATTCCACAATCCTGTAGCCCTAATAATAAAGAACCCCATGCATTGCCTGAGGTTAAAACGCTTCTCCTCTAATCTAATACATTGCCTTATAACATGCTGATAAAGTTATGATTGGTGCTTTTTTAATCTGTACCAAAAAACATGCACACATATGTGAATTGGCCCTTATATCAATGCAAATTCACTCAATTATTACCTTAAAGAGGAAGTAAACCCTCCTTGGACACTTTTACCTATAGGTAAAAGTGTTATGTTTCACCAATTTTTTATCCAGCCTCTATATTCCTGCATTTATTATTTTGAAAGCCAATATAAAGGAAAGTAAGAGGTCTATGAGCCCCAAAAGATGGGAAAGTGGTGTCAGCAGAGGCACCCGAATGTAAAGGAGAAGCTGGAGCCAAGAAATGGATTCTTCGTTGATTCAATATTTATTGCTCACTGAATAGTATAAAACACAGATAAAGATATATACAGTATCTGTATCTTATACTGTATATCTTTCTCCTGAACATGTTAGTTGTCTGATTGTCTCTGACTTTTCTAAGTCACTTACCTAGAGCAGGTATGTAGCAAGTGAACTTAGCTTGAAACTAGAACTCCTAATTTGCTAATCTGCTAATCTCCTAATCTTCTGGGTCAATTTCCGAGCATGCATTCAAACTACTGGTTCAGCATGACTACAAAAGCAAGTCAAATACAATATACAGTATACAATATACAGTGGGATGGCTGGTTTTGAGGTCCTGGCCCCTTTTTTCCTGCAGATTCTGGGTTGTGTTTCTAAAACTATTCAGTTGAGATCAGCCCATGAAATCCTATTTTATAAAAGTAATTCGCTTTTAAAATTTTAAAATATTATATCTGATTCAGCAGGTCTGATCAGTTATGTATATGCAATTAGCCATTATTTTAATATGTTTATATGTGCTCATAGAAGGTGATCACCGCCAGTTGATTCCTGTATATCTGCTTTGTAGCTTGCATTTAGAGTCCTGGCGTCTTTATTGTTTATTTGGCTGTCCCCGGGGCAACAGAGTATCCCTTCCTGTGTGAAGGGTTCACTTCCTGTGTGAAGGGTTCACTTCCTGTGTGAAGGGTTCACTTCCTGTGTGAGGGGTTCACTTCCTGTGTGAGGTGTTCACTTCCTGTCTGAGGTGTTCTCTTGGTTGCACTTCCGGGTCTGATGGCTATGAGTGACTATAAGTAGCCCTGTCCTTCTCCCTTACCAATAGCTGAGGAAGTCCCGTGCAGTGGGACGTAACGCGTGCGAAGGGGGAGGGGCCGGTGACGTCACCCGCCTTCCATTGCGGTCGAGACCGCTGTGTGTAATACAATCTGCTCATCACATGCACTTGTATAGTGCTTTACAAGGTAATTTTTATGATTTTATGCTATGTTCAATAAAGTAATTTATTGCGGTAATGCACTATGTCCGGACCTTTGTTTTCCTATGGACCTGTGACCCGCTTTATGGACCTGTGATCTGTTACCTGTGAGCCTTATCTTCTGATGAAGAGGAATACTGATTTGATCTATATTTGTGATATCCTTGGATAAAGTTTGTCTTACTAGCCCGTCTGGTGACACAGGGGCTAAGTGTGAGGTGAGAGGCTAATGAGACTGGGTGGAGGATTACCAGCACATTGAAGAGCACTGAATGTTTATATCTTGTGCATGCTTCACCATAATTTTCACCTGTGGACTGCTCTCCTCGATATCTTCTTCATAATCCATATTTGATAGCGCTGCACTTTTTGTTATATATTTGTTATTGGGACTTTTGGTTTATTGATCCTTTAGTGCATAGCAGCTTTCTATTATATTATTTTATACAGTTGCGCTGAATTTTTATCTATTATTATTTGCCTGTTTCTCAATTTACCATTAATTTAGCAGCATCTGGTTATGGATATTTTTGAGTATCTGGAAAAAAGGGAGGTTAATATAGGAAACATTTTTTCCTCCACTAACAATATTACACTGAATGATCCTAGTGATCTGGCATCCTTATTTAAAAAAAAAAAAAAAAAAAAAAAAAAAAATAAAAAAATTAGGCCACCTCTTTGAGAAAAAGGTTAAGTTATGGTGGGATATTACTTCCTTTAAGCACTATCTTTCAGCAAAACTTGTACCTAGACGTCTCAGATGGGATATACCCCCCTGTGATGGCCTCCTAGACGATGAGTCCTTGCAAGGGTGGGGTGAATTTTTCATCAGAAAAGGTCTTGACTTACAGGAGTTTTTGCTGGAGCGCAAGCAAAAGAGGATGAAAGATATAGAGAGTCAAATCAAGGAGATTCAAACTCTCCTAGATCCACACAAAGATAAAGATGAGTTCACCAATCTTATGACTATTCTAAAAAATCGAGTGATTAAATGGGATAATGACAGCCAGAATAAAAAGAAGAAAAAATATGCCAGGGACCTAGGTGATTTTGCCAATAATGACATCTTTAAGTGGCAAAAGAATCTAGTGACCATGCCTCAAACTAATGAGGCTGGCCCATCCTTGGACCCAGCCCCTTTAACCCCTTTGGAAAGGGTTAGACCTCAGTATTTACCAGCTACTCAGGAAGTAAGGTTTTCCACTCCCCAGAGAGGTAATGGCCGACCTCGGGGTGGAGGAAAAAGAGGTGGGAAAAAGAGAGGGAGGGGTGGTTGGCATCATCAACATCCAGCAAGTGGTAATGGTGGGAATGGCGGCTCTGTGCCCTTTCGGAATAATGGGCATCACTCCCCCTATTATCACCCTAGACCTCAACACAATCCAAGAGGGAGTTATTCGGGTAGAGGTTATGACCATCCGAACTACTCCACTCCAAACGCTTTTGAACCCTTACAACACATAGGGAATACTGGCAACTTTCAGAATGATTTTTTAGGGTCTCCCATGAGATATGCAGAGGGGCCACCCCTATTCCGACCTCAAGTAGAAAGGTGGAAGAGGGACCCCCCGAGCGTTCAACAGGGGAGAGCCAACGACTCATTCCGCAAAAGAAAAGACAGAGAGGAAACCGAGGGGGGCGGAGGCTACAAAAGGCCAAAATCCCAATAGGATCTGGTATTTATAACCTCAGTGGAATACCTCTCAATGATGACGAACTTAGGACCCTTGATAGGGGTCTTAAGTTTGCCCCAGTCAGAAATCTCAATAAATTCCAGGCATATATAAGCATCAATAGATTTGTGAGGACTCTGAATATTAAACGATATTTTTTGTCCAAGCCTATCGTTAGGAACACCGCGGCACCAGTGGTGGTGGATTCCAACCTTAGGAATAGATCCACATTTAACCCTGCCATTTCTGATAACCAACACATTGAGGTGTTTAGGAATATGGTATGTAAGGACCTTGAAGGATTGAATGTGAAAAAGGTTAATGACCCCCAATATATCAAGAAGGGCATTCGATCCCTTGAGAACAACAAAAACATTGTTATCAGGCCTGCCGATAAAGGGGGTGGCCTGGTTATTCTCAGTAAAGAATATTACTGTGAGGAGATGGGCAAATTGCTATCGGACCGAGACACATATTCCTTGTTAAGTAAAGATCCGCTTTTCTCATTTAAGAATGAACTTCACGACCTAGTGGAAGGTGGGAGAGCAAGGGGTGTGTTGACCAAGAAAGAGTCTCAGTATCTAGACCCACTTTTTTGCAGGACACCTATTATCTATTGTCTTCCCAAGATCCACAAAAACGCAGAACGACCTCCAGGTCGTCCCATTGTAAATGGGATTGACTCGGTCACGGCGAGGCTTGGGCAATACATTGATGTTTTCCTGCAGCCCTTGGTAATTAAAACAGAGGCCTATCTTAAGGATACAAAACATGTAATTCAAATCTTGGAATCCTTATCTTGTACCCAATCAACGATAATGGTTACAGCGGACGTAAGTTCGCTGTATACTATCATCAGTCACAAAGAGGCTTTAGCAGCGGTGAATTGGGCATTAGAAACTTCTGATTTACCCAGGAAGAATAAAAGGTTCTTGTGTAGAAGTCTTACTTTCTGTCTATCCAGAAATTATTTCTGGTACAATAGACAGTATTATCTTCAGACGAGGGGGGTTGCCATGGGAGCCCGTTTCGCTCCCAGTGTGGCCAACTTATTTATGGCCCACTGGGAGTCGGAGGTGGTGTTCCGTGGCCGCCCCCCTGAATTATTGTGCTACCACAGGTATATCGATGACCTGATACTTATTTGGGATGGAGATACCAGTGGCCTTAATTCCTTCATGAACAAAATGAATGCCAACAATAAAAACATCTCTCTGACCTGGAATATGAGTAGTGAGAAAATTGTCTTCTTGGATTTAGAGATCTCTATTGAGAATGACCATTTTAAGATGCAGAACCATTTCAAAGCAACTGATCGAAACGCGTATATTCCGCTCGACAGTTGCCATCATCATTCATGGCTCTGCAATATTCCAAAAGGCCAGTTTGTCAGATTACGGCGTAACTGTACCACTGAAGGTGACTATTTGTCACAAGCAGAGGTACTAGTAGAACGCTTTGCGCAAAAAGGTTATGATAGGGACATATTGGCCAATGAGGTAGTCAGAGTAAAGGAGCTTGATAGAAATACACTGGTGGCTCCTAAACCCAGTGCTGACCATCTTCCTGAAATTAATCAATACAGACTCATATTTGATTATAATATACAACATAAGAAGTTAGAAAAAATAGTCAAAAAGAACTGGTCCATTTTAAAGCAAGACAGAGTACTGGGTCCTACCCTCCCTGAGATACCCAAATTTGTTTATAGGAAGGCACCCACCTTAAGGGACCGTATAGCCCCTGGTGTGGTGGATCCTCCGATCCCTGTTGAAAACAGATCTTTTCTGTTTTTATCAGGATTTTATGCATGTGGTAGATGTGTGGCATGCAGGCACTCTAAAACCAATTGCAAAAAACGCAAAGATTTTACTGCGACTGCCACTAATAAATCATATACCATCCGAGGTCTCATAACATGTGCTAGTGTAGGAGTCGTATACATGTTAGAATGCGGCTGTGGCAAGCAGTATATAGGGCGGACTTCCAGACAACTACAAGTTAGGCTCCGAGAACACGTGAGTAATATCAAAAAGGGTTTAAAAACACACAGTGTGTCAAGACATTTTCGGAATGTCCACAACCGTGATCCACGTAGTCTTAAATTTTGGGGCATCGAACACGTTAAACCTCACTGGCGAGGAGGGAATTTTATACGCCAGTTAAGCCGACGTGAATCTTTTTGGATTCACGAAACTAAGGTGTCTGCCCCCAGAGGTCTTAACGTGGAGTTCGATCTAAACTGTTTTATTTCTGACCGTTAGTATCTGTATTTGCATTTTTGTTTTTGTTTTATTTTTATATATATTAATCCTATTTTATTTATTATTTTTTTCATTATTACCGATTTGTATGTGGTGTATTATTTGTGTTATATGGATGGCTGGTTTTGAGGTCCTGGCCCCTTTTTTCCTGCAGATTCTGGGTTGTGTTTCTAAAACTATTCAGTTGAGATCAGCCCATGAAATCCTATTTTATAAAAGTAATTCGCTTTTAAAATTTTAAAATATTATATCTGATTCAGCAGGTCTGATCAGTTATGTATATGCAATTAGCCATTATTTTAATATGTTTATATGTGCTCATAGAAGGTGATCACCGCCAGTTGATTCCTGTATATCTGCTTTGTAGCTTGCATTTAGAGTCCTGGCGTCTTTATTGTTTATTTGGCTGTCCCCGGGGCAACAGAGTATCCCTTCCTGTGTGAAGGGTTCACTTCCTGTGTGAAGGGTTCACTTCCTGTGTGAAGGGTTCACTTCCTGTGTGAGGGGTTCACTTCCTGTGTGAGGTGTTCACTTCCTGTCTGAGGTGTTCTCTTGGTTGCACTTCCGGGTCTGATGGCTATGAGTGACTATAAGTAGCCCTGTCCTTCTCCCTTACCAATAGCTGAGGAAGTCCCGTGCAGTGGGACGTAACGCGTGCGAAGGGGGAGGGGCCGGTGACGTCACCCGCCATCCATTGCGGTCGAGACCGCTGTGTGTAATACAATCTGCTCATCACATGCACTTGTATAGTGCTTTACAAGGTAATTTTTATGATTTTATGCTATGTTCAATAAAGTAATTTATTGCGGTAATGCACTATGTCCGGACCTTTGTTTTCCTATGGACCTGTGACCCGCTTTATGGACCTGTGATCTGTTACCTGTGAGCCTTATCTTCTGATGAAGAGGAATACTGATTTGATCTATATTTGTGATATCCTTGGATAAAGTTTGTCTTACTAGCCCGTCTGGTGACACAGGGGCTAAGTGTGAGGTGAGAGGCTAATGAGACTGGGTGGAGGATTACCAGCACATTGAAGAGCACTGAATGTTTATATCTTGTGCATGCTTCACCATAATTTTCACCTGTGGACTGCTCTCCTCGATATCTTCTTCATAATCCATATTTGATAGCGCTGCACTTTTTGTTATATATTTGTTATTGGGACTTTTGGTTTATTGATCCTTTAGTGCATAGCAGCTTTCTATTATATTATTTTATACAGTTGCGCTGAATTTTTATCTATTATTATAAAAAAGAATCACCCCCCTTTAAAATGTCTACATTTTGTTGCTTTGCAGCCTGAAATGAAGACAGACACAGTTTTTGTTTTACCCAGGAATATTTACTCAGTGCAATTTATAACATCCAAGTAAAAGATATAACACCAACATGTCAGGAAAAAATAAAAAAAATTCAAAAACAGAATCAGAGTTGGAAAAAGGATCACCCCATCCTAAAAATGACTTGTAAACCCAATCAGGTGTAGATAAGCACCTTTTCAATTGCACACATAGCCATTTGACTTTCAAACTGATCAGCTGTGGTCGTTTTGATTAGCTCAGCATGAAAAGAACTGAAGCATACAACCAACTATAGATGGCAAGTAACTGTCAAAAGATCTCTGGGATAAAGTTGTGGACAGGTACAAGTCAGGAGATGGATACAAAAAAATGTCAAAGGCTTTAATAATGCCTACAAGCACAATGAAGTTTATTGTTAAGAAGTAGAAGGCATTTGGTACAACACAGATCCTCCCTGAATCAGGAATTCACTCCAAACTATATAAAAGAGCCAGGAGGAAACTGGTCAGAGAAGCTACCAAGGAGCTTACAGCAACTCTGAAGCAGTTTCAGGAATTTATTGTGTGCATGTGACAACAATATCACAAATTCTCCACAAATGTGGTTTGTATGGGAGGGTTGCAAGAAAAAAGCCACTTCTCAAGAAAGGCCACATGCAGTCACGACTGAGCTTTGCCAAAACGCACCTTGAAGATTCTGAGGTCACATGGAAAAAGGTTTTATGGTCAGACGAGACTAAAATTGAGATATTTGACCTCAACACCAAACTATATGTCCGGCGGAAGTCCAATACAGCTCACCGTCCAAATAACACTATTCCTACAATAAAGCATGGAGATGATAATATCCTGTTATTGGGGAGTTTCTCTGCAGCAGGGACTGGAGCACTTGTCAGGATAGAAGGAAAAATGGATGGGGCAAAATACCGTCAAATTCTTGAGGAAAATTCTGCCAGATAGTTGTCAATGGGAAGAAGGTTTACCTTCCAACATGACAATGGCCCAAAGCAAAAAGCAAAAATGACCACAATGGCTGAAGGGCAAAAAGTCCTTACATGGCCTAGACATAAACCCCATTGAAAATCTGTGAAATGACTTAAAGACTGCAGTCCAAATATGGTCACCATCAAGTTTAACCCTACAGACTAAAGGCCGTAGTTAAAGCAAAAGGTGTTTCAACAAAATACTGACACAAGGGAGTGATCCTTTTTGCAACTCAGTGACTCTGTTTTTTTGTTTCTGAAATGTTGGTGTTATATCTTTTCACTTGCATGTTATAAGTTGCACTAAGTAAATACAGCTGTCTCCATTTCAGGCTGCAAACCAACAAAATGTGTGTTTTTTTTACCCACTGTACTTTCCAGTGCTTCTGAGTTGCTTTGACTTACTTCTGATACGATTAAATTTGCTCCAGGAGTTGTTGTAAGCTGCTTCAGAGTTGCTTTGCACTACTTGCTTCTTACTACCTTTTTATTCACATTGACTTGCACAGGTGTAAACAAAAGCATGTGTACTCCCCTAAAATGCACTTGAAAAATAGCATTCCAGAAATATTCATATTTGAAATGGCTGAACATGTATGTATTCATGGGTAGTGGAAGTAGGGATATCTGTGGAATTGTCATATATAAGGGAAAACAACAGCGATCCCCTAGGGAAATCTGACATGGCTAATTAATTCTTCCCTCAAGAAGAGTCAAGCAGGGAGTACCTACAGAGATCAGGGAGTATAGACAGACATGGGATCATTGTTTGATTCAACCATAGCAATATGGCTCAGTTGAACATCAGCTTTAGTATGTAGACAGAAACCTTGCAGATCATATCAACAAAATGTAACTGTTTGATCAGTATTTACTGCACTTATCCTTGTGTGCTTGTGTGCCTATTGCCTAATGTTCTCCAGGGCCCTCCCAAGAATTAACCTTTTTTCTGCCATGTGCAGGCTTCCTGCTTATGACCTACTATCGCTCCCATATCTGTCAAAAAGCAAAATAAAAACTAGTGGAAAAAAATTGAAAATCGCCTTCCTCTGGCAGATTAAACCTAATCTGCAGGTTTGATAACAGATAGGAAGCCAGTAGATTCCTTGTTCCATCTGCATTTGTATTTGATGTATTCAAAGGACTATAATACTACCTAGGGTCTCCATACATGCTGGAGGCATGAGAAAGAGGATTAACTATCCAGGGTGTGATAGGAAGAGGCAGTGGAGTAATGCTCTGGGCAGCCTAGGTACTAAGCCACATCCCCCATAAAGCACTTATGGGTAAGTCCCTAGGGTAGGAAAGGAAAGAGGCAGAATACTGTTTCCATTAGCACATTCTGGTTTTAATTTTGGCAACAATTCTAATAGCTATTATAGAAGAGGTGAACATTGAGTAAAAATACATGAATCTGCTAGCTGTATGCTTTTCCAGGTCAGTGACTGAGGATGTCAGGCCCATAATTTGCACCTTTAAACAATTTAGCAAGGGCAGCTTATGGAACTCTAGTTTTACAGGCTCCCCTTGGGAAAAGGGCTGTAGGGTAAGGTACCCTGTATAGTTCCTCAGTTTAAACACCTTCACTAATATTGGGAGCCTCTACTTTAGGAGCTGGCTGAGTGATGTGGTAATCCTGCTCCTGCCAGGAGAGGGGTACCCTAGCAAGGCAGATATATAGAAGATTTCAGGAAGGTGAGGGAGGTGAAAGAACACCCGTACAGAGGGACAGTATTAATGAATGCTCTCTCTGTAAGCCAAGAACGTAGCAACATGTAGGCTTCAAGCAATCTTCTTGTAGTTTATCCTTAGGGAAGATGGAGGACTCTGGTACATGGGACTGTACGGCATCCCCTTAAGGGCTGCAGATGAACTGGGATCCCCCACCCTGCACAGACAGGCAAACCAAATTTTTACAGGCACTTCAGAGACAGAGAAGTTATTGTTATTTGTTGAGGGATAATAACTTGGATAGGGAAGGGATAGGGAAGGGAGATCATGGGATGCCTACTTGACTTCAACAACAGACTTCTGGGACACTCTTCCTATATACAGTTTCTATATACAGTGTGAGAACCAGCATCAAACGGTAGAGCTTTTAAAAACACAACCATTCACTTTTTTAGGGCTTTTCTTGCCCATTTTTATTAAAAGAAAGTTCAGCAGACACAAAAAACAGGTTTCCCTCATGGGGGTTTTCAGCATTTCACTCTTGCTTCAAAACAAATCATTACTCAGCTCCAGGCTTGTACATGCAGCACTCCTGCTCTGGCCTTACCTTTTAGGCCTTTGGTCTGTCTCCCACAGACTGGTCGCTCACCAACTCATTGCACACAGCTAGCAGCCTCGTGCTGCAGTGGTTCAGACCTCTCTCCTAGGTGGAGCTCTCCTGACTCCTGGATTAGACCTCCTGTCTGCCGGGGTAGAGCCCAGAACCGTGGTCAGGTTATTACCTAAAGCCCAGCACACACCTGCCCAATTAGTGTACTGGTGGTCCTGAATACCTGCAGCCAGGATTGGAGATTTCATCCCACCAAGATCACTTTGAAATCTCCAGGCCCCAGGTCCTAAAACTGACTTTACCAAACACTGAGGAAACTGCAAAGCTAGTTTCCTCCCAATGACACAAGCTGCCTGATGTCCCTCAACCTGCCTGGTTGAGAATTCTGGGTAATAATCTCGTTCTAGGCCCTGGCAGGGCAACGCTCTGCCACAAAAGTTTCTATATACAGCTCCACTCCTTCCTCCGGCACTCACTTGCTTGCAGAACCCAGCTGGATAAAGATCTGACAGTTACTTAGTCAGATTAAAGGCAATGGCCTATTACAGACAGGAACCCATGGTCCCTTGGTTGTGTAGCAAAAAGATTACAGTGTCCAGATTGTACTCTTCCTCCTGTGGCTACTGATCCCAATACCACCTCTTTAGGCATTGCCAACCCACCTGGCTGCAGCTGCCCCTTTACTAGCCCTCCAGGCTAACTTCTCCACTACAGTCCTCCAGACAGACACTCCCCAGCCCACCTGGCTGACTCTCAAGAGATCTTCCAGTAGTGCTGACCTGCTCCTGCTGTCCTCTCCCCTCATTAATGTGCCTAAAGGAAGGGCTTCCTCTATGTGCTATGGCAGGATCTTTCCAGCACCCAAGCCCTGGCCCAAGGTCACCCCCCCCCCTTAGACTAGGGAGTACCCCTGAGGGCCACCGACAGCCTCCTCAGTCATGCCTGCTGGCATGACCTATGCCTATTTATGAGGTAAATCTGCCCCTTGCCAGTCCATTTCATGGGGATATGCTGTGGCCCTCATAAATATTCCAAGCAGCCACTCCGCACATCCACCCACAAGCTCTAGAAGTTTCTACAACCTTCTAGACCTGGGGAAGGCACCAGATGAGCTGTCAGGATGAGTCATTGAACTCTGACCCAGATTCACAGCTTAGACCTGGACCTGAGCTATATTAATTTTACCAACACTAACAGATTTCCACTAATAGCTAGCACACACTAAGGAGTGCTAAGAACTATCCCTTTTGGAGGATTACTAGGACTCTGTACCACCTCTCCTGTAGGTAAAGGATCTCATCTTGTATGTTTGGGCTTTTCTCTCTTTTTGTATTATGAACTTGCTGTGAAATGTTGCCACCAATTGAAGCCATGTGACATCTCCCCTTGGGTGGCTGAATTGCTGTGAATAAACAAATGATTTGAATAAACATTATAAAACCAAATTGATATCTGAACTGCTTGCTGGTCTAGCCCACAGTGGAGCTTCTCTCGGAAACAGCCCCGTTCACTGGGGCCACAGCAGGGTCCTTGTCACACTAGGCTGATTCACTCTCAGGGTGTCCCTCTTACAGGTGAAATGCTGGAAGCCTTGGGGAGCCCCTTGCACAAAGACCCCAGTGGATTAGGTGAATCACCCAAGCCAGATAACAGTGGGTTTAAAAGTGGACCTGCTCTTTTGTGACACAACAGGGCTAAACACCAGACTAGGCCAAGTCAGACATGAATGCAGCTTATGGCATATGCATGTTTCAGTGCTAATTATTATCAATAGTATCCCAATGTATAGTCACAAATGCAACAAACATCCCTGACCCTGAGAGTACTGCAACACATGCAACAAGAATCACATACATAGCTACATAGTTACATAGTAGTTGAGGATGAATAAAGACAACAGTCCATCCAGTTCACCCTGTGTAGGTGTGTTTGGCTGTAATCATCTCTCATACCCCTGAATGTTCTGATCTTTGAGATGTACATCTAAGAGTCTTTCGAAAGCAACCATACTTCCCGCAGAAACCACCTCTTGTGGTAGAGCATTCCACAATCCTGTAGCCCTAATAATAAAGAACCCCATGCATTGCCTGAGGTTAAAACGCTTCTCCTCTAATCTAATACATTGCCTTATAACATGCTGATAAAGTTATGATTGGTGCTTTTTTAATCTGTACCAAAAAACATGCACACATATGTGAATTGGCCCTTATATCAATGCAAATTCACTCAATTATTACCTTAAAGAGGAAGTAAACCCTCCTTGGACACTTTTACCTATAGGTAAGCCTATGATAAGGCTTACCTATAGGTACTGTAAATATCTCCTAAACATGTACCGTTTAGGAGATATTTACCTTACATGCATCCAGTGACGTCACTGGCGCATGCGCTCTGAAGGAACGGCCCCTGGTGCCGTTTCTTCAGAGTCCCGTGCCGTGACTGTCAGCTCCCGCACGCGTGCACGGGAGTGACTTCACCGCGGCTCCGGCCAATCAGATGGCCGGATGCCGCGAACCCGGAAGACGGGCGACTGGACATGTCGCCCGTCATACAGGTAAGCGGACGGCACGGCGGGGGCTCGTTCTAAGGTAAGTATTGCATAATGAGCTAGTATGCGATGCATACTAGCTCATTATGTGTTTCTCTTACCGGTTACCAAAAACAAAAAAAAAACCTTGTATGGGTTTACAACCTCTTTAAGGAAACAAAAACGTGTTTGTTAGTAGTTTAAAGCGGTATTAATCCCGAAAGCTAACATTTAGCATGTTGCACATGGTGATTCAGCCAGTAAGTCACAGTAAGCTCTCCTGTGAATGTATCAGTTACGAGTGTTGAGACAAACTATTTAACAATAACAGGGGTGCTTACGATTATCACCTTTTATTTATTCATGTAAAACCTTTATCCCCAAAAGACAAAAAAACTGTTGCTGTCTTTGCTTTTGTAACTGCAGTGTAAGCTGAAGTTTGAAGTTTATTTTTTAGTGTATCTAAATATGCTTGTACATCTAACATACCCCTCCCCCGATTAACAATGCTTATGTCCAAAGGTATCCCTGTGCTCCTTCATCCAGAGTGGGAATCTACTATAAGAGGTGTGTTACTAGAGGGGAAAAAAGACTAAAAGAAGAAAACTAGCGCAGCCACTACAACTAGGATAATCTGATTGCTAAGCTACTGTAAATTAAATTGTTGGTTGAGGGTTTAATACCGCATTAAGAAAAGTACATATTCTCTTCATATACAGTAAATTTTCACTTTTCACCAAATATGACCTAATTTCATAAAGCTGTACTATATTTTATCACACATTAATCAGATAAGAAGTAGGAAATCCTCTTAAAAAAGTTTAGGAGGTGTCATGTCCGACTGGTTAAATGCAGATAAAAGGCCCTTCAACATCCACAAGCTTTAGAATGTCTCACAGTCAGAATCTAATGTGTCTCAGTGATAAGACTATTTGCCTATTCTTGAAACTGCTGGTAATTTGTTAGCCAGGCTCTTTTCTTTGTTTGCAGTGTAATATGGTAGTTGTCATTAGTCAAACAGATAAACATGGGTTTTGATATTCCTTAAATCACTGTTCCAAAGTAGATGCAATTCATACTAATTATGCAGAGAATTCATACCTGAGGGGCTTATTGCTATCACTCAAGCTGCCAAGTCAGTAAGCATCCTATTTATCAATTTTCTCTAACTGTACTAAATAATTGATAATCAATGTAAACATTATAGCAACCATATGTGTGTTTGGAAGCAGACAGGTAAACTAAAGGTAGAGAGGCTGCCCACTGTCTTCATTCATTACGCCGTGGGCAGCTATCCAATCTACCGATCTATTCCTGCTCTCTAGGGCAAGAAAAGACTACAGGGGAAGGGGAGGGTTTGCTAAAGTCTGATTGACAGCAAGTTGTACCAAATCAGAAGCCACAATAATTCCACCATCTTATATGCAGGGCTGATCCAAGACATTATGCTGCCTGGGTCCAAGAATAAAATGCTGCCCCCCTCCCACAAAAAAAATAAGAATCATGCCCAACAAAAGGCCCCCCACGTCCATTATTTTATATAAATATAATCTTTGGAAAATATTATGTATACTGTTATCTTCTTCCATAACTCACCATGGGACTGGTCCACCAGATACCCACTGTCTGTCCTCAGTTTCCCTGTCACTCCGGTGTCTGCAGTGCCCACCGCCCAAGAAGATCCAGCCTGCCCTGCATGAGATGGAGTGCGCTGATGTCTGAAGTCATTGCGCACACCACGATTATGTGAGGGAAGTTCCCCAGAGGAGAACCCCCGCCTCCTCATACTCCTCAGTTTGCACTACGGGCGGCAGTATAAGATGGGGAAATGTCACCCGTAACACGCTGCAAACTGATGACACACAAACTTGCTGTAAAAAGAAATCTTGGGAGTCAATTTGCTGCCCCTCTCTAAGTGCTGCCTATGTCCAATGGACCCAGTGGGACCCATGGTAGGGCCAGGCCTGCTTATATATTATACCCTTTTTCTGCTGAATAGAGCAGCAATAATAGATAGTTAGGCTACCAACTGCACAATAAGGTGAGTTTTTGTTTATTTGTTTGTTTGTTTGGTTGGTTTTACTTGTCCTTAATCTGCTAGCATAAAGAGTGTGATAGGATCTATGCTGTTTGTACCCCCCCCCCCACAAGAATGTCCATATTTTGGGCTTCAAAATGGGGTGAAGCTACAATCAGCATAACGAGGTGTGGTCAGGGGATCCCTGGGCCACCAATCAGAATGGGAATAAATGCTATATGAACTTGGCCCCCTAGGGAGTTAATTTAAAAAAAAAATGAAAACAAATTGTGATAGTTCTCCTTTTTTGTAGAAAGTATTCTGTTTAAAAAAATTGAACATTTGTTTCATGGGTGATATTTGTGAATTTTGTCTTCTTTAGGGTTTTTTTATGTTTATTGTATGTTGATATGGCTTCTTTTTTTTTGGGGGGGTGCTCAAAATGCCTTATTCACTTGTTATTGACTGTTCCTAGATTTGCCTTTTGGTTGCAGCATGATCAAATGTCAGCTTGTTTGAAAGAAACCAATATATACCAATAGATAAAATAAAAGTTAGGCAAATACCAGTCAGGCCTATTATCTCTCATTGAAACTGTCCTGCTGTTGGCCACATTTTGCACTGCTGTATCCTCTACAGTATCTTAATTTTTTTAGGAAAGATCCAGCCTCTGCTTAGTTTTGCATTTTAAAATAGCTTTACTGCTAGCCAATTTTAAATTGCTGTGTCATCTGCGATCTCCTTATTGCTGGAGAAAAAACAGCCGCCTGTACCATTGTTCTCTAATACATTTAAGCCAATTCTCCCACATTAAAATGTACTGTTGCTGGCGAATTTTACACTGCCATATCAACTTTGGTCTTGTTTTTCTTAATGAGAATTTGAAATAAATTGGTTAGTAGCAGAACAATTTTGCATCAGCAAGAACAAGGACAGCCTCTGTGAACTACTGGGCAAATGATGAAAAAACTAAGTTTTTCTTAATTTCTACCATTACATTTTGTAAATAAGTAATTTTTCTTCTTCACTGATGTGCGCTAATAAGGCAGCACTGATGGGCACTGATAGGCTGCCCTAATGGGCACTGATGAGGTGGCACTTATGGGCACTGATGAGGAGGCACTAATATGCCGCACTGATGGGCACTGATAGGTAGCACTGATATGCAGCACTGATGAGCACTGATAGGTGGCACTGATGGGCGGCACTAATGGGCACTGACGGACAGCCCTGATGGGCACTGACAAACAGCACTGATGGGCACTGGCGGACAGCACTGATGGACACTGATGGATGGTACTGATAGGCACTGACAAATGGCACTGATGCTACTGACAGACGACACTGATAGGCACTGATGAGCAACACTGATGGAAAGCACTGATGGGCAGCACAGATGAGCAGCCACTGATGGGCACTGACTGGCATCACTAATGGCCACTGATTGAGGTCACTGTGGGCACTAATTGATGTCACTGATGGGCATTGATTGGGCACTGTTTTGTGACACTGATGGGCATTGATTGGGCACTGTTTGGGCAGTGTTTTTTTACTATATTGTACTGTACTGTAATCAGGGCACTGATGATCAGTGCCCTGATTACCTGTCCCGGACTTCCCTCTGAGGAGGAGCCGCTGATCGGCTCTCTTCGCCACATACTCTGACAGTGTGAGGCAAGGAGCACCGATAAACAGCACTTCCTCATTTACATGTGACCTGGCTGTGATTGGACACAGCCGATCACATGGGCAAAGAGTTATGTCATTGACATCATTGGCGGTGGCGTGCGAGAGCAGCCGTTCTGGGACGCCGTCATATGACATCATCCCAGAATGAGAGCCGCACCACTCTGCCGTCATATGACGGTGGGCGGGCAGAAGTGGTTAAAAAATGTTTTTCACATTGCTCATACTGCTCTGTTACCCCACATTCAGCTTTAAGGTATCTCCCAACATGTTATTTAAGCCCCGGTTCACACTTGTGCGTGTGCGGGGTTCGCATGTAATATCGGAGCGCACTGCTCCGACATTACATGCGATCGGCTGTTTGTATGGCTAAATTCCAACCGCAGCCGCACCAAACATGCACAGGACCCTTTTTTCTAGCCGCATCAGGATCGGATCGCACAGCGGTTCACACTTGTGCGATCCGATCCTGTGCGAGCTGCATGATCGCACTGCGATATGCGATCAAACTGGGGGTGTCGTTAAGATTACATTGACACCCCCAGCGTATCGCATATGGCAGTGTGAACTGCCGGGGGTGCGTGTGCGATGCGGGAACAGGCTGCGAATTTGCAGCCTTCCCGCATCGCATATATGTGAACCGAGCCTAAAGCATATTGTTGCACTTGAAAATGTCCTCTCCCCACTGTAAGGTGTTTTTTTTTTTTTTTTTTTTTTTTTTTTGGTACATGTTCCCTATGGCAGTGTTCAGCTTTCCATACATTTTTTTCAGTAGTTTGCCTATTAGCTGTAAACTTTTAGAAACTACTTACAGGATTTAAAGCTGCCCCTCCCCCCTCATCCTAGTTTGTCCTATAGAAATATAGACAGGATAGTTGGCATTAAGGCTGTGTCTGATGTGCAATATACTACTGTACACGCCAGCACCAATGTCAGGGCCACAAAAGAATAAAATAGAGAAGTGGCCTGATGGGATTGTCACCCCTAACACCATTTGTTTTATAAATAAATGTTACTTTTAATAGAGGGCTATGATGATTGTTCAGTACATGTCTCTCTATGGCTGCTTTGCTGGTTCTTTCTGTTTTGTGTTTCAGGTGACAAGCTGCCTGCTGTTGCTAGGAAGATTTACCTCAGCTGCTGAGCACTGGATTGGTGACAAATCTTTTGGCGGGAAACATCTAGCCAATGAGTGCAAAAAATTTTTTGTTTATTTATATCCTCCCCTGTCCTGGGCGGAGTCAGCATTTACCTCAGGTCAGTCAGCTGGACTCACCGCTGGGATTCTCCTCAGCCTTCCTTCTGGATTTTTTGACCTGCTCTCAGCCCAGAATGGATATTTTACTTTATGAACTACTTCAAAGGACTAATTCCCTTGGAGGGAAGGCTTGCCTCTGTCTTTTATTTAATTTTTTTTTTACTTACTTTTTTACCCCCCCCAAGTTTTCAGTGTTGACAGCTGTATCATCACTTACATCTGTGGGCCCAATGCCAGTATTGGGCCTCTCATTCCTGAAGTACCAGGGCTACCCTGTATATTGATGGTAAGGGGTTACCTAAGGTCAGCCAGGGAACTTTTCATCTATCTGTAGGCAGACCAGGACCTGCGGCAAGACCATAGGAGCATCACATCATCACTGGGACCGGGTGGCCATTGTGACTTGGCAGGGACCAGAGGAGGAGGACTGACTGGAAGTGTCAGTGCACAGGCCAATGGGGCAGGGACTACCATGAAAGAATACGCAGGACGAAGAGGCCCTAGTCATCTTCAGACACCCACAGAGACACTGTTCCTGCCACCATGAGCCAGGTAGGCAGCAAGTCTGAAGCTGCTACCATGGCCCAACAGCGTGATCAACACCTCTCCAACAGGACCCTCATCATCATCATCACAGGCTAGGGGTGAGTGAAGGCTCCAGGGCTGGGATTGTACACAGACTTCACTCTGTTCTGTCTTCTTCAGTCTCCTCTGTGTCAGTGTCTTCCCTGCTCGGTGTGCTCTGTCTGTCTCCAGTGCTTTTGATTATATTTCCCTTATCACACTTTTAACCTGTGAAATGTTTTTGATGTGTGTTAATTTGCAGCAATTATTGCAGGTACTGCACTAGAATGGTTAGTGCTCTTGTCTAGTATACAGTGTGTCAGGGTTCAAGGCTGTCATTGTTATTATATCAATGATTGTTAGTGGGGATTGTGTGTTTACATGTGTGCCTAGCAGGCTGATCTGTCAGTTTATCATCATTGGCTTGTCTGAGGGTTTAATTTACTTCCTTTACAGAAATGAGGGTGTTTTAAGGGTTGTCAGTTTTAAATATGTGAATGAGTTGCCTGATGTTGTGTATTATGTAGCTATATAGTTTTCCCACTTTTTTTTATTAGGAAAAGTAAAAGAGCAGTGCCCATACAGTACATAATCTGTCACAGAACATGACATGTAGGCATGATTGTGTTTTAACATTTTCAAAAAAAATGTATGAAGAGAGCAGTGGCGGCTGGTGCTCCATGGGCCAGGGGGGCGGCAGACGGACAGCACCATACCCCCCCCCCCCCGGTCCCCACCAGGCCGCACCCCAGGACCCTGAGCCCCCCACTGCTCACTCACCCTCAGTGGCGGCGGCGGCAGCTTCAGCTTCGGCTTCTTCCCCCTCAGTAGAAGCATTTCCTCCCCCATGCCCAATGGCATGGCTTCTACTTTCAGCCAATCAGGAAACTGGTCTCAGGACCCGCTTCCTGTTTGGCCAGGAGGCGGATCTGTGTGACAATAGCGAATATTCATTCGCTATTGTCACACAAGTGGATGGCCCACCCTTTTTTTAGCCTGTGAGAGCCTCTGGCTCTAATCACATGGCAAAAAAAAAAAAAGCCCCATTGAACTCCATACGTCCGGCGCCCCGCATGTAGATTAGGTGGCCGGACGCATGGATGGGGGGGGGGGTGGCGTCCCTGCGCCCCCAATACACCAGCCGCCACTGGAAGAGAGGATCCTGCCTTATATAGTTGCTCCATTTATTTATTTGGGATATCACCTCTTATCTGTGATTCCTTGAGAGTCCAATGGGTTTAATCATTTGTCAGTTCCTAGGTGTTCTTGTTCTTTATTGATCTAATGTTGATAGCCTATTCTCATTGATATATCTAAATCAACGGTAAATCAAGCTCTTTTTGTGATTAGACCATTTGGTCCAGATGCCATTTTAGGCAAATCTGACATGAAATCTTTTTGTTTATAGATAGAGGAATATGATCTGAAGCAAACACAGTGACGTGCCTCCATCCCTAATGGTTAATGCAAACAGAAAACTCGCCCCCGATCAGACGTCTGCCCTGGCGCATTCATTTCTTCCACCCCAGATGCTGGGTATATATTTGATGCCAACATGTGAAAGTGATAAGACAGTATATATATTTATTTTTATTTATTCATTTATTTTGAGATTTTGTGTGTAGCACCCTCCAATGTAGGTGCTAGGTAAAATATAGTGGGCTTTGTCTGCTTATCAGCAAGGCCATGTATTCAGCTAGGCTGGCATGTGTTCCCAGGTGTGCCTGTTGTGTTGGGGAGTCTCCCCACTGTATCCCATTGAGGGATCTCATTGGGCAGTGGAGAAAACCTGATCAATAGCACACCAGGGCTTGTATCCATCCTGGAAGGGCAGATTCTGCCGCACAGCATTCTGGGAGAGGGTATAAGTCTGTGGGGAGCACATGACAGATTGTCTTTGGCCGGAAGCAGAGTCCCAGGAGGGAGGTGACGGCTGTCTCTCCTCCTATCAGGAAGAATCGGGTGTCCCAGGCGGCTTGCCTGAGTGGACACAGGGCTGAGCTGCAGAGAAGGATCCAGGTGTGCTGAGGACCAGCGGAGCGTTGGGGTCGAGTTTCAGGAAAGCATTCTGAGTCGTGAGTACTGCAAACTGCCCCTGGGGGTCTGCCATGCAGAGGGGACCACTCCGGAGATGGTCAGATGGATCCAGGAGCTAGCTAGCCGGTACAGGAATATAGTAAAGGAAGTGCCAGAGATTACACTGAAGAGTAAAGTGTTAAGTGTTACAGCATCATTGCTAGTGGCTACCTCAGTCAGAGAAGACTACAGGGAGCAGTGCACAGGATTTTTGAGCTGTGAGGAAGCATCAGAAGTCAAGTTTCAGTTCACAGACAGCAAGTCAGATTTACTAGCGCCAGTAAGCGTTGGTCGGCATTCAGCCGGTGCCAAGACAGCGCTAGACGGCAAATTCTGTAACTAGTTGAGCCAGAGGAGTATCCCACTCATTCCCTTCTCCCTTCCAAGTTCCTACAATAAAACTAAAAACCTAAGATGCCAGACTGTTCATTGTCTCAGATCTCACACTCAGGCAATGAGCTTAAATGTGCTGTTGGTGTTAACGGTAACCATGGCAGACCCATATCCAGCACTGATGCTGGAAATACTGCTACATGTGTATTTCTATACAAACCTACATATTATAAATTTACAGGTAATTCTTTGACTTTAAGCTCCTGATGAGTTGACAGGGATCCACGAAACACGTAGAGCTACTTAGACGCATAGATGCAACATTTAGCGGCGACCATGTACTTTTTTACTGAATAAATCTTACTATTATAGCAATGTTTTTATTATATGCATTTTTTTTGTGTCAGCCTTTTTTGTATACATGTCTGCATCATATTTGTAACTGATGTCTACATTTGTATCAATGACTGTACGTATAATAAATTATTATGTTTATATTCTAATTTTGTATATCTAAGTTCGTGACCTGCCTCATTTAGGCCCCGTTCACATACAAGCGACGCTACTTCGCACCGCGGCCTCGGAGTGGCCGCCACGGACTTCATAACATTGAAGTCTATGGCGGTCGCCTCCTGGTCGCCCCAAAGAAGCTCCGGACCCTTTTTCTAAGTCGGAGCGACTTGTGTCGCTCCTATTAGAACGGGTCCGCAGCTTCCCTATGGGAGGCGACCTACGGTGACCTGTGAGGCGACCAGGACGCCTCACAGGTCGCCTTAGTGTGAACGGGGACTTAAAGTCCCACGAGCTCTATTTTCTGTTTGCATAAATCTTTTTGTTTATTCTCTGCTTTTGATCAGGAGCTTATAACTCCCTGGTCATTCTCTTCCTGCTTCATCTCAAATGTATTTTCTTGATAAGCAGCATGAAGATTCAGTAGTGAAGCATCGGAAGGCTTTTGGTGTAGCTACATGATCTGAATTCTCCAGTGCTCCTTCTCCTCTAAATTCAGTACAGGGCTCTGCTTTTCTTTTAGTAAATCACAGTGTATTTCTACTATAATGCTGCAGAAATCTGCTTTGCAAAACACTGTTGCCTGGTAGGAAGTTTTTTCTCGAAGCCAGAGTCCAGTAAGCATGGGGAAAGTGATCCCCTGGTCTTCCAGTTTGATTGGTAATGCAACATATTATGTCCCTTTGGCTGCCTAATCGCAGTTCTGCCTTGTTCTACATTTATTTACTGGGTGTTGGTATAGAATATGCCAGGATAGAGTTTTGGATTCCTACAAAAGACAAGGTATCTTTTCAGAACCACCTTATGGGAAACTAGTATACTGTTTATGTGATTCAGTTGTTCTTGGGTTTTTGATGTTTGTATCACACAATATGCCCATAAGCAGCGTTTTACTAGTGGACTGGGTGCTTCTTATCTCAGGCTTTTAACTCCCTTATTGGCATGTTGGTTATGTTAGAAGGTAAAAGAGTATCTACTGGTTTTGGCACAAATGTATTTCCACTTAAAATGTTAGGTCTATGTGGCAGGTCAGAATTTGTTTTAGATGAGCATTTTCTAGTTGTCTACAGATGCAACAGAATCTGTTGAATGTGGTAATTTCCACTCTGGCAAATAGTTTTCAGCATTTTGACCAGAATATTGTATTTACACAGTTGTAACGCTCCTGCGTTTTTTATTATAGGCTGGATTTACAGCTGCAAAATCTCCACTCAGTAGTCATGTTGAGATGTGTTGAATACCAGATCCAACTCTCCAGGACTCATCACCGTGGGCCTGTCAGCTTCAACATACAGATATATACACACTCAATGAGATGTTCCTGGAGTGATAGGATGTATATGATAGTATGAAGGTGATGTGCTGAAGGGACAGGTGTGAACAGTGACAAGGATGGTAAGCACTTGATAGGTTTGTACAGGAGAGTTCAAGATGGTATTTAGGAATGCAGATAGGTTAGTATCGAGTATGCTAACAGGTGGTGAGGACAGCAGATGACAAATACAGGATAGACTAACCCAGTGCAAGGATAGATAGTAGTAGACAGGAGAGCTAGCAATCTATGCAGCAGTGCAGATGATAGATGGTAGTAGACAGGAGAGCTAGCAATCTATGTAACAGTGCAGATGATAGGATAGTATGGATAGGTAGTAACAGTCCTTAATGCAATAGTAGTAGTGTAAGTTATGGAGGTTTCCCCTGCGGGGTACTTATCACTATAGTATAGTAGTAGAAGGGTCCGGTGATGAGGAAGTGATCCAGTAGCGAGATACAGGGATCAGTAGCGAGGTTCGGGTCTGAGGAAGTGATCCTGGTAGCGAGATACAGGGATCTGTAGCGAGGTTCCACAGCGAGACACGCTTGTAAGCATAGAAGCAAGGCAGGTTGAACGAACATGTGAGTGAGAACGCCAGCGGTTGAAATAGCCGCTCTGCGGCGCTCAGTGATGACAGCATCGGTCTTAAAGGTGTATGCGCACCTACCAGAAGAGAATGGTGGGACGCATACACGGAATGGAAAGTGGAATAAGGGTACCAGAGGTACCAGAACATTACAACAGTATCCCTAAGAATATTGTTCACTTGGGCTCTCCCTTGTTGTTGTGGATGTGGCACTTTGGAACCAGCAGTTAAGCCTCCAGAGCCTCTTAATGATGAATGTTAGAATAGCGTTTTTATGCAGTTAACTGTCTAGGATATCTGGTCCTTCTTGGTCTTCATTATACATTTAGGTTAAAGTCAGAGATTTTCAGGGTGGCAAAACATTTAATAGCAGATGCTTTGTTTTGCCTTGTTTCCAGTGTTTCAGGACACCAGTTACCCCAGCAGTGAATAAAAGCCTCCGAATTCCTTAACACCAGTTTGTTTTTTGCTTGCAGTTTTATGCAATATGATATTCAATTCCCTTGCTGAAACAACCTACATTATCTATGCCACTGGTTGCATCATTGAGGACACTTCAGAACATGTTTGGCCTTTATATGACATGTATCAAAGTGGTTGTTTCCACACTCCTTCATCAAAACTGTTAGTAGGATGTCAGGGTCCGGACTGGCGGCAGATGGGGACACTAGGGGTGGATCCTCTGTGTCAGTGAGGGAATGGCGTGGACCGTACCAGGGGACCGGTTCTAAGTTGCTACGTCAGAGGACCCAGAGACAGGAGCAGGAACGGTGACCTTGGGAGAAAATCGGTTAAGAATGAGGGGTTTAAGAAGGGATACATGAAAGGAGTTAGGAATACGGAGAGAGGGAGGAAGATGGAGTTTGTAAGAGACAGCGTTAATTTGGCTTTTGATTCTAAAAGGCCCGAGGTAACGCGGACCCAGCTTGTAGCTAGGGACCCGAAACCGGATGTATTTGGCAGAGAGCCACACTCTGTCACCAGGGGCAAAGAGACAGGAGGAGTTCTTTTTTTATCTGCATGTCTCTTCATGCGAGAAGAGGCCAGGGTGAGCGACTCTTGAGTTTCTTTCCAGATGGAGGAGAAGTCCAGGGTCAACTCATCAACGGCAGGAAGTCCAGAAGAAGTGGGAATGGGGAGGGGGGGCAGCGGATGACGGCCGTACACCACAAAAAATGGAGATTTGGTGGTTGACTCAGAGTCTCTGAAGTTGTAAGAGAATTCGGCCCAGGGCAACAGGTCGACCCAATCGTCCTGACGGGAGGAGACGAAGTGTCGCAGATAGTCACCAAGGATCTGTTTAACCCTCTCCACTTGCCCATTGGACTGAGGGTGATAGGCGGAAGAAAAATTCAATTTGATCCTTAATTGGGTGCAAAGTGCTCTCCAAAATTTTGAGATGAACTGAACGCCTCTATCAGAGACGATATGTGTTGGAAGACCATGGAGACGGAATATGTGCAAAAAGAATTGCTTCGCCAACTGTGGCGCAGAGGGGAGACCAGGAAGCGGGACAAAATGTGCCATCTAGGAAAATCTGTCAACGATCACCCATATGACTGTGTTGCCATGGGATACGGGAAGGTCAGTGACAAAAACCATCGCTATGTGGGACCAAGTCTGTTCGGGCACTGGCAGAGGGAGGAGAAGACCCGCAGGCCTCTGGCGGGGAGTTTTTTCACGTGCGCAGACAGTACAGGCCCGAACGAACTCAGTCGCATCTTCCTCAAAGGAAGGCCACCAATAGTGTCTGGCAATTAGCTGAATAGTTTTTTTAATTCCAGCATGAACCGCCAGGTGGGAGGAGTGCCCCCATTCGAGAGTCCGGAGGCGAAGACGTGGAGGAACATACGTTTTCCCTGGAGGAACTGATGCCAGTGAAGCAGGGGCAGCTGAAATCAGACACTCAGGAGGTATGATGTGTTGAGGAACGGTTTCAGCTTCGGAGGCATCGGTGGAGCGTGATAGGGCATCCGCCCCAATGTTCTTATCAGCAGGACGAAAATGGATCTGGAAAATGAATCGGGCAAAGAACAATGACCACCTGGCCTGGCGAGGATTAAGGCGCTGGGCAGACTGAAGGTATGACAGATTTTTGTGGTCAGTGTAGATGGAGATAGGATGAAGGGATCCTTCCAGGAGATGTCTCCATTCCTCTAGTGCCAACTTAATGGCTAGTAGTTCATGGTCTCCAATAGCATAGTTCCTTTCTGGAGGAGAAAAAGTTTTAGAGAAGAAGCCGCAGGTGACATTTTTTCCTTTAGTGGACTTTTGAAGAAGGACCGCTCCGGCTCCATCAGAGGAGGCATCTACCTCCAGGAAGAACGGTTTCAGAGGATTGGGCCTAGTCAAGACTGGAGCGGAGGCGAAGGCGGTCTTAAGGCGAGTAAAGGCTTCTTCAGCTTGGGGAGGCCAGGATCTCGGATTTGCTTCTTTCTTGGTTAGTGCCACAATAGGCGCCACGATAGTGGAGAAGTGGGGGATGAACTGGCGGTAGTAATTGGCGAATCCAAGGAAGCGCTGGATAGAGCGAAGTCCCGAGGGGCGTGGCCAATCCAAGACTGCGGAGAGCTTGTCGGGGTCCATTTGAAGACCTTGTCCAGAAACTAGGTATCCCAGAAACGGAAGACAGCTACGTTCAAAGAGACACTTTTCAATTTTGGCGTAAAGATGGTTAACACGGAGACGCTGGAGCATTTGACAAACATGGAGACGGTGTTCCTCCAGAGTGGAGGAGAAGATTAGTATGTCGTCAAGATAGACCACTACGCAGGTATACAACAAGTCCCGGAAGATCTCATTGACAAAGTCTTGAAAGACTGCAGGGGCATTGCACAGACCAAAAGGCATGACAAGATATTCGAAGTGGCCATCTCTGGTATTAAAAGCGGTTTTCCACTCATCTCCTTCACGGATTCTGATGAGGTTATAAGCACCCCTGAGGTCAAGCTTAGTGAAGACCTTTGCTCCGCGCAGACGGTCAAAGAGCTCCGAGATGAGAGGCAGAGGGTAGCGATTGTTGCGGTCCCAGAGCGGCGTGGCCCAGGCCAAGGCCTTCCCAGATAGTAAACTGACCACGAAGGCCACCTTAGACCGTTCCGTGGGAAACTGGTCTGCCAACATCTCCAGGTGCAGGGAACATTGGGACAAGAATCCCCGATACATCTTAGAGTCCCCATCAAACTTGTCCGGGAGAGACAAGCGGACTCTAGCGGTGGCGGCGGCCACAGGCTGCGGTGGTGAAGCAGATGCAGGCGGTGGAGGCGGCTGCTGCTGTGCTGGAAGAAGCTGCTGCAGCATGGCGGTCAACTGTGCCAGCTGTTGACCTTCCTTAGCAATCTGCTGGGACTGCTGGGCAACCACGGTAGTGAGGTCAGCGAGACTAGGCAGCGGCACATCAGCGGGGTCCAATGGCCGGATCTACTGTCAGGGTCCGGACTGGCGGACACTAGGGGTGGATCCTCTGTGTCAGTGAGGGAATGGCATGGACCATACCAGGGGACCGGTTCTAAGTTGCTACTGGTTTTCACCAGAGCCCGCCGCAAGGCGGGATGGACTTTCTGCGGCGGTAGCAACCAGGTCGTGTCCTCCGGTAGCGGCTCAACCTCACTGACAGCTGAGACAGGCGTGGTACAGTAGGACAAGGCAAAGGCAAGGTCAGACGTAGCAGAAGGTCAGGGCAGGCGGCAATGGTTCGTAGTCAGGGGCAACGGCAAAGGTCAGATACACAGGCAGGGCAATACACAAAATGCTTTCTCAGGGCACCAAGGCAACAAGATCCAGCAAGGACAGGAAGGGGAAGTGGGTTTATATAAGATTTGTACTGATTGGACCAGGCACCAATTAGTGGTGCACTGGCCCTTTAAATCTTAGAGCAGCGGCGCGCGCGCCCTAGGGGGCGGGGCCGCGCGCGCCAGGAGGAGGACAGGACGGGACCCGGCGTGCACCGGGAGGAAGAGAGGACGGGACCCGGCAGGTCAGTGCCTTGGGATGCAGGGGGACAGCGCTCACGGTCGGGGACGATGACCAGAGCGCTGCTGCCCGCAGGACGCCACGAGCGCTCTGGGGAAGCCACGGGACCCGGAGCGCTCGGCGTTACATAGGAGTTTGAGACACAATGACTTAGCATATAATTCTCACTTTTGGTAAGAAGTTCCTAAACAGACTTTAGAAGCTATGTTTATATGCTGCTTTTGGGTCACAAATTGCATTCAACATGTCATGTAATTTCACTACTGCTATGGAATCAATCTTTTCTTCTGCATATAAAACACTTTAGAGCTTTTTCCCACTCTGTTCAGTCTGGGTTAGTTGGGTTAAGTTGTTAACTTACTGGACAGAACTGTTTGCAGAATCGGATTAGCAAGACAAAGATAGGCAGTTATCACTTCATGCATTAGGCCATTTGCATTGCCCAATAGAACTGATTCAGCAATTTTCACTATTCGCAAGGCTTTCCTTTCTTTTTTCAGTTCCATGTAAATTGCTCTCCTCTATCAGAATCATAATTTAAATCTGTTCATAAAAAGATGTTGATGGTGCAGGATATGCAGCTGCTACATAGGGAGTGCATAAGGACGTACGTAGATGGGTGCACTGATCTTTATGACTCTTTGCATTTATTACACGTGTCCCCACCTTTTATAATATTAATATATGTAGCAAGGTTTCCAGGCCTATGGCCTGATGTGAGTCTGCCATTAGTACCGGTAATCTCTCCAGCCCATGTGAGCTGCCACCCTGGGTGTGACAACTGAACCAGCGTCAACTCCAGCATCTTTGTTTGTGGTTTTTATTGGAATAAAGGGGATGGGAGAAGGGAATGAGTGGGATACTCCTTGAGGCTTAAACTAAATACAATTGGGACTTTACTTCTGAAATGCCCGTTGGCGCTTGCTTGATGTCAGATCCTCGACTTATAGTCCAGAAGATCCAAGACTGAGAACTGTAGAACTCCTGACACTATTGTACTATGAAAGTCACTGAATACTTTCCCCCGCCTGGCACAGCTTGAGGTAGTATATAGTAGAACTCTGTATAGCTGTCACTTTAACTGGCACGCTCTGTGCAATTCAGGGCGCAAACTGCAGGTGCCCCCTTTGACCTTGAACTCTTCAGGGTCCACTGACTATGTACCCCCTCTGTAACTTCAGGGTCCTCAACCTAGGTACCCCCTTTACAGCTAGCTGACACTGGATCCCAAAACCTCTTCTGGAGTGGTCCCTGCTAGCCGCAGTACTCACGACCTGTGTAGGCTTTCCTGGGACTGGACCCATCTCTCTCTCCGCAGGCTCACAGCACACCGAATCCCCTCAGCTCAACTCAGCACTCTCTGGACACTCAGGCGACACCCTGAGACATCCGCTTTCTTCAGACAGGAGGAGAGACAGCCGCACTCTCCTTCCTGGGACTCTGCTCCCGCCAAAGACACCGTGCCACACCCTTCCCCCCAAACGTATACCCACTCCCAGAATCCTTTGCAGCATATTCTGCCTTCTGGGGTAGTTACAAGCTGGGATGTGTCCCCTGATTGGGCTTCCCACACTGCCCTATGATAATCCTCTCACAGGAGCCAGTGGGGATACTTCTCCCCTCAGCAGGCACATCTGAAAGCCCTGACACCCTAGCTAAATAAATCACAGCTCTGCTGTTAGGCAGACAAGGCCCACTATATTTTTACCTAGCACCTACCTGTAGGGTGCTACATATATAAAAGAGATTTATAGTATGAATAGTTGACATTCTGTAAGATCCTGGCACTCTCAGTGCCTTTCTATCTCCTCACTTTCGGGTTGCGTTCCACCACTCAGGTAGGTGGAACGCATATAGGTGTGTATTCCTTTAACAGTGCTGACGTCATCACCACTGAGCGGCTATTTCAACTGACGGTCTACACTCACACATGGGTCGTGCAACCGCTCCTGATACCTGCCTAACCTGACGCTGCCGAATCTTCCAGCTACATACCCTATACCTGGATTGACCGGAGCCTCGCTACCTTGACCTGCACTCCCTCACTACTGGCTATTGATAAGTACCCCACAGGGGACCCCCTCTTATCAACAAACACTTGCTAACTAATACCTGCATTACAGAACTGTTGCTAGCTCTAGGATACATGCTCTCTGGTATCTATCACCTGCATTACTAAACTAGATTGCTAGCTCTTGTGCCTACTGCTTACTAAACCCTGCATTCCTGAACTAGATTGCTAGCTCTTGTGTCTACTGCTATCTGTTACCCTGCAACTCTGTTTGTGCATACCTCTGAACACCACATCGGTTACCAGCCTATCCGATTCTCACATCGGTTACCAGCCTATCCGATTCTCACATCGGTTACCAGCCTATCCAATTCTCACATCGGTTACCAGCCCTATCCGATTCTCACATCGGTTACCAGCCTAGCTGATTCTCACATCAGTTACCAGCCCTATCCGATTCTCACATCGGTTACCAGCTATATCCGATTCTCGCATCAGTTACCAACCTACCTCCACACACCTACAAAGAGACTAACATACCTGTGTTATCCATTGTAACTATTACTTCTACCTATCATCATCTACTATCACTCCTGCAACATCACTATCTCAGTGCTTATCATCATCTACTGTCACTCTTCAAAGCCTATACCTTCAGTGTATCATTTCACTGCTACTTGCATAATTACCTATCACTCCTGCAACATCATTAACTGAGTGTTTGTGTATGTGCATACTGAATCAGGCTGAACCACTGTGATGAGTCAAGAGTGTTGGATCAGGTGATTTAACATATCTCTACAAGACTACTGAGTGGAATTCTGCAGCTGTAGATCCAGCCCCATTGAACTAAGAACCCAGATCGTTACAGATTGCACGAACCTGAAAAAATGGATCCAGCAGATATGGCCACTCAAGTCAAGCATTTAACCCAAAAAGTGGAGGCACTTGTACACACAGTCTCTAAAGTACAAAAAGAGAACCACACCCTAACACAGCAATTAGCTTGTGTATCACAGCTTACTGCTGCCCAACCCCCAGAACCCTATGTCCTGTTACCTGATAGATTTGATGGTTCCCGTTCCGCATTTTCAACTTTCCGGATGGATTGTGAGCTCCTGTTTGTTCTTAAGCCCAGGACCTACTACAATGATTTCATCAAGGTTCATTCTGCTATTAATTTGCTTTCCGGAAAGATGAAAACATGGGCATACAAAAACCTGCAGGAGAAAAGTCCTATCTTGGACAATTGGGAGTCATTTTTAGCTGCTATGGACTCTCAATGTTTTTCCTCCCAGAAAGTTACTGCCAAGCCTGCTCCAGGTTCCCGCAGACCCCGGGTACCTAGAGAAAAAAGAAAACCATATGAATATAATGGCTCTGCCTGGTCACGGTACAAGCCTGCCTTTAACAGTCAGCCTTGTCACCCTGACACACCTCCAATAAGTCCTGATCCTTCAGAGGAGGAAGAAGAGCCTATGGAGATCGGTGCTGTGCATACCAGGCTGTCTTTAAAAAAAAAAGACCATAGGAGAAACTGCCTTTGTTTCTATTGTGGAGAGGGGGGATATTTTATTACATTTTGCCCAAATCGTCCATCTAGGCCTAAGGCTCTCCCAGTGGGGACCATGCAGATCCGTCCTGTTTTCCCAGTAAAACAGCCTGGAACCTGCCAAGGTTGTTGTCAGCCCTGTCCTCGTTCTGTGTCTAAAAAGGGCACCCAGACTATGGCAATCGTTGAAACCAGTACCCCTGTGGAAGTCCCTCCTCCAGCTCCAGTAAAGTCTGTACATCTTACAAAAAAAATTCCTGTTATAGCAAGCACCCTTATTGCTTCTAACCAAGATAATGAAGTTCTTCCACCTGATTGCACACAGGCTTCTAATGGCACAGTGGTGCGTAAGGAGGATCTGAAAATGTTCGAAGAAGCATTGAAAGCTGTGTGTGCCTCTAATGTTCATGCGTCCGGACTTACTCGGGGGTTTCAAAACAGACACCCTGAGAGACCAAGTTTGTAGGCCTTCTGGAGCCGGCCTTACGGGGGGGGGGGTACTGTAAGATCCTGGCACTCTCAGTGCCTTTCTATCTCCTCACTTCCGGGTTGCGTTCCACCACTCAGGTAGGTGGAACGCATATAGGTGTGTATTCCTTTAACAGTGCTGACGTCATCATCAGGCGCCGCACTGAGCGGCTATTTCAACTGACGGTCTACACTCACACATGGGTCGTGCAACCGCTCCTGATACCTGCCTAACCTGACGCTGCCGAATCTTCCAGCTACATACCCTATACCTGGATTGACCGGAGCCTCGCTACCTTGACCTGCACTCCCTCACTACTGGCTATTGATAAGTACCCCACAGGGGACCCCCTCTTATCAACAAACACTTGCTAACTAATACCTGCATTACAGAACTGTTGCTAGCTCTAGGATACATGCTCTCTGGTATCTATCACATGCATTACTAAACTAGATTGCTAGCTCTTGTGCCTACTGCTTACTAAACCCTGCATTCCTGAACTAGATTGCTAGCTCTTGTGTCTACTGCTATCTGTTACCCTGCAACTCTGTTTGTGCATACCTCTGAACACCACATCGGTTACCAGCCTATCCGATTCTCACATCGGTTACCAGCCTATCCGATTCTCACATCGGTTACCAGCCTATCCGATTCTCACATCGGTTACCAGCCTATCCGATTCTCACATCGGTTACCAGCCCTATCCGATTCTCACATCGGTTACCAGCCCTATCCGATTCTCACATCGGTTACCAGCCTAGCTGATTCTCACATCAGTTACCAGCCCTATCCGATTCTCACATCGGTTATCAGCTATATCCGATTCTCGCATCAGTTACCAACCTACCTCCACACACCTACAAAGAGACTAACATACCTGTGTTATCCATTGTAACTATTACTTCTACCTATAATCATCTACTATCACTCCTGCAACATCACTATCTGAGTGCTTATCATCATCTACTGTCACTCTTCAAAGCCTATACCTTCAGTGTATCATTTCACTGCTACTTGCATAATTACCTATCACTCCTGCAACATCATTAACTGAGTGTTTGTGTATGTGCATACTGAATCAGGCTGAACCACTGTGATGAGTCAAGAGTGTTGGATCAGGTGATTTAACATATCTCTACAAGACTACTGAGTGGAATTCTGCAGCTGTAGATCCAGCCCCATTGAACTAAGAACCCAGAGCGTTACACATTCATATGTTTTCTGGTGCAGAGAATTTTATTTTTCCTTCTGTTAAAATTCCAGCTCTCCTGCAGGTGCAACTGTGAGTTGTGTTGGGTATCCTTGTTCACCTGGAAAGGAATGATTTAAGTGGATTTAAAATATTAGACCTTCAAATTAAAAAGGGAACTGTTCTGTCTACAAATAATGGTTTTCTAGGCCTGGGCTTCAGTTCATGGTAAAGTTACCATAAAATGTGAATTGATTGATATGCTGTTTTCCTGTATACTCATTATTAGTAAATCTAGTGACTTCATTTTTATTTGTTGTTAACTGGAGAATTTCATCAGAGATCTAGCAGTGTTTGGCATAGAGAACCTTTTGCTCCTTTGGGACCAAATCCCTCTGCCTCTCATGCAGTTTCAGTTGTCCCTTGTTTTGGTCTGATGTATACATCTCTATACAAAATGTAAAATTTTACTGCCTAAACGTAGCAGCTGGTGATAGCACCAGCGCATGTGCACTGCGCTCTCAATTGATGACATACCATCAATTGAGAGAGCTGTGCTGTGACCATGACACCCACGCGCATGCATGTGAGATACATCATCGCAGTTTAGCCAATGAACTGGAGCCCAAGAAACCAAAGAGAAGACCAGACGAAGATGGAATCCCTCTCAGTAGTGACAGCACATCGCTGGAGAGATCTGTTTTTTTAGGTTAGAAAAATATAATTAAGGGCTCATTCCCCCAGGTACTCTGGCTGTGTGAAGGAGGGGTTTGGGCTGGAGTCACCTGCTATTCTATGAGGATGCAGCTCCTGTATGAACACAGCCGTAGGCCCTAATTGAACAGGTGTACAGGTGAGTAGCCCCCAAATGCACACTGTGTTCAGGCTGTACACCTGCATCCCCACGCCTGTCAAATTAGGACCTGCAGCTGTGTTCGTACAGCTCCAGGTGGCTCAAGCCACATAAATGAACCACTGATTCACACTGTACAGACCACAGCACCCCTGTACATGAGCCCCAACACCTCATTCACACACAGAGATGTATTTATCAACTCAGTTTCATCTTTTAGATTTAGCAGACATTCTGTGAGTTATGTTGTATTTGTGTCTAAAAATAATGATTTTATTGTATTTTATTTTCTAAATATACCTGTACATTTTCTTGGGGGGGGGGGGGGGGTAGTCTGTATGAGGCTCCTCAATTTCTATCAGCAGCCCTGTGCACCTGTTTTGGTGTGTTTTAGTGTGTTAGTTGCAGCTGTGCAAAGCAACGTCAGGTTGACAATAGGCGCAGCACTCTGTCGCTGTTCGAATGTATATGCACATCCAGCGATTACCTTTGGCTAGTGAAAGATATCCGGCCCAGGATGAGGAAGATTGCCTGTCCCTAGCTGCAGATAGCTGCTGTATGTGCAGATACAGGTGAACAGTAGTGGACAATTGCAGATAGCTGCGGAAAATCTAAATCTGTCATTACTTTGTACAGGCTTTCTGGCTGAAGCTGTCTGCAGATGCCTGTAACTCCAGCCCCAATTATCAACTGATTCTTGCCACAGAAATCTGTCCAGACTTTATAGGTTATGTGAATTAGGGCTAGGAGTCATTTAGGGGCCAATGACTCTAACAACATCAGATTGGACTTAAACCAAAACTAAACTGCATCTAAACACCACAAACGAAAACACTATTTATTTCATTTTTAATGTTCAAAGCAAATTCACCTATCCATTGATGTCTCCATGCTCTATTTCTCTTTAGCCACTGTCAACTGAATCTAGTTTAGGGGAGTGTAGAAATTAGAGCACTCCTGTGTCCCACATGTGAAGCATGGCCAAAATTCTTTGGCCAAACTCTTTCTTTAATCTTAAAGTGATCTGAACTCCACATTGGGCTAAGGACCAGGTTGACTCTACTTTTATATTTTTTCACTTTTAATCCCTTTTATTTTTATTGTTGCTTCTGCCCTGTAATATTTTTTCTGTTGATAATATTTGAACTATTTTTGATCTTTTCTTTATATTAAATGATAATAAACAATTGTTAAACTGAATCCCTGAATGCTGCAGCTAGAAATTTTGAACACTTCAGAACACTGCTTCTCTGAAAAGCTACAGTACCATAATTTAACACTCTGTTACATTCCTGACTGAGTGTGGCATCAAGTAATACAGTCCTTTTCAGTTCAGAACTGCTGCAGTGCATGCTGTAAATGGTATGTGTTTCTGTTAATACATGTGGTGGAGGTTGCCATGTGTGCATAAAGGATTCATTGCTCAGTAGACCAGCCCAGTGATAGTAACTCTCTGTGTGGTGGTACTTAAATGGCTGTCCCGCAAGCTGGAAAATCTATGTGCAGGGTGAGGCTGGGTTTGTACATCACAGACTCAAGTTCACTGCTTGAGTTTGATTGAGTTATATTAATTTTCAGAGTTATACTCATAGAAAAGTTGGCTCAGTAATATTGTATAGACATTTTTTCTATATAACTAATTTTTTATTATTTAAATTCTTTTTTTCTTTTTAAATAATTTACAAATGGATACAGCCCAAAAAAAAGAAATAAAACAACATTTATAAAAGGAAGAGTATTTACAACTTATACATGACACAACAGAAAAAAACTATAGCAAACATATAATTAAGGTGTTCAAATATCATGGTAACCATAATTATTCCCCAAAGAGGAGGAAAGAGACAACAGGAGAGGTTGAGGCTCTTCCATATCTGAATGTAAATAAACTGACTGATCTTCCCCAAAATAGGTGTAGAGGCCCCTTTGGCATTGAGTAAATAATGAGAGGAGAGCTTCCGACAGGTGCAGTACTTGTATTCTTTTGCATCAAAGGTGTGCAGGAGGGTTGAGCTCCACCAACGTTAATCTCTTTAACACCCTGAGCACCGTAAACCATAAGCACCATGAAAACTGTAAAACGATATACAATACATTTGTTTACAGTGATCACCAAAAAGGGGGTTACAAGGTTGATTACAAATGTGGAGTTACAAGGTGGATTTCAGTTGTCTGGACACATATCTAAATTACATTAAACATCTAAAGAAACATGATTACATGTACAAGGATTTAGACTACAATACTTAATATACACACATTTGGATTATCTACAGCATATTTTTAACTAACAGCATGGACACAATTTATGCCTAAGAACATTTATACTTTTATAGATAATGCACTTTTACTGCGTAGCTCGCTCCGCTTGCCAAGGGGTGCAACTTTAAACTTTAGAAAACCTCCATAGCAATCGCCTTCCCATGAAGTGCTGCTGACTTGTTTTGCATCTGAATGCTGAGTCACAGAAAGCCTTGCCTCAAAAACTAGAGGAAGGAGGAGTGGTCTGATGATTAAAACATTCCCCAGGGAAACAAGAGGAAGGAGGAAAGATTCCACCTGGCAGTTAGTGCAGAACAAGGATTTAAAGTGATAAGAGGACAGTTACAATAGGTCTATAGACTACCAGACCCCTCTACCTAATCCTCACCTCTCACAACCTTTGTCCTCCCCCCTCTTTCTTCTCCCCCCTCCATCATCTCCCATCCACCCCTTACTTCATGTGTTTTGACGTGGACAAAAAACAAAAAAAAAAAGCAAATAAAAGCAATAAAATAGTTATATTTAGGGAGAAGAAAAATAAAATTTCTTTCATCCTTCCTATCATTCCTTCCTCCTTCCCATCTCTCCTGCCATAATACACACCTGCTATTCCCATTTTTCTCTCCTTCTTTACCCATTTAGGCCCATAATGGGCATTCCATATTCAGTGAATTAATAACCACCATTCCATAAACTGTGAGTATATATCTGTGTATCCTAAAAAATATATACAAATACATAAAGAAACAAATAAATATCAAACTATGGTGAGACTAATAAAAAAAAGGGAGACCTCAAAAGCTTTGATGGAACAAGATACTGAACGGATATTTAATGGAACGGCAAAACGCTATTATAAGATGGAAAATAAACCAGGAAACTGCTGGTAGGAACAAAATGGCAAAGGAATACAATAGGATAAATAGCTAAAGTCAAGGATAAGAAAGGAGAGTTAAATCATCCTACAAGTGATATAATAAACATTTTTCAAAAATACTATCAACATTTTTATAAAGTAATGAACACTCAAAATCTTGAGGAAATTTAATCTAGTAAGAATAAAGTTAGTCAATATTTGAAAGAGGCAAAACTCCCCATGTTATTTGAAGAAATTATAACTAATTTAGTTAGGGAAGTTTCTAAAGAAGAAATAGAAACAGCAGCCAAAGTCAGTAAGTGCCCAGGCCCAGGTGGTTATACATCTTCATATTTCAAAATTTTTTGAGGGATTCTAATATCTTATTTTCAGACATATATGAACTCTATTGGGGGAGGTACATAAATGTGTTTGGGAAGCTTTAGTGGCCTACATATCAGTCCTCCTTAAGGAAGGTAAAAACCCAATGTCTTCCTCTAGCTTCAGGCCAATATCATTAATAAATGAAGACTTTTAATTATACGCAAAATTATACGCTAGATTGGATAGTGAGAGATCAAAAAGGGTTAATCTCTGAGTGCAAGGGATAATGTCCTGAGAACTATCCTTTTAATACATAGAGCTAAGAAAAGCAAAAAACAGTCCTTCTTCTGTCAATTGACACGATGGATTGGGATTACATGCTTTCAACATAAGGACATCTAGGTTTTGGCCCACGTATGTATAAATGGATAGAGGCATTATATTCCAAACCATCTGCCCTAGTCCGAGTGAATGGGACCCTGTCTTGACCATTTATTTTACACAATGGAACATGGCAGGGATGTCCACTCTCTCCCTGGCTATTTGTACTGTCCCTGGGACCCCTCTTAGGGACAATTCAAGCAAAATCAAGAGATACAGGGCATAGAAACAGCCGGGAAAGAACAAAGTATTTGCATTTGCAGATGATATTATGCTCTATGTATCTAATCCAAGACAAATGCTGCCTATTATCCTTATGAAACTAAAAAGATATTGGGAGATCTCAAATTTAAAGGCTAATGTAGAAAAGTCTGAAATATTAAACATCTCTGTTCCCCAAGGAGAACTCAGGGTTCTTAGATCTTTCCACTTATTTAAATGGAAACAGAAGGGATGGAGATACCTGGGCATAAATCTATCTCCTTTTGTGAAGGATTTATATTAAGATAAATTTACTGTATACCTCTTCTTAATAGAATTATACAGGATTTGAATGGTTACCCCATCAGCAGGTTGGGTAGGATAAACATGATTAAAATGGTATTCTTCTGAAGGCTGTCTATGTATTTCAGCCTCTTCCCACTAATATACCAGTGGCCTATTTTGAAATTTCGTTTTTTGTTAAGGAGACTTATTTGGAATTATCAAGGTCTCCGTGTTGCATATAAAGTGCTTGTTAGATTTTGGTCAAATGAGGGACTATCCCTACCAGACTTTGAGACCTATCATAAAGCAACAGTCCTGGCAAGAATAGTTGACTATATATCATAGGTAAAAAGGCGCTGGTAATCTTAATATATCACGTGTTATAAAAATTAATAGGTGATTTAAAGTGTAATATATGTGATTAAAAATTGCTACAAATATATATATGATCTACTATTGGTGCAATTAGCAAAGAAAAGTGCATACCAGTGCAATTTCAATTCAGAAGTGTTTGTGTTTCTCAAAGTAAATTAATCCACAAAGGTGTGGATCAGTGAACCAATAAATAGATATATAAAGAATTCCATACAAAAATCACATAAGAATATATAAAAATATAAATATATAAATGTGCTCCAAGTAGTGTTTAAAAGTCCAGGCAATAGCATGCAATCAAAATTGTGCTTGGTGGATTCTTATTAATCCCTTCACAGTGCTCCAGGTGCTGGGATGTGACAACCGTCAATTAAGAAGTGCTTGTGCTTCTCAAAGTAAATGAATCCACAAAGGTGTGGATCAGTGAACCAATAAATAAATATATAAAGAATTCCATACAAAAATCACATAAGGATATATAAAAAAATCACATAAGAATATATAAAAAAGTATAAATATATAAATGTGCTCCAAGTAGTGTTTAAAAGTCCAAGCAATAGCATGCAATCAAAATTGTGCTTGGTGAATTCTTATTAATCCATTCACAGTGCTCCAGGTGCTAGGATGTGACAACCGTGGCCTCTTACCAGCTAGCAGCAGGTCACAAGGACCCCCAACGCCTGTGATCCCTTTATTGGGTGGATCAGACCTCTCCTCGATTGCTTGGATCTCTGGCTCCTATATTACTCGAGTTGGACCATGTAGTCCCCCCATACACATAAAGATATAGAAGAACAAATAGCCTCCAATAGTGAAATACTGTTTTATTCTCCAAAAAACATACACTATAAGGTGACAATTAGCCTCTTACTATTTGTTGTGCCCTCCTGGCACTGGGCAATTCGGCAGTACAAAATCGTTTTTTTGGGTCTTAGGAAGATATTCTCCGGGGATCTGCAGCACCCTGTATCTCCTTTCCCCCTTTCTTTGTATTGCGGCGGTGGATGTGTATCCCAGCCTCTGTTCCGAATGCCTCTGTGTGTTACTTCCGGGTTAGCATTGACCACAATGCATTTCGCTTAACGAGCGTCCTCAGGCAGTCGCTCGTTAAGCGAAATGCATTGTGGTCAATGCTAACCCGGAAGTAACACACAGAGGCATTCGGAACAGAGGCTGGGATACACATCCACCGCCGCAATACAAAGAAAGGGGGAAAGGAGATACAGGGTGCTGCAGATCCCCGGAGAATATCTTCCTAAGACCCAAAAAAACGATTTTGTACTGCCGAATTGCCCAGTGCCAGGAGGGCACAACAAATAGTAAGAGGCTAATTGTCACCTTATAGTGTATGTTTTTTGGAGAATAAAACAGTATTTCTTTTTTTTTTAAATCAAGAAAAGCTTTATTGAGAAAAATTCACACCATTACAGTCAGAAAGGAAAAAAAAAAATGTAAACTTTCGGATGGTGACATCAAACTATAAACATTACACAATCCACGCCACACCACATTCCCCCCAAGGTTAGCATAGTCAAGCACATTGCGACAAACACACAGCATTATAAAATATAAGAAAGTATAGGGAACACCCCTACCCCTCCCACCCGATCCAAGATTGAGCATATACATTTCTCACAAAATTACCGTAACAAACGGTCCAGGATAAGATCATCAGGGGCCATGCCTGGGCTGTTCAGCCACACATCCCATACCTTAGAGAATTTCTGAGGCACCCCCCTATGTTGATATATAACCTTCTCCATACGTAAAGTAGAGGCCATCTGTGCCAACCACATCCCATACGTGGGTGGCTCCTGCGCTATCCAGTGTCTCAGGATCAGTAGACGGGCCTGAAAAAGTGCCCGGCTGGCGGCCTCACGCAAAAACTTATCTTCCACTACCGCTTCCAGCATCCCCAAAATGCAATGTCTGGGATCCCCAGGGATAGCCACCCCTAGAGTTCCATTAATGGCAGACAGCACCGTGGACCAGTATCTGTGCAGCTTTGGACATCGCCACAGCAAGTGAACCAAGTCCCCCACCTCTCTCCGGCATCGTCCACAGAGGTCATCGTCACGAAGACCCATGGCATAGAGTTTCCGGGGAGTGTGATGCACTCTTAGCAGGATGTAAAGCTGCGACACCTGGTGTGAGGCATTGAGAGAGCAGCTACGGACCACCTCCAAGGCCTCCTCCCACTGTTCCCCCGGGATCTCCCCCACATCCACGCTCCAGCGGTCACAAGCCTGGCTCGGGTACTTTTCCAGGAAAGATCCCAGAAGAGAGGCATAGCAGCCTGATATGAATCCCTTGGTGTCCTGATATTGTTGCATAAGGAAAAAGACAGGGGTCGGGGACAGAAAAAGCTGTCCCAGAGTTGCCTGTGCCCTCCATGCGTGTTGCAATTGGAAGTAATAAAATCTCATACTGTCCGGGAGCGAGAAGCGCTCCTGAAGCGGTTCAAAGGTCAACAGGGACCCCTCCCGCACAACATGTATAAGGTGTGTCACCCCATATACTCGCCACCTGTCACCCTGTTCCAACTTGCATAATTCCGGATAAGTCCTATTGTCCCATATCGGGCTAAAGTTAGTATAACCCAATGCTTGCTGAAGTTGTTTAGTTTTGTCCCATATTTTTTGTAGTAATCTAATAAAACAGTATTTCACTATTGGAGGCTATTTGTTCTTCTATATCTTTATGTGTATGGGGGGACTACATGGTCCAACTCGAGTAATATAGGAGCCAGAGATCCAAGCAATCGAGGAGAGGTCTGATCCACCCAATAAAGGGATCACAGGCGTTGGGGGTCCTTGTGACCTGCTGCTAGCTGGTAAGAGGCCACGGTTGTCACATCCTAGCACCTGGAGCACTGTGAATGGATTAATAAGAATTCACCAAGCACAATTTTGATTGCATGCTATTGCTTGGACTTTTAAACACTACTTGGAGCACATTTATATATTTATACTTTTTTATATATTCTTATGTGATTTTTTTATATATCCTTATGTGATTTTTGTATGGAATTCTTTATATATTTATTTATTGGTTCACTGATCCACACCTTTGTGGATTCATTTACTTTGAGAAGCACAAGCACTTCTTAATTGACGGTTGTCACATCCCAGCACCTGGAGCACTGTGAAGGGATTAATAAGAATCCACCAAGCACAATTTTGATTGCATGCTATTGCCTGGACTTTTAAACACTACTTGGAGCACATTTATATATTTATATTTTTATATATTCTTATGTGATTTTTGTATGGAATTCTTTATATATCTATTTATTGGTTCACTGATCCACACCTTTGTGGATTAATTTACTTTGAGAAGCACAAACACTTCTGAATTGAAATTGCACTGGTATGCACTTTTCTTTGCTAATTGCACCAATAGTAGATCATATATATATTTGTAGCAATTTTTAATCACATATATTACACTTTAAATCACCTATTAATTTTTATAACACGTGATATATTAAGATTACCAGCGCCTTTTTACCTATGATATATACCTATTTATTGTTTTATTACAATTAAAAGGGCAGCAGGTTCAACAATCTTTTATTTAAAGGGCCAGGCGCCTTCTCTTTTCTTTTTATTGCTAAGAATAGTTGACTGGTCGCATTTTACCTCCTTAAAAAATTGGGTAAAATTGGAAGAAATTATAAGTAAAACACCTCTAGGCCAAATTATATGGTTGCCAAGTCAGTAAAGAGGTCTGTCTAAAGACTCCACCTTTATTACAGTAGAAATTTTAAGAGTTTGGGATAATATCCATAAAAGTATGAATTGGCAGTACATTAGTCCCTTCATGCCACTTTCGGGTACAAGCTTTTTCCCACCGGCCTTAGCCTATTTTAATTGGACGACTTCAGATTGTCTGATATTAAAGGATGTTTTGAATGGAAATATTCTTTGTTCATTATTAGAATTAAGAGCCATCTATGGCTCTTCATTATGGGATGTCTGGAAATTTAAGCAACTTCACCATTTTATGGATTTTTTACCAAGACCCCTCCGTTCTATCTGGGAGTTTAACCACAAGTGTGTGCACAGGGTGTGCCGGATGTGCCTGGGCACACCTTAATTTCCCTGTGTGCAATAACGTCAGGGCCTAATTTCAAAAATGTAAAAATAATGTAAAATGTAAAAAAATAATTAAAAAAGAGCTCATTTACATGGGTGTATATACACCCCTGTATGTATATGTGACGGTATTCACCGTCACTGGAAGTGAAAAACAGATACTTAATGGTTTGAATTGCTTCAGATGGGACAGCAATATTTGTCAGCAATATCTTCATAAAGAAATATGAAGATTTATTCACACTTTACACTGGGAGACTTAGACTGTTATAGACCATTGCCATGGAGTCTGCCTCCTAGATAATGTGTATTCTGTGTGCTTGTCTGTTAGAGAGACACACAGACTGTCATTGAGAGGCTTCCCTATTGTTTGTGTATTGAAATAAAATGTGGATTGTGTCTGTCCCATTGTTAAATGTTAATGACCTCACATTGTTCTGTCCAGATGGCTAGATAATTAGTTTAGATCCTGTATAATCATTCATCTGCATATGATACTGTAATCAGCCAGAGGGAAACCCTGTTTCTATTGGATTGTGAATGTCATGTCCTGTCCCCAACAAGGTCCACCTGGGCGGTAACCTTGTGGGGGAAAACTGTATAAAAGAGCAGCTGTACCATTAAAGTTGGAGATATACTTCACCCTCAATCTAGAGTCCTGTCTCTCATTGGGGGAACTTGCTACAAGGGATTGCTATGCTCTTCATACTCCCTTGGATAATCACTGAGCTCTTGTAAGAGCTTGTGTAAGAGCTTGTTCCTGCTTCACTCTCTGGGGAAAGAGAAGGTCACCCACGGGAACCTGGAGCCTTGTCGTAGGTCCAGGGTGGGTAGGAGACGGGGAGATCCCAACCAAGCTGCGGCGGTTTGTGGGGTCTGACGTGGTTATGGTGTCTGGTGGAGTGCTTGGAGCCCTCGAGAAGCACTAGGAGCATCCGTCAACTGAGGTACCCAGTCGGGGCGCCGGTTGATCCGTTACATTATATATATCTATATATATATATATATATATATATATATAGATATATATATACACATACAAACACACGCGTATCTTTTTGAGCTTTGGGGTGCACATCCTAATGCAATGGGCTGCGCACACCTAGTTTAACCCAGTGGAGAGATTCGTGGATCAGGAGGACAACTAGACATGGTATTTCCAATATCTACAGGATCGTGGTGGCATCCCTGGATTGCAGGATCTTAAGCTATTTGAATGAATGGGAGCATGAACTAAATCAAGCTATCTCAGAAGTCCTAAAGCATAAAGTCATAGACTATGTACACTGTACCTCAATAGATATGAGAATAAAAGAGATTAATTACAAATTGTTGATTAGGTTGTTAATTGTTATTATGTTCCATCAAAATTACATAAGATCATTTCAGAGCTGTCATCTAAATGTTGGAGAGAATGTGTTGGAAAGGAAATGCATGCCCACATTTGATGGCATTGTCCAATTATCCAGCCATATTGGGAAAAAGTTTTCAATATAATTAAGATGATTAGCAATTCTGAAACTGTGCAAGACCCATGCCAATATTTATTTCATGCTACTAGTGAGTCAAGGGAAAAATATAAAATGCCAATTATTTTTTTTTTTTTTAACTCAGTGAATGTGTTAATCTGGAAATACTGGAAATCAAAGAAAATACTAACTATATCGGAGTAGTTTAGAGAAGTACCAGATTAATAGAAGAGTTGCTATGTGTGCAAAATGATTCATATACATTATTTGTGGAACGGGGAGAAGTTGGTTTGAATTTAAACAGTCTTTGGTTTATATAAGATGTGAGTTAGGGACCTTAGATTGTACGCTCCTTGAGGGCAGGGACTGATGTGAATGTGCAATGTATATGTAAAGCGCTGCGTAAATTGACAGCGCTATATAAGTACCTGAAATAATAATAATAATGTGTAGGTAATGAAAATGCATTGGAGGAGGAGAGAGAAGGAATGGTGAAGTAATCCCCATAACATGGGAAAGTGCTAGTGGTTATCCTATCCTCTCACTGCTGAGGTACACCCCCCTCCCTATTATCTTTTTTATGGTGTGAGGTAAAAGAGTGGGAGAATATATTTACATAACTATTGATCATTTTGCCCTTTTTGGTTAAGCTTCAGTTTATGTAAGCATTGGTACAAATGGGGAAAACAGAACAGCCAATCATTTTACAAGAAAAAGATTCAAATGGAAATTGATTGGATTTTTTCATTTGATAAAACGATTTCCATTTTTTTTCATCTGCATCTTTCATCTAGAGACACAGATAAATGATTCCTGAAGGAGCAATGACTATGTATTACAGTTTTCCATGCTTTCTTAATTTGCCTAAGGAAGGGAGGGCCACAAAGGACCAGAATGCTCTGTTTAACCACATTAAATTGCAACTTATTCCCCAGTTCACAACTAGGTAACTTCTGTCACACTAAAGGCCCGTACACACGTACCGATCGTCGGCATACAAACGTCGGTGGACGAAGGATCTGCCGATTGTACGCGTGTTAGTATGGTGCCTCCGACAGATGTCTGCGCACAATCCGCGGACAAAAGTCTTTCGTGCAAACATGAAAATATTTGTATGCCGACACCAGAACGGACGATTGTTCGCCTGTCAGTACACAATTCGGCCGACAGACCGCAGATTTGCAAGACTGGGCATGCTCAGAAAATAGAAAACACAGGGAAAGTTAACCATTACATGACATCACTTCTGCAGTCGGCGGACAAAATTCTTGTGCTGTCCTTGTGCTGTCTTTGCACTTTTCAGCAGACACCGACATCCCGGGGAGAAAAGAGGAACATTTGTAAGCCGACCATCGGTACGTGTGTACGGGGCTTTAGAATAACAATTCCTCATAATGCTCTTGCAAAGCTGATTTATTGCATTAGAGACATAAAAGTAGCATCTTTTCTTTTTCCTACATATCTATATGCATGTTAAGAAATGTTAATCATATACTTTATAATATATTCTTACATATAAATGTTTATAAATGTTTTCATTCAATGTTTACCCACAATTTTTAAATTGGATTCAGTTGGAAGATATGTAAATCCTGCATGAATATTGTGTGAATCTCAAAATAAGCTGGCCTCCACCTATTCATCAACCCTCAAAGACAAAGGGCGCTCTTCTTTCAAATAGTTTTTATTGACTTTTACATGAAAATACATTATGACATAACATAGCCATTCCTTGCAAACATTTAACAGGAGAATGTTGAACGAACAGTACAGAACTATGTATCGCCATAGCAGTTTCATTCATACAGAATATGGGTTGTACAAAACGAATTGGTACATGCGTTTATGTATTACAAAGATTGGGAAAATAAATGTGAATATAGTGTCGGCTGTCGGAGCGTCCGAGTAGTCGTGCCACCCCAGGATCTCTCTTGTGGTCCAAAGGGGCGATCTTAACTATATTATGTAACATTTGGCTTTAGCGTACTAACAAAAACAACAACGGGAAATTCCTTAAAACAGAAGACAATCTTCTTCTTATGTGCCGGTTCACACTTCTGCGATACGGGAACGCTGCGAATATACAGCGTGTTCCCGCATCGCATCCGCACATCTGGCAGTTCACACTGCCATATGCGATACGCAGGGGGTGTCAATTAAAAGTTAACGACACCCGCAGTTGCAATCGCATATCGCAGTGTGATCTGCAAGTACGCACAGAATCCGATCGCACAAGTGTGAACCACTATGCGATCCAATTCTACTGTGGCTCAAAAAAAGCCTCATGTGCGTGTTTGGTGCGGATACATGCGAATTCTGCCATACAAAGTGTATGGCTGAACTCGCATCCGCACATCAGATCGCATGTAATTAGGAGCAGTGCGCTCGAATTACAAGCGATCTCCGCAAATGCTGAAGTGTGAACCGGCACTAATAACTGTATTCTTCATACATACATATTTTTCCCATATCTCATATTAATTCCACAAAAATGGTAATATTGTGGGGGTTCACTCAAATGTAGTGCTTTTAAGTCTAATCCCCCTAAGGAAATATGTTTTTAGCGCTTTTTTTAGCCAACTTTTTTTTAAAAGTATAGTTCAAGAAAGTTTACAGGGTTATACTCACAGGGGTTCCCAGCATTACCAGACAGAACTTAGGTTTTCAGTCTCTATCAAAACTTTATTGTCTCTCAGACTGTCTCCAAAGAGACTAACCACGTTGTCTCATTCAGCTTTATGACAACCAAAATGCTCACCTAGGCTACACAGGCTCCTGCGTAATGACACAATATCTCTTAATACCTCTCAGATGAAGGTCTGGTCAGATGGCCTTCCCCTAATGCCTTGTACACACGATCAGATAATACGAAAAAAAATCGCTTTCAAATTGATCGCACGATAATCTGAACATTAGTACACAGCTTTCGACAGCCGATCACGACATTTCGTCCAACAAAATCTGAAGGGACAAACACGAAAACGTTTGTCGTAAAATAGCCTAGTGAATGACAATCGTTTAATCAGTACAGTATGCGTCCGATAAAAATCTATAGACAAAGACAACGCATGAACAGAAACACTAAAATAACCCTGAAAAAGCCTGGTGGCCATTGTTTTTTTTTTTCACTATCTGATATGTAGCTAAGCAACCAGGAAGCTTTTCCAGGAATTGTACGAAAAAAATCAACAAAATGCGAACGATAATTCGTCTGATTATCTGATCGTGTGTAGGAGGCATAAGGCACTAGAACATCATGCACCAACACTCGGCCATTTAGCAGGAACGCTGGTCAGTGCTGCTCTCCTGTGTAGTGACATGAATCTTTTCCTTTGATTGGACATATAGCTTAAGCCATAGGTGGTATTTGGTATTTATATGTTTTTTTAACCCTGTGGCACTTGCACTCAATGCTTAGTTGCATTTGTTCCTGTTTGGGTACTTTTTCTCTGCAGGGGCCTGTGAGCTCCCTCTTCCTGTGTATACACATTGTATATCTTTGAGTATACCATTATAGGTTTTGTGACTAGGCAGATTAATTATATTTTGGTGTTTTTATTTAGAGTGTATTTATATTCTTTGAGAAAGTTTGCTACACATCTGGATCCTGAGGAAGCCCAAACTATGGGCGAAACGCATCGATCCATTGCATTATAAGATGTGCTGCAATACACCTTTTAGATATTGTATCTTTATGTGTTGGTTTTATCATTTTGTCCCCGACTGTAAAAAATCTATCATGGAAGGCTGTACGCTGCCATATCTTCAAAATGTGTATATAAATATTTATATTTTTCTACCATCTGTAAATAGATTAATTGCCTGATTGGCTATATCTATATTCACCTACATTGGAATGAATTGCTGGATAGAGATATTATGTGTCAATAATTTTAATGGAGATTTGTCAGATAAAATATATTTGTTATATACTTTTTGTGTACATTCACATATTTAAGGTACCTAGAAAGTCCCGTTTGTTCTTTCCTCATGGAGACATGATAATCGGGGAATCAGTCACCTTTCACTTACATTTCTTATAGCTTGTCTACACACTACATATATGTAAATTAGCACCATAAAAAGCAATGGCAAACCCCTGCGCATGCAATAATGCACATTAAGCCCCCATTCACAACTGAGCAACATGTCACTGTTTTTACACATTTTTCCCGTGTATGTTGTGCAGCAGCATTTGGAAGCACATTAACTTGTATAGGCTTAGCTACGTGCGACCAATGCGGCAAAGTAGCTCAACTACCATTTTTTAGCACTGAGCCAAGTGTGTTCTGCGTTCTCTGCTTTACACACATTTTGTCATGCAGCAAACGGGCAACAAAATAGTCTACTGCTACCTATGTCTGGGGTGCCATTAAGAAATAATGGCACTCACATGTTTGACATTTTGCCGCATTTTTACAGTTTCCCAAAATGCAGGCAGAAACGCACAGTTCTGTCCCCTTTTTCAGAATGGCTAGGTGTAAATGCAACAACTAATTTTTTAAAGTGCATAGGTGTGAATGGGTCCTAAGACACAGATCTTCCAAGATCTTTCACGCAGCATTTCCTGTACTGAAAATTTAGAATGATCCGTGTCAAGGAACCAACAGGAAGTTAGGGGAAATCTCTCACTGTGGACACAGCAATATAAACTTTACAGAGGTTCCAACCCTTACCCACTCTTTCCAAAACAAAAATTAAATTATAGGCTGGAGGTGAATTTTAACTACTACTACTTGAGGGAAAGCACTGGTGCAGCTGTTTGCCCATTTTATAGCATTCTGAAGGATACTCAGTATCAGGAGTACTCAGTGACAGGAGTCATTCTACTTGTTTTTACCACTTATAACTTCCTTGGTTGCTGTTGTTTCCACAAGATCAAAAGGCATCACCCTGTATACTCACTTGTCCTATTTGTATTACTTCCCTTAAGGGCCTTTAACGATCATATTCATCGCCTTTGCCGTTTGACGGTTATTCCTCTTAAATATTACTTTTTCATTGTGATGGTACTCTATGATGAGAATACTCACCCAATATCCAATATCCTTTTGACATTGGGGCCTGAAGGGATGCTCCTCCTATGACAAGTTATCTCTCTTGTATCACCAATTTTCGCATTGTAGATACCTACCTTCCTGACAATTTCTGGTGCTTGCCCCAAAGTCATTTGTCAGTGATACATTCAGCATCTTATTACATTTTCTATATTATTAGACCTCATTTATACTCCTGAGGAAGCAGAACCGGTTTCTGGAAAACGTGTCGAGTTGAAAGCTAGCTCCACTTCCAGTTTGATGTCTCACCAAAGTTGGTCTTTAGACATGATGACTAAATATTATACAGGAATATGATCTAAGAACATTCACTATTAGGACTCGAGGTGTGACTATACTCTCTGAATGAGGTCTTTCTTGGATATTTTAGAAGATATGTAAATATGCTGAGTTCTTTTAAATGTATGTTGCACATGGTTTTTACCAGATTGTAACTAATAAAAACATATACTGTATGTTGTTGGGTACTTTAAAAATCCGCTATTGCTCCCTTTCTTCACATGCTATTTTGAATTAGGATGTGGTACCCTATAATACCAAACCCCTTCCATTTCATAGTACTTTGAATTTTAACTAAGTATAAATTAAATAACTTCAGAAGGCTGACAAAGCTGGGCCAGTGCAGGGGCACACAGGCAATTTTTTTTAGAAGATCAGTAATTTTAAAATTTAAATTTTTAGGTATAGCAACTGATCGTAGAAACCACTGAGGTCTGTTATGTTGTTCATTTAAAATTAGTTTTTCTAACTGTCAGCAGCCTTTAGGCTGGATTCACAATCTAGTGGTATGTTAACCACTTGCCGACTGCTCACAGTATATTTACTGCGGCAGTCAGCCCCTCACAGGCAGAGCGACATAGGTCTACGTCGCTAGCCTGTGAGGGTCTCAGGAGCGAGCGCGCGCCGCCGGAGGCGCGCTCCCGCGCGGTCACGGACCCCCCCCCCCCGCGCATGTGACCGGCGGACCCGATCGTCCGCCGGTCACTCGCGATCGTCGTAGAGAGGGAGAAAGTCAGGCGGCTAATGTAAACAAGCCGCCTGTCATTCTCCCCGGTGTATGAATGATGATCATATGGTTCTACTATGTAGGACCATTGATCACTGTTCATACATCTCAAGCCACAGCCAATCACAGTTATAATCACGCCTCTAGGGACACACATAGCCCCTCCCTCTCAAAAAAGTTAACCCCTTCACTGCCAGTGTAATTTTACAGTAACAGTGCATATTTATAGCACTGATTACTGTAGAAATGTCACTGGTAACCCAAAAAGTGTCAAAAATGTCAGTCAAGGGTCCGATCTGTCCGCCGCAATGTTGCAGTACCGCAAAAAAAATCGCAGATCGCCGCCATTACGCGTTAAAAAAAAACAACAAAAATCTTTCCCTTTGTTAGTAAACGCGATAACTTTTGCGCAAACCAATCAAAATACGCTTTTTGCGATTTTTTTTTTTTTTTACCAAACATGTGTAGCATAAAACAAATTGGCCGAAAATGTTAAAAAATTTTGATTTTTACATTTTTTTGGGGGGGGAATTTCATATAAAAAAATGAGAAAAATATTGTTATTTTTGCAAAATTGACGCCCTTTTTTTTGTTTATAGCGCATGATCAAAAAATCGCACAGGTGATCAAATACCACCAAAAGAAAGCTCTGTTTGTGTGAAAAAAAGGACGCCAAATAAGTTTAGGTACAGCGTCGCACGACCGCGCAATTGTCCGTTAAAGTCATGCAGTGCCGAATCGCAAAATAGGCCCTGGTCAGGAAGGGGGTAAAATCTTCTGGGGCTTAAGTGGTTAACATGTGCACATTAATGTGCATTGCATTTAGACCATCTATTTATTTGAATGAAAGATTTTGTAGTACATGCGCCACAATGCCATATACCATGTTATCGTACACATGTAAAGTGCATTGAGGTGTTATTAAAAATCAAAGGCACCAACATGCATGATGCATGGATCTGCATCTAAGGACTAGTACATTGAAAACATTTTTTTATTATTTTCTACCAAAACTTGCAGATATAAAAAATTTGCCTCTTAGGGTACAGATGACACTAGCAACTTGTTTTTAAAGTGTATGCGCATGTTTTTTTTTTTTTTTCCAGTTTTGGATATAGAAGTTTGTGTTGCTGTCTGTGTTCTCACTGTGGAGGTTCACCCTCTATTTGTCCTGATAGCCATTATCACAGAGACAGAAATGGCAAAGCAAACATTTTAATGTTGTCACTGAAACAGAAATGCTGTGGAGTAGAAATGTTCATATGTTAACACGTTTGGGAAACAGCTGTCTAAGAGGGGAATTCCCCTAATTTTGGAGAGATTTCTTCTGACTTAAGCCCCGTACACACCTACCGATTGTCGGCCGTAAATATTCGGCCAACGACCGATCGGCCGATTGTAGGCTTGTTAGTATGATGCTTCCGACAGCCGACAGCGCATTTTCGGCCGAACAGAATCTGTCGTGCAAGCATTAAAATTTTTGTTGGCCAACACCAGAACGGCCGATTGTTCGCCAGTCAGTACAGATTTTGGCCGACAGACAGCAGATTTGCAAGACTGGGCATGCTCAGAAAAGAAAAAAGACAAGGAAAGTTAACCATCACATGACATCACTTCTGCAGTCGGCTGTTGTTGGCCGACAAAATTCGTGTGCAGTCTTTTGCACTTTTCAACAGACACGACAGCCCTCGGACAAAAGACGGCCAATCGTTTGGCCGACGATCGGTACGTGTGTACGGGGCTTTACTCTTTCATTTTCAGAACAGGATTTGATAGGAAAAGACCTAACCATTTACTCCTCAGTAAAATACAAATAAAATAAAAACAAAATGTTATATATATATACAGTACTGTGCAGATATTTTAGGCAGGTGTGAAAAAATGGTTTAAATGTAAAATGCTTTCAGAAATAGAAGTATTAATAGTTTATTTTTATCAATAAAAAAAATGTAAAGTAAATGAACAGAAGAGAAATCCAAATCAAATCAATATTTAGTGTGACCACCCTTTGCCTTAAAATCAACATAAATTCTTCAATTATTCTAGGTGCACTTGCGCACAATTTTTGACGGAACTCGTCAGGAAGGCTGTTCCAAACATCTTGGAGAACTAACAACAGATCTTCTGTGGATGTAGACTGCCTCAAATCTTTCTGGCTCTTCATGTAATCCCAGACAGACTCGACGTTGAGATCAGGGCTCTGTGGGGGCCAAACCATCACTTCCAGGACTCCTTGTTCTTCTTTACACTGAAGATAGTTCTTAATGACATTGAGGTTGATTTACTAAAGGCAAATTCACTGTGCACTGCAAGTGCACTTGGAAGTGCAGTCACTGTAGATATGAGAAGTAGATCTGAAATGAGGGAAGCTCTGCTGATTTCTATCATTCAACCATGTGCAAGCAAAAATGCTGTTTTTTATTTTCCTTGAATGTCCCCCTCAGATCTATAGCAACTGCACTTTCAAGTGCACTTGCAGTGCACATGTAGTGAACAGTGGATTTGCCTTTATATAATAAACTCCATTGTCTGCATGTTTGAGGCATTGTGCTGCTGCAGAATAAATTTGTGGCCAATCACATGCCTCCCTGGTGTTATGGAATGATGGATAAGTGTATGTCTATAGTTCTCAGCATTAAGGACACCATTTATAAAGGTCCAGCTACATTTGCAGAAAAGCAGCCCCAGACTTGCTAGGAGCCTCCACCATGCTTCACTGTTGCCTGTAGGGACTCATTATTGTACCACTCTCCAGCCCTTAGGTGAAAAAACTGCCTTCTGCTACAGCCAAATATTTCATATTTTGACACATCAGTCCAGAGCACCTATTGCTATTTTTCTAAACCCCAGTTCCTATGTTTTCATGCATAGTTGAGCCACTTAGCCATGTTCCCATGATGGAGGTATAGCTTTTTGGCTGCAATTCTTCCATCAAGACTAGTGTTGAGCGAACACGGACTGTATTATTCGTGTTCGTACCGAATAATTGGATTTTTGTTACCCGAACACGAACACGGACACTTTACTGTATATTCGGGTAAAAATCCGTGTTCGGTCGTTTTATTTCCGGGTTTTGCATGCTTTGGCGCTCTTTTCATGGCGGGCTTTCAACAGCCAATCAACAATCGTTTAACTGGTGTGCTTTAAGCCATCCCAGCCATGCCTGCAAATGTCTCAGTAGCTGTGATTGGCCGTCTGAAGCATGTGACCAAGTCTTTATAAGTTCGAGGCAGCCGCAGCGGCGTCATTATGCTGCTTAGATCAGGGACAGAGCACACATCAACGTGCTGGCTGCTGATTAGGGAAAGATAGGCAGGAAAAAACCATTTGTGTCCGGATAGAATTGAGGGACAGGTCGGAGTGTTTAGGCAGGGCGAGTTGTAGGCATTTTAGGGATAGAGTCTGCTGAATTATAGGGTCAGTGTGTTCTACAAACTACAATCGATATTGCTGTGTGGGGTGGGGTCTGCACTTAGTTCTCCTGATCTACGATCTCTTCTCAATCCTGTTAGGGACAGAGTCTGCTGAATTTTAGGGAAAGTGTGTTCTACAAACTACAATCGATATTGCTGTGTGGTGTGGGATAGGAGATAGGCAGGTGTCAGTGATCCACATCCATTTTTCTGTGTGTGGGCTGCAGTGAACACAATCTTTTTGGGGTGCAGTGAACACAATCCTTTTGGAGTGCAGTGAACAAAATCTTTGTGGGGTGCAGTGAACAAAACCTTTGTGGGGGTACAGTGAACACAATCTTTGTGGGGTGCAGTGAAGACAATCCCTGTGGGGTGCAGTGAAGACAATACTTGTGGGGTGCAGTGAACAAAATCTTTGGGGGGTACAGTGAACACAATCTTTGTGGGGTGCAGAGAAGACAATCCTTGTGGGGTGCAGTGAACAAAATCTTTGGGGGGGTACAGTGAACACAATCTTTGTGGGGTGCAGTGAACAAAACCTTTGTGGGGTGCAGTGAACACAATCTTTGTGGGGTGCAGTGAAGACAATCCTTGTGGGGTGCAGTGAAGACAATCCTTGTGGGGTGCAGTGAACAAAATCTTTGGGGGGTACAGTGAACACAATCTTTGTGGGGTGCAGTGAACAAAACCTTTGTGGGGTACAGTGAACACAATCTTTGTGGGGTGCAGTGAACAAAACCTTTCTGGGGTACAGTGAACACAATCTTTGTGGGGTGCAGTGAAGACAATCCTTTTGGAGTGCAGTGAACACAATCTTTGTGGGGTACAGTGAACACAATCTTTGTGGGGTGCAGTGAACAAAACCTTTGTGGGGTACAGTGAACACAATCTTTGTGGGGTGCAGTGAACACAATCTTTGTGGGGTGCAGTGAACAAAACCTTTGTGGGGTGCAGTGAACACAACCTTTGTGGGGTACAGTGAACACAATCTTTGTGGGGTGCAGTGAACAAAACCTTTGTGGGGTACAGTGAACACAATCTTTGTGGGGTACAGTGAACACAATCTTTGTGGGGTGCAGTGAACAAAACCTTTGTGGGGTACAGTGAACACAATCTTTGTGGGGTGCAGTGAACACAATCTTTGTGGGGTGCAGTGAACAAAACCTTTGTGGGGTGCAGTGAACACAACCTTTGTGGGGTACAGTGAACACAATCTTTGTGGGGTGCAGTGAACAAAACCTTTGTGGGGTACAGTGAACACAATCTTTGTGGGGTACAGTGAACACAATCTTTGTGGGGTGCAGTGAACAAAACCTTTGTGGGGTACAGTGAACACAATCTTTGTGGGGTGCAGTGAACAAAACCTTTGTGGGGTACAGTGAACACAATCTTTGTGGGGTGCAGTGAAGACAATCCTTTTGGAGTGCAGTGAACAAAATCTTTGTGGGGTACAGTGAACACAATCTTTGTGGGGTGCAGTGAACAAAATCTTTGTGGGGTGCAGAGAAGACAATCCTTTTGGGGTGCAGTGAACACAATCTTTGTGGGGTGCAGTGAACACAATCTTTGTGGGGTGCAGTGAACAAAACCTTTGTGGGGTGCAGTGAACACAATCTTTGTGGGGTGCAGTGAAGACAATCCTTGTGGGGTGCAGTGAAGACAATCCTTGTGGGGTGCAGTGAAGACAAACAATCCTTGTGGGGTGCAGTGAACAAAATCTTTGTGGGGTGCAGTGAACAAAACCTTTGTGGGCTACAGTGAACACAATCTTTGTGGGGTGCAGTGAACAAAACCTTTGTGGGGTACAGTGAACACAATCTTTGTGGGGTGCAGTGAAGACAATCCTTTTGGAGTGCAGTGAACACAATCTTTGTGGGGTACAGTGAACAAAACCTTTGTGGGGTACAGTGAACACAATCTTTGTGGGGTGCAGAGAAGACAATCCTTTTGGGGTGCAGTGAACACAATCTTTGTGGGGTACAGTGAACACAATCTTTGTGGGGTGCAGTGAACAAAACCTTTGTGGGGTACAGTGAACACAATCTTTGTGGGGTGCAGTGAACAAAACCTTTGTGGGGTACAGTGAACACAATCTTTGTGGGGTACAGTGAACACAATCTCATACTTCTGAAGCTTTGAGGGTGCTGCCTGTTCTATACTCCTCCTCCTCCTCCTCATCCATCCTTTTAGGTGTACAAACAATAGTAATTGGGGTCTAGTGTGCTTCTGTACGTGTGAAAAACATACACTTTTTTTGATCATATTTCCTATTCCGTTATTCAATAAAAACCTTTGGGGCTCAATTAAATTGCGGAATAGTCTGTGTCGGTACGTGTGAGATCCACCTTTCCAAGTTTTTGGGGTTCATCTCATACTTCTGAAGCTTTGAGGGTGCTGCCTGTTCTATACTCCTCCTCCTCTTCTTCCTCATCCATCCTTTTAGGTGTACAAACAATAGTAATTGGGGCCTAGTGTGCTTCTGTACGTGTGAAAAACATACACTTTTTTTTGATCATATTTCCTATTCCGCTATTCAATAAAAACCTTTGGGGCTCAATTAAATTGCGGAATAGTCTGTGTCGGTACGTGTGAGATCCACCTTTCCAAGTTTTTGGGGTTCATCTCCTACTTCTGAAGCTTTGAGGGTGCTGCCTATTCTATACTCCTCCTCCTCCTCCTCCTCATCCATCCTTTTAGGTGTACAAACAATAGTAATTGGGGCCTAGTGTGCTTCTGTACGTGTGAAAAACATACACTTTTTTTGATCATATTTCCTATTCCGTTATTCAATAAAAACCTTTGGGGCTCAATTAAATTGCGGAATAGTCTGTGTCGGTACGTGTGAGATCCACCTTTCCAAGTTTTTGGAGTTCATCTCATACTTCTGAAGCTTTGAGGGTGCTGCCTGTTCTATACTCCTCCTCCTCCTCTTCCTCATCCATCCTTTTAGGTGTACAAACAATAGTAATTGGGGCCTAGTGTGCTTCTGTACGTGTGAAAAACATACACTTTTTTTTGATCATATTTCCTATTCCGCTATTCAATAAAAACCTTTGGGGCTCAATTAAATTGCGGAATAGTCTGTGTCGTTACGTGTGAGATCCACCTTTCCAAGTTTTTGGGGTTCATCTCATACTTCTGAAGCTTTGAGGGTGCTGCCTGTTCTATACTCCTCCTCCTCCTCCTCCTCATCCATCCTTTTAGGTGTACAAACAATAGTAATTGGGGCCTAGTGTGCTTCTGTACGTGTGAAAAACATACACTTTTTTTGATCATATTTCCTATTCCGTTATTCAATAAAAACCTTTGGGGCTCAATTAAATTGCGGAATAGTCTGTGTCGGTACGTGTGAGATCCACCTTTCCAAGTTTTTGGGGTTCATTTCATACTTCTGAAGCTTTGAGGGTGCTGCCTGTTCTATACTCCTCCTCCTCCTCTTCCTCATCCATCCTTTTAGGTGTACAAACAATAGTAATTGGGGCCTAGTGTGCTTCTGTACGTGTGAAAAACATACACTTTTTTTTGATCATATTTCCTATTCCGCTATTCAATAAAAACCTTTGGGGCTCAATTAAATTGCGGAATAGTCTGTGTCGGTACGTGTGAGATCCACCTTTCCAAGTTTTTGGGGTTCATCTCATACTTCTGAAGCTTTGAGGGTGCTGCCTGTTCTATACTCCTCCTCCTCCTCATCCATCCTTTTAGGTGTACAAACAATAGTAATTGGGGCCTAGTGTGCTTCTGTACGTGTGAAAAACATACACTTTTTTTTTGATCATATTTCCTATTCCGCTATTCAATAAAAACCTTTGGGGCTCAATTAAATTGCGGAATAGTCTGTGTCGGTACGTGTGAGATCCACCTTTCCAAGTTTTTGGGGTTCATCTCATACTTCTGAAGCTTTGAGGGTGCTGCCTGTTCTATACTCCTCCTCCTCCTCTTCCTCATCCATCCTTTTAGGTGTACAAACAATAGTAATTGGGGCCTAGTGTGCTTCTGTACGTGTGAAAAACATACACTTTTTTTTGATCATATTTCCTATTCCGCTATTCAATAAAAACCTTTGGGGCTCAATTAAATTGCGGAATAGTCTGTGTCGGTACGTGTGAGATCCACCTTTCCAAGTTTTTGGGGTTCATCTCATACTTCTGAAGCTTTGAGGGTGCTGCCTGTTCTATACTCCTCCTCCTCCTCCTCCATCCTTTTAGGTGTACAAACAATAGTAATTGGGGCCTAGTGTGCTTCTGTACGTGTGAAAAACATACACTTTTTTTTGATCATATTTCCTATTCCGCTATTCAATAAAAACCTTTGTGGCTCAATTAAATTGCGGAATAGTCTGTGTCGGTACGTGTGAGATCCACCTTTCCAAGTTTTTGGGGTTCATCTCATACTTCTGAAGATTTGAGGGTGCTGCCTGTTCCATACTCCTCTTCCTCATCCTCCCTTTAGGGTAGGAAAAAATTTAATCGGGCCTAGTCTGTGTTTGTACGTGTGAGATACACAGTTTTTTATCCTATTCCGCTATTCAATACACACCCTTTTGGTGTAAAAAACATTAAATTGCGGCATAGTTTGCATATTTGACTGTGAGATACACCCGTGCGATACTGTTGTTCTTTTGTTCCGCTATTCAATAAAGACCTTTCTAGGGCAAGATCTTAAATTTCAGAGGAGAGCGTCAAATAGGGGCCGTGGCCTGGGTCGTGGTGGTGCTGCTGCTAGAGCTCCTGTTGCAAGGAGAGGACGTGGTCGATCTGTGCCAGCTACACGCACAAGTGAAACATCTTCCTCAAGTGTGAGTAGGCGACAGAACCTGCATCAGTATTTGGTAGGGCATCATACGCCCCTAGAAGTGATGAGGCCAGAACAAGTGGAGGCGATAGTAGATTGGTTTGCTGCTGACAGTGCCTCCAGTTCCTTCACATTGTCTCCCACCCAGTCTACTGCAGAAAGGTCACAGTTGGCACCTGCAGCCGATGTCCAACCGTCTTTCACCTCACCCCCTTGCAAATCAGGCAAGCAGTCTGAGCCCCAAGCCATACAGCAGTCTCTTCTTCTTTTTGATGACTCTGTCAGCAGGGTTTCCCAGGGCCATCCACCTAGCCCTGCCCCAGAAGTGGAAGAGATTGAGTGCAGCGATGCCCAACCACTTATTTCTCAAGATGAGTACATGCAAGGATCATCGCAGCACGTCTCCGATGATGACGAAACGCAGGTGCCAACTGCTGCGGCGTTCAGCATTGTGGAGACCGACAAGGAGGGCAGGGGTGAAGACTGGGTGGAAGATGATGTGGAGGACGATGAGGTCCTCGACCCCACATGGAATGAACGTCATGCAGGTGACCTGAGTAGTTTGGAGGAAGAGGTGGTGGTCGCACAGAGCCACCAGCACAGCAGAAGAGGGAGCAGGGTGCAGAAGCGGAGCGGCCGTGCCCTAGACACTACGCCCGCTACTGCCCAACGCAGCAAGGGAACGAGCGCACCAAAGTCAGCTCAAAGGAGTTCTCTAGCGTGGAAGTTCTTTAGAAAATGTGCTGATGACAGGACACGAGTGGTTTGCACCCTGTGCAATCAGAGCTTGAAGCGAGGCATAAACCTTCTCAACCTGAGCACAACCTGCATGATCAGGCATCTAAGTGCAAAGCACGAGCTGCAGTGGAGTACACACCTTCAAAACCAAGAAACGTCTCTGGCTCATCCTGCTTCCTCTTCTGCTGCAGTCTCGGCCGCTCCAGCCACATCTGTAGTGATACCGGCACCTGCCACCCCGCAAACAGACGATCTGTCAGCAACACCACCACCTGGGTCACCAACAACCATCTCCACAATGTCCCGTGGAAGCGTTCAGCTTTCCATCTCCCAAACACTTGAGAGGAAGAGGAAGTACCCCCCTACCCACCCGCGATCCCTGGCCCTGAATGCCAGCATTTCAAAATTATTGGCCTTTGAAATGCTGTCATTCCGTCTGGTGGAGACGCACAGTTTTAAAAACCTTATGTCGGTGGCTGTCCCACAGTACGTCGTGCCCAGCCGCCACTACTTTTCCAGGCAAGCCATCCCTTCCCTGCACAACCAAGTGGGGGAAAAAATCAGGTGTGCACTGCGCAACGCCATCTGTGCCAAGGTCCACCTAACTACCGATACGTGGACCAGTAAGCACGGTCAGGGGCGTTATATCTCCCTAACGGCACACTGGGTAAATGCAGTGGTGGATGGGCCTGAGGCGGATAGCAATTTGGCGCATGTCCTTCCACCACCGAGGATTGCAGGGCGCTTCAGTTTGCCTCCTGTTCCTAACTCCTCCTACTCCGCTTCCTCATCCTCTACCGCCTCCTCATCCGGACAGCGTAACACCTTCACCACCAACTTCAGCACGGCCAGGGGTAAACGACAGCAGGCAGTTTTACAACTTGCCTGTTTGGGGGACAAACCACACACCGCGCAGGAGTTGTGGAGGAGCATGGAACAGCAGACAAATGAGTGGTTGCTGCCAGCGAGCCTCAAGCCCGGCCTGGTGGTGTGCGATAACGGGAGAAATCTCATAGCAGCTCTGGGCCTAGCCGGTTTGACGCACATCCCTTGCCTGGCGCATGTGCTGAATTTGGTGGTGCAGAGGTTCCTTAAAAACTACCCCGATATGTCAGAGCTGCTGCAGAAAGTGCGGGCCGTTTGTGCGCACTTTCGGCGTTCTCACCCTGCTGCTGCTCGCCTGCCAGCGCTGCAGCGTAACTTCGGCCTTCCCGCTCACCGCCTCATATGTGACGTGCCCACAAGGTGGAACTCCACCTTGCACATGCTGGAAAGACTGTGCGAGCAGCAGCAGGCCATAGTGGAGTTTCAGCTGCAGCACGCACGCGTGAGTCGCTCTGCGGAACAGCACCACTTCACCACCAATAACTGGGCCTCCATGCGAGACCTGTGTGCCTTGTTGCGCTGTTTTGAGTACTCCACCAACATGGCCAGTGGCAATGACGCCGTTCTCAGCTTAACTATCCCACTTCTATGCCTCCTTGAAAAAACAATTCGGGCGATGATGGAAGAGGATGTGGCACAGGATGAGGAGGAGGAGGATGAAGAGGTAACATTTCCAAGGCTTTCAGGGCAGTCATTCGCAAGGGGCTCCGAGGGTGGGTTCCTGCACACACAAACGCCAGGGACACAATTGTCCAGCAGGGGCACAGTTCTGGAGGATGAGGAGGAGGAGGAGGAGATGGAACCATGTTCACAGCAGGGTGGCACCCAGGCCAGCTCATGGCCATCACTGGTGCGTGGCTGGGGGGATACAGAGGACACGGACGATACACCTCCCACAGAGGACAGCCTTTCGTCGCCTCTGGGCAGCCTGGCACACATGAGCGATTACATGCTGCAGTGTCTCCACAACGACCGCCGAGTTGCCCACATTCTAACTTGTGCTGATTACTGGGTGGCCACGCTGCTGGATCCCCGTTACAAGGACAACGTACCGTCCTTAATTCACTCACTGGAGCGCGATCGCAAGATGCGCGAGTACAAGCGCACGCTGGTAGACGCGATGCTGCTGGCATTCCCATCTGACAGCGGGGCCACAGTGGAAGCACAAGGCAGAGGAGGAGGAGGAGGAGGTCGCCAACTCAACCAGGGCACCGCCAGCACCTCAGAAGGCAGGGTTGGCATGGCCGAAATGTGGAAAAGCTTTGTCAGCACGCCACAACAAACAGCAGCACCAGCAGCTCAGATGGAACGTCTGAGCAGGAGGCAGCATTTTACCAACATGGTGGAGCAGTATGTGTGCACACGCCTACATGTAGTGAATGACGGGTCTGCCCCCTTCAACTTCTGGGTCTCCAAATTGGGCACATGGCCTGAGCTTGCCCTTTACGCCTTGGAGGTGCTGGCGTGCCCTGCAGCCAGTGTATTATCTGAACGGGTATTTAGCACGGCTGGGGGTGTTATAACAGACAAGCGCAGCCGCCTGTCCAGAGACAATGTGGACAAGCTCACGTTCATTAAAATGAACCAGGCATGGATCCCACGGAACTTTTCCGTACCTTGTGTAGAATAGCAATGGATACCGACCTTACCCAGCCATTGTTCCATTTTTGCTCTTTCTCACTCTTTTGGGGTGTACCCTCATTTAAAATATGTGAAAAGAAGCAGTGTTGGCTACCTCGTCCTCCTCCTCAGGGCCAGATTAACGTAGGGGCTATTGGAGCTGCAGCTCCATGCAGGCCCCTACCTTTTATATAGGCCCCGGGTTGGCCATATTCACTGTGACCGCTCTTCTGTCACTTGTAAACACAGAAGTCTGGCTTCTATGCTCGCTTCCCCAGGCAGCACCCTCAGAACCTCCCCACACAGCGCGAAGGCCGGACAAGGAGGGACAGTTGCCGATGCATGGATATGTTTATGGGCTTCAGAGACAGCATCCCATGTTGAATTAGGCATGCATGGCTGCACCCTTCCTCCTCTGGGTGCATGCCAAGGCACGGCCCTTAAGGCCCTTCAAAATCCTCAGCACCAAGACCATGATGCTCTTAATCCGGCCCTGGTCCTCCTCCACCGCCGCTTCCACCTACACCGCCCATAGGTGTGCGCAGCCTATTGCATTAGGGTGTGCACCCCAAAGTTGAAATACACATGCATGTGTTTGCCTACATGTACATGGCCCCGATACATTACTCTCCCTGCTGGCAAAGAGAAATAGAGCAGAGCAGGTGAGAGGGAGATCTTTCCCATCTCCTCACTGGCAAACAGAGCGATAATGCTATGTGCCCTAGGTGATTAGGGTGTGCCCAGGTACACCAGGCACACCCTGTGCGAACGCCTATGACACCGCCACATCCACCACCACCTCAACCTCCCTCCTACTCCATATGGGCCTCGTCCTTCAGAGATGAAGAACATTGTTTTATTTTTCTGTTTTTTTTTTGTTGTTTTAAGTTATTTCCCTATCCACATTTGTTTGCAGAGCACTTGCCATGCTCTTAACTACGTTTTGCTGCCATTTGCAGCACTCTAGCCCTTTCCATTGGTGTTTTAGAGCCATTTTAGTGCCTTAAAGTTCGGGTCCCCATTGACTTCAAAGGGGTTCGGTGTCCGGGAAAAGTTCGGTAAAAGTCCGGGACACGGACCCGGACTTTTTTTTAAAGTTCGGCCGAACCCGTCGAACACGGACATCTAGGTGTCCGCTCAACCCTAATCAAGACCACTTCTGGCCAGACTTCTCTGGACAGTTGATGGGTATACCTGAGTCCTACTGATTTCCACTAGTTATGTGCTGAACTGTAGCGCTGCTGGACATCTTCCGATGTTGAAGGGGAGTAGGCAGGAAATGTGTTTTATTTGCTGCATTAAGTTTCCTTAGCTGACCACTGCCTCTACGATCCTCAGTGTTACCCATTTCTTTATGATTTTTCAAAGGAGCTTGAACAGCACATCTTGAGTGTATGACCTGTAAAATTAAACTTTCTTCCACAACCTCCCTTTAGTAGCAGAGTGTGGCTGTTTATTACCCAGTTTTAAGCCTCCTACACAGTTGCTTCAATTTCAGTTAATGACTGTGATTGTTTTTAGCACTTGCTTTGTATAATTGGTTAATCATACACCTGACTCTATTTCTACAAAATCTCTGACTTTGGTATCCCTCACGTGGAGCATGCTCATCAATGCCCAGGAACAAGCGGAGACTGCTCTCATGTGAAGAATCAAACATTAAGGCAGTTCCCAGACTTATAGATGAGCTTTCACTGCGAGCAGTCATAAAAATTCTTCTGAAAAGCGACTTCTCCCATGTCGAAACACAATTTAACTTGTGCCGTATGTTATATTAGGAGGGATGTGCTGAGCCTGCACCCACTCCACCAGTCCAGTGCACCTCTGGTGCCACACTCCCAAAAACTGAATGGATAGCCCAGCTGAGCACCTAGCGCCAGCCTCATGCTTGCTCTCACTTAACTCCTCCCCTACCTCGTGACCAGGTATGCCATTGGATACCAACCACTAGGGAGTGAGCAACAACATTGACACCCACACTTAACGATTGGTTGCTTGTAGCTTGTTCCCTAACTTGACCAACTACACTCTACTTCCCTTTCCAATTAACCCTTTGTATTTGTGTTACTCCATAGTGCTTTACAGATCCAAGTTCTTTGGAGTACATCAGAACCAGCATAAACCCCTTTGAATAACTTCAGACAAGGCTCATAATGGTTAATATAACTTTAGTTAACATGATGCAACATATAGTTCAATTTGAACAATGAACTGTTCCTAATCCTAACTAATATAAAGTAGTGGCCAAGGCATACCTCCATGATGTGAGAATTCATTATGGCATGTCCATGGATTGGGGTTCTCTGCAGTTCCCAGTTCTCGCAGTGCTCAAATTCACTGATGCTGCTTGGTTCCCGCTCTAGCAGCTGGCACCCCCGGAACTAAGCTGATCCCCCTTTTTATAGCACAGGTGGGCCGGCTAGGACCAAAAGCCTGGAAACTGAGCTAAAATACTTCCCCAGCCTGGGTCCATTGCTGCCTAACTAAATGGTGCACACTTTTCAACCTGCCTAAATGTGCATAGTAACCAATCAGCTTCTAGGTTTTATTGTCAAAGCTTAATTGAACAAGCTGAAGTTAGAAGGTGATTGGTTACTATGCGCAGCAGCACCAGATTATCTGTGCTCCAGTTTTAGCAAATCTCCCCAATGAGTTTATTCCAGCCAGGCAGTCCCGTTTTAGGGCTTCTTGGCTCACTTTTTTTTTAAAAGAAAATAGAAGTTAAAAAAAAAAGACGGTTGCCCTGGGAGGGGTTTTCCCCATCACTTCAAACATGAAAGTAAAGATATTAAGCCTCCTGGCTATTTCTTGCAGCACCACTGCTCAGGCTCCAAACATAGGCCTTTGGTCTGGTCCCACAGACCAACTCACAGCATGCTTGTGCTCCCGTGCAAACTCTGCACTTTACTCCCAGCATTCTCCCTTGCAGTGCTGCTTCTTGGGTCTTCAGACTTAGGGCCTCTGTCTTTTCCCTCACAGACTTCACCTGCAATCTACAGACACCTCTGTTTTTTTTTCCTTTGCAGTCACACAGACTCCTGGGGAGGGCAGAGCCCTGGATTACTGTCAGACCCTTGATTATAAGGGCTATGCCTGCCCACACACTCAGTTTGCTGGTCTCCAGCAAGGCCCATAAACAGAAATAGAAGCTTCCTCCCTCTCAAAACTCTTCAAAGCCTCCAGGGCCTGGAGCCTAATCAGAGAATTACAAAACACAGAAATTGGTTCTTCTCCATTCAATAACAATATTTCAGAACCACTCAGTCTGCAACTTTGGGAACCATGAGTGCCATTTCCCTCATATATATATATATATATATATATATATATATATATATATATATATATATATATATATATATATATATATATATATATATTATATGAGAAATAGGGCAAGATAAAAATAGTTACTATAGAGCTAGTCTGCTGTGTTACAGACCTCAATTCATGTTTAGAGCACAATGAACTGCACACAGAGTTCTAGTGGTTCTGATGCCATTGAATTTTGGGCCATTGGGTATAATGTAAAGATTTGCATACCTATGTTTGATTAGTTATTTAATTCAACATTCTTTCAGGTCAATAAGCATAGTTGTAAGTAAGAAAAGTCTGTATTATAGAGTGACTAATTAAGAAGTTAAAACCCTTCCTCCACTGTTGGGCCTATTTCCTTCTAAAAATAGTTGTTCTTGTATCCTTTTCCCATAAATTGAGTAGTAGGAGTATTAATCTCCATTTTCACAGCCCACTGGTGCAAAGAACTGGAAACAGAACTATGCAATGAATCCATTAGTCTCTATGCAGACCTAAGCATTACCCTTTTGCAAAAGATATAAAAATGAGCTTCATTCCTCTACAAAATATGATGTATAGCCAGCAGACTTCACTCTAGGCAAGTCATCATGCCTATTGCAGATATCATCTAGTTATTTGATGTAATCATTACTCAAGGACTTTTAAAAGAAGTTAAAGGAAAACCCCAGACAGGATAAAAATCACCATAAAACCACTTTTTTAGTTTTAGTAGGGAAAGATTAAAACCTCTATCAGTGGTGCTCCCTGTGTCCCGATGTGGAGAGTTCCCTTTACTTTCCCTCCCAGAGACACAAAAGGAAATCTTTCCAAACTCAGAACAATTCCCATCTTAGAGAGTTCTCACAGGAATAGGTGTGTCCCATTGGAGGATTTTCCTTTACCTCTTGCTCAATTTCAAATTTTTGAATTTCTTCTCACGTTCTGTCTCTGTGACAATGTCCACCAAGACAAACAGAGTCAAGTATCCCCTGCATGGATTAAGACAACAATATTAATTTGACAAATAGTTTAAAATAAAGTATGCGTTTTAAAAAAAACAAACAGTTATATTTCCCTAGGTGGATGCAGCATCGATTTGAGACTGCATCTGTCCCTTGCCACTTTTAAGACTGATAACTGAATGATGAAAGACCGCTGATCCCTTGGTTCTCAGGCTTCAGTTAACAGAGAGCTGGAGTCACCGCACTCTTCTCTGTCTCTCAAGAGCTCCCTGGAGCTCCGGGCTGTGAAAAGGGTGAGATTGGCTGGCTCAGACTCTCAGCGGCTTACTGAGAGGATGAGCAAGCTGCCAGTCCAGGCATCTGGGTGTATATTGACTGTAAAAATCGGGATTGATCCAAAGCCTGGACCAGCTGAGTGATGTCAGCCAAAAGCATGCTTTATCCCAACCTCACTTTGGTGATCCATGGGAAATGTAGGACCAAAAACTAGCATATATAAAGTTTTGAGCAGATATGAGTAAATTGGTTTATCCACCATGTTTACACTTAGCAGATGGCTATTGTCGAATGATTCAAAACATTATTTTGTAAACTATTAAAAACATACTTTGGACACTTACCAGTTTCCTTAGGGCTGTCAATTGTGAGTGGACCACACTCCAACTCAGAATGCAGAGCATTCAGCAGTGTGCATGATACCTCTTTTATTTACTGGCAGAGAGCACGGGACATTACATGGTTAGAATTCCCACCCGCTTTGTATTTACTGCCCTAAAATATTTATATGACTTCCTTATGAGGGCAGAAATGTAACAGAGGATTGGGAATCCTATCCTACAATCACCTGCGCCCTATGCCAATAAATAAAAGCAAGATATCCATTTCAGTCCAGCGCATTGCTAACTAGAGATCAGCAGTGGGGAGTACAGTGCCTACACTCCTTCCTGGGCTCCCCAAAATACTGGCTAAAGGAACCCTTTCTAGTTCACTACATGCTGTGCAGATAGCAAATAGTCTGTGTGAGGAAAAAACTTTCTGATGCCAGTGGTCAGTTAGTGGAAATTTCCATGTTGTCAGTCAGAAAAAATGGTGTTCAGTGAAGGGAAGAGGGAACATTGGTTCCAATGGGGCAACCTGGTGCTCTGTAGAGGACACAAACACTGTGGTGGCTGTTGGAGCTCTGTGGGATTACAGTGGTGCTCGGTGGGGGGGCATTGATGATAATGAATGGGAGGAAGGGGTGTGGTATTGGGGGTATTGGTCCTCCATGGAGGGACACTGTTGGCAGTAGGTGAACATTGGTCGTGATGGGGGACATTAGGGCATTGGGGGACATTAGTGGGGAAGATTGGTGCTCAGAAGGTTACCTCATACTTGGACCACAATCTGCATCCTGTGCTGCTTCTTAGCTCACCTGTCTGCCATAACTATGCTGCTGTTGTTGGGCTGGAGATTATTCCACCAGACAGAACAGCCATAGAGCGTGAGCCAGGTGCTGGAATGAGGCAAAGTTGGGGTCTGAAGAGCCCGAGACTGTTGGGAAGTATGCTTGAATCTCTCTTTTAAATCTTTAATTTGATGCACTTCCCATTGGGGAGGCTGAATAAGTAGAAGGAGTGGGGGGACAAGACCTACACTTTGCATTTCATTTTTACTGTATAATCCCCCTGGGTCTAATGATCATAATAACATACAGGTCATTCTTATTTATGGATTTCTTTTATTATATGCTTAGTTTCAGTTGCCTAGGGTTGTGTCGTGTTTAATGTAAATAATTTTCTGTAGCATTGAGGCACAGATCAGCGCTGAGCATTGCAACTGCTATGAGGCAAATGTACTTATGCAGTTGTTTGAAATGTAAATAAAAGAAGCCATCATTACTTTTTCTTTCCACTGCTGATATCTCAGGTATTTCTGAAGGGTCTCAGCCTGTTTTACAATGTTGTCATGTAGCTTCATATGTGATAGATTTACTTTAAAGGACAAATTCACCTTTGGTAACATGTTACATCCATATTCAGGGTGTAATGCTTTGACAGTTGGAGGGGGATCTTCTACCCCCCCCCCCCACCCCCCAGCTAGCTGCCACAATTTGTAAAAAAGGGGCCTGAGCGGGGCTCCCGTCTGGCTGTATCACCCATTCACAGTATCCTGTGAATGGAAAACTACAAGGTCCGGCATCCTTTGCGACTGTCGGCTTGCAGTTTTCAATAAACTACCATGGTGCTGTGGAGCACACAGATACACTGGCAGATCTGCTGGAGTTCTGCATGGCCCCAGCGATCTGCTTATCTCTGGTGCAATGCTTTACAGGCTCCAAAAATTTTTAAATAAATGCACATTTTTTTACCTGCAAAAAAATGTGCATTTATTTTTTCTAAAAATTGAACTTATCCTTTAAATAAATGCTATTTTGAATTTGTAAAATGTTTCTCAACAAGACAGTATAACTATTCAGGTTCTGGTGAGAAGCAATCAAAATGCCCTCACTCTAGACAGTGTGTAGCATAGAAAGGCCTTATTAAAAAAGAAAGTATCCACTCATCTCATTCCATCACACATCCCAATAATAAAAAGGACTATTCCTCATTTTATGAAACTGGATGGAGCCATGCAAATAATTTGCTTTCAGACCTCTGACCAGATGCACATCCAGAACTGCAGGTGTATAGTGCAAATGTATCTTAATAATATAGAGCCATTTACTCCATACTTCATATAGCTCTTTCAGGCTATTTGGGCATCATCAATGAAGTGTATGCAAACCATGGCTTCTATGGAGTAGAGCTTGGGACCAAACGAGGCAGTATAACTACTGTATATAGGTTATGATGAGGAGGGATTCATGCAAGCCTTACTGTGCTGCATAGTTTGGCAGGCCATAATATTACCAGGTGGGTTGAGCAAATAAAAAAAATGACCTGACTCCCCTATCCACACACTCGATGTGAATGGAGAAATCACTCCCACTGCTTTATTGTATACTGACAGTGGGGAGCTTTTCCCTCCTGTGATTGCAGGTGGGTAGCATTTTTCCTATTTTACTTATATAGCAGTAACACAGTCTGCAATACTATATCGAATAAGGACCTATAAGGACTATAGCAATAACATCATAATGGACACACATAAATTGATGTAGCACTCTCCTAGCATAGGATGCTAGGCAAATTTAGTTTCTGGCTCCTCCTGTACTCAAGGGAATACTGATTGATCTGGTCTGTTCAGGGTTTCATAGACTGGGAGTTTATTTGCTTCCCAGGAGATTGAAATGTCCAGCCTGAATATTTATCATGGCCTGACCAATCCTGGGAGAGGAGTGTCTAAAAGGTGGCTGGGGAGGTGGTAAATGCTCTGTGACGAGACCAATCTCGCCACATTGCATTGGAGGAGCCTGGTTGCCCGCCTGCTGCCTTTGGACTATGGACCAGACTTTAAAAGACTTTGACTCCCTGGCGATTAAACTGTATTCGTGGGGTCTGAGTGCCATTCACCTAATAATGTGCACTCAGACCTGAGCTATCTAGGATATGTAACATGTCTATGTTTAATGTATAAAAAGTAACTTTATATATTTTAAAGCATAATATTGTATTTGGGTCCCCATGTGTGTAATGGAGTCTCGCTGTGAAAACTAGATTTAGCTGCAGAGAGAGGGGGGGGGATTGTTTCCAGCAGCCCCCTCCTGAGGAATGTCTACTGATTACCTGAGTGCTTTTGTCTAGAGTGGGGATGTTTTGCTTCTGGGAGTCTGTAATGTGATACATGTCTGTTTGTGTTACAGTCTTCCATTTGTTCCCCTAGGGGAGTGTCCACCAGGTGGGAGACCTGCATAAATACGGGGGCAGGTAGCCCTCAATAAACATACCACTGCTTGAGCCTCACACGGAGCCTTGTCTTGTTCTTGGGGGGATTCACTGCATGCTGTTGGAGACTGATTGCTAGGAGTGTAAGCTGATGTATGCTTTTCCTGTTCGTCTGCTAGCAGCTATTCGTGAGGTTCCAGGTTGGAGTGCTATTTTGTATCCAGTTCGGGAGTTTGGTGTCCTGCAAGTAGCTGTGCCTGTCTCTCAGAAAGGGGCATATCGCCTAAACGGATTTTAACCCCTTGTCTGCTGAAACGGTCCGTTACAATTGGTGGCAAGCGGCGGGATCGTTCCTACAGCCAGAAGGACAGCTACAGGGGACACCATTGCTCTGGATTTTACAATTGAGGGCAACGCATGTCCCAGTACAGCGACCCTGACAGCACCAGCATGGAACCAGCAGTGGAGTTCGATGAGGGTGCCATGGATGACCGAGATGCAGTCCGTAAAGGCATCTGGTACCAGGCACTGGGCATTGTGGAGTACCAGCGGGGTGAAAGACTCCCCAAGGAAGACCAGCGGTTGCAGAAGTGAGTAGCCCTGCGGATGCCCTTCCTGGGGGAGCAGCCCTGGGAGGAATGGGTTAAAGAATTGGAGCTCCGGGTATGGCAGGAGATGTGGCTGGAGGATGCCTACCAGGCGCTGTGGTGGTGTGTTGCACAGTACCTGCCCTGGACAGCCGAGCATGACAAGCCAGAGGGAGAATAGGTAAAGAAATCAGGTGCGCTGCCCTAGTGCATATGTGCAACATACAAAATGATGTAAACAAATAAACCAAAAATGCAATAATAATTCAAAAAATGAAAACGTATGCAAATCGTGTAAAACAAAAAATGTCCAGAAGGTGACTAGTGATACACCAATGTGCAATAAACGTCCATATTATAAGTCCATAAATAAAGTGCAAAAAATGGTGACAAAAACTTCCAGCTTGGGGAAAGGTGAACTGTGATTGGAAGGTGCAAAGTCCCACCACCAGCTTGGCCTCTTACCAGAAGTTAAACGTTAAGGGCATATATGAATATGACCGCTCCAAAGGTCATGCAGCCAGGTAGAAAAGTTCCCAGAAATACAGAAGGCACTCTGACGCACTCGTGCTCCCTAGACTCTTACCGGACAAAAGCCAAACAAGAAGCCTGGTTCTATGGTGATGAGTGGTCCTGCCGGGGGTTACTGGACTCTAGGATGGCTGATGTAGTTGCTTGTGTCCAAGAGGAACAGACCCAGTCAGAAAGCCTGACGAAAGAAGATCCTGCCAAAGGTGGCTAGACTCTGATTGGCTGCTGTAACTCCTTAGTCTGGTCGACATCAATAATAGGGGACACAACAGAGGGGACCGCAATGGTGCATTACCAACAGTAGATTTTTATTAAAACAAATGGTTGCACTTACAGTTGTGAAGACAATAATAGCGAGTTCCCTCACGGAGGAGCTGTATGGCGGGGTCCGCCTGCAGTGCGGACCGCTGCCTGGTCTAGATGTGATGACGCGGCGCCTCCTCTCTGACGCGTTTCTCCAGATAGGGCATCCACTTAGATAGGAGGTAGAGCCAGCGCCATCACTACCGCCATTATATATGCCCTGTAGCAAGTACTTCCGGGGTTCGGGACCCTCCCCTTCTTCCCTGTAGACTGGCCACTTATCATACTCTTTAATAGCAAAGTCCAAATCAACCAAAAGGGGATAAGGGGACTCTTGGGCATCACCAAATATTGTTATGATGTGTGGTTACAGTCTGGAAGGTCGGGATGTCCACCGGAAGTACTTGCTTTGTTTACTTCCTGTCGTCTCATATCTATGATGCTGCTTCCTGTGCTGATGACAAGGGCATTTCCTGTGTAAGCAGGAAATGATGCTGCTTCCTGTGCTGATGACAAGGGCATTTCCTGTGTAAGCAGAGTATGTATTCCTCTCCCCCACAGGCATAACAGCCAATAGGAAGAGGAAGCGGACGATCTCCACCTACTACTTAATATACAGAATATTGTTATGCCGCATATCTTCTACAAACTTTTATATCATTGCAGCGAAATAGATAGGAGCCTTGAGGAACATTAAAAAAACATTAAAACATACAAACTTTTAATTCCATTGAATTGGCCGGGCTACTTAACCCTTTCTAATGTATGATGGTGTATAATGCTTTTATAAAAAATCATAAAAAAGCTGTGGGGTAACTACTAAGCTTCCCGCCAGCTTGGGTGTATTAAAACACGAAATTCTGAAAGAAAAATGAATAAAAATTCCTACCAAAAGTGGAATTGGAATTAAAATAATATACTCAAAAAATAAAATAAAATTAAAATAAAAAGGAGGAAAAAGTTTTTTGATTTGAATTTCTTCAAAACTAGCTATTAGAATGTGGAAGAAGATCCTAGTCACAAATGTTGTAGCTCCATGCAGAGACCCACACACTTCTAACTAATAGAGGAAACATGAAGGAAATGGGTCAAATTTCCAGTAAAGGGAGCATGGGACATAAATGTCAGCTGTTATTAATAAACGCATTTATGTCCCATTCAATGTTGTGTCCTAGGGGCTTGTAACTTCTGAGCTCATAGATCCAGAAGGTTTCCCTTCTGGAAATTGCTCTTTTCATATTACTCCCCCGCCAGTGGGGTTGATACTTCTCGATTACAATAATCTTCAGTTTGCCCGGATTTTTATGGTGGTGGGTGGCAAAATGTTTCGAAAGACTGTGACCAGGGAAACCTTTCCGAATATTGGCCAGATGTTCGCCTATTCGGATGTTGGCAGTCCTAATCGTCCTCCCCACATATTGCTTCCCACATTCACAGGTGACCAGATACACTACCCCTTTGGTGTGACAGGTGATAAAATCCCTAATGGGGTAGCTCTTTCCTGTGGTGGTAGAGGTAAATTGCTTGGTCTTAATGGTAGTAGCATTTAGACAGATATTACACCTCCGGCACGGGAAGTATCCTTGAAGGTTAGGGAAAAATTTAGGAGTTGCAGGTTTTTCAACGGGATTCCTAGCTATAATTTGTTTTAGGTTCTTAGCCTTTCGGTAGATCATTGTTGGTTTGGATGGAAGCGAAGGACCCAATAACGGATCTTGTTGTAAGATTCCCCAGTGCTTCCGAAATATGTGATTCAGCCATCGATAGTGGTTGGAGAATTGAGTTGTGAAGGCAAACTCAAATTTTCCCATAGCATCTTTTGATTTATCTTTCTCCCTAGGGACAGATAATTCGGATTGTTTGAGAGTTGCAATTTCACGTATCTCTCCTTCTAATTCATTCCGGTCATATCCCTTCTCAATAAACCGATTCTTCAAAAGCTGAGCTTGTGTTTTGAAGTCTTCATCTTCCGTACAGTTGCGTCTAATTCTCCTGAATTGCCCTTTGGGCACAGATTTTAACCACATGGGGTGATGGCAACTGTCAATGGAGATGAAGCCATTTCGGTCTGTCGGTTTTTGGTATGAGCTGGTAATGAATCTTTCTCCTTTCCTCCATATCACAAGGTCAAGGTAGCTTATAGAGGTGGTACTCCATTGGTAGGAGAAACGTATACCCCAGTTGTTGCAATTTAGCTTCCCCATGAACTGGTGTAAGCTTGCTTCCTCTCCTTTCCATATGATTAGGGCGTCGTCAATGTAACGCCGCCACATCACTAGCTCGTTAGTTTTCTCCGCGAAGATGTTCCTATTTTCCCATAGAGCCATGAACAGGTTGGCGAGGCTGGGGGCAAATTTGGCCCCCATAGCCACGCCAGTCCGCTGTAGGTAAAATTGTTGATTATGGTAAAAATAGTTGTGTTCCATACCAAATTGGAGAAGTTCTAAAATAAATTTCTTCTGATTTAACGGGATGTGATAATCTTGGTCTAAAAAGGTGCTGACAGCCTCGTAGCCTAACTCGTGGGGAATAACGGTATATAATGAGGCCACGTCGGCTGTGACCATTATCACATTCCCTGGAACTTGGAGTTCAGTGATCTCTTGGATACACTGGGTGGTATCCTTCAGGAACGCCGGTGTCTCCTGAACTAACGGCTGGAGGAAATGGTCCACATACTTCCCTATCCGGGATGTAACCGAGTCAATGCCACTAACTATCGGTCTCCCCGGTGGCTTTATGAGGCTCTTGTGGACCTTTGGTAGGTAGTATATGGTAGGAATTCGAGGTGCAAGAGGTATTAGGTGTTCTTTCTCCTTTTTACTTAAAATGCCATCCTTATGACCTTTGGACACAATGCGTTCTAACTGCTTTTTATAGCTCCAGGTAGGGTCCTTCTTTAGGATTTCATACGTCCTTCTATCAGACAACAAATTGTCCATTTCCTCCATGTAGTCCTCTTTCTTTAATAGGACTGTACCCCCGCCTTTGTCCGCTGGGCGGATCACCAAATCACTGTCCCCACTGATCTCAGAGGCATTTTTATGCGCCTCAAAAATATCATGGTATCTGAACTTCATGCATCCTGGGACATCGTCTTCCTGGAGAAATACGTCCAGGAGAAGATGGTCCCAAGGAGCTTGAGGTGGAACATCAATCCTGACCAGGGAGAACCTGAGATCCAAGAATGGTTCCAATTTTTCAACGGAGCTGGGATGAGTCTTTTAAATTTTTTAATTGACAAGAGGAGGAAAAAAGTTATTAGGCTAAATAAAGAGATTCTAGAGATCAAAGAGAAACTAACTCCCTTTATGCAAGAGGAAGCATATAAGGTTTACAATCAAGAGTTAAGAGAAATTCTCACTATGGAAGAAGAAGAACAGGAAATTAAAAAGAGGAAAAAATATTTCCGGGACCTGGAAGACTATAATACGTCTAAAGTCTTCAAATGGGAACTTAATTTAGTATCCGAAACTCCAACTGAAGGAGCTGTTACTAACCCTTCAGAAATGGAAGTGGCGGAAGAAAGGTCAAGACAAATCAGCATTGCTGAACCAGTCGCAAGCACCAGTGGGAATGTTACTTCAGGGACTTCCCTAAAGAGGGATACAGAGCGGAAAGGTCCCAGTAACAATATCAAGAAATTTAAACCCCTGAGAGAACAGCCATCTGGACATCAGCCCAAAAGGAAGTCCAGAAAAGATGAAAGTAGGAATAGGTATGAGAATGCCGCATACGAACACCCTAGGGGAGAAAGAAGGAGAAGGGAGTCAGACTATGAAGGATACTATAGAAGATCCAGGTCCAGATCTCCAAGAAGAGGTCCCAGGGAGCATTCTGATTATTACCCAGCAACCCCTCAAACCCCGAGGAATTTTTACCCTCCTGTGGAAAATAGGTATGAGTCTCTTAGGGACAACCAAGATGAGGAGGAGGAATGGATAAATGAGTACCCAGAGCAATCGCAAACCCCCATCAGCACCAAACCGCGGGGTTTTTTAGGCCGGGGCTCTGCCAAAGCCAAAAGAAAAAAACGACCAGGGGCTGCAGGGGAGGAACGTCCAAGAAAAAAGAACAAATAGAGGCAGGAGGCATCTTCAATCTGAGTGGGATTGACCTTACCAGCTCAGAAAAACAGACTCTGGGGAAAGGATTGAAATTTGCCCCCAAAAAATCCTTAAACAAGTTCGAGACGTTTTTGGACGTACACAAATATATTAGAAAACTCAACATCAAACGTCATTTCCTCGACAAGGCCCACGAGAGAAACTATGTTTCTTACAAACAGCCTACATGTATACCTACTAATCTGAGGAATGCTTCCCTCTTTACCCCCCCTGGGAAATCCAGCCACCATATCAAGATCTTCAGAGATGTTATTCTCAAGGAGTTGGAACAAAAAGATGCTTCCATTAAACCACAAAAAGATCTATGGAATGGTATTAAAGCTCTATGTGATAAAAAGGATTTGGTGATCCGCCCAGCGGACAAAGGCGGGGGTACAGTCCTATTAAAGAAAGAGGACTACATGGAGGAAATGGACAATTTGTTGTCTGATAGAAGGACGTATGAAATCCTAAAGAAGGACCCTACCTGGAGCTATAAAAAGCAGTTAGAACGCATTGTGTCCAAAGGTCATAAGGATGGCATTTTAAGTAAAAAGGAGAAAGAACACCTAATACCTCTTGCACCTCGAATTCCTACCATATACTACCTACCAAAGGTCCACAAGAGCCTCATAAAGCCACCGGGGAGACCGATAGTTAGTGGCATTGACTCGGTTACATCCCGGATAGGGAAGTATGTGGACCATTTCCTCCAGCCGTTAGTTCAGGAGACACCGGCGTTCCTGAAGGATACCACCCAGTGTATCCAAGAGATCACTGAACTCCAAGTTCCAGGGAATGTGATAATGGTCACAGCCGACGTGGCCTCATTATATACCGTTATTCCCCACGAGTTAGGCTACGAGGCTGTCAGCACCTTTTTAGACCAAGATTATCACATCCCGTTAAATCAGAAGAAATTTATTTTAGAACTTCTCCAATTTGGTATGGAACACAACTATTTTTACCATAATCAACAATTTTACCTACAGCGGACTGGCGTGGCTATGGGGGCCAAATTTGCCCCCAGCCTCGCCAACCTGTTCATGGCTCTATGGGAAAATAGGAACATCTTCGCGGAGAAAACTAACGAGCTAGTGATGTGGCGGCGTTACATTGACGACGCCCTAATCATATGGAAAGGAGAGGAAGCAAGCTTACACCAGTTCATGGGGAAGCTAAATTGCAACAACTGGGGTATACGTTTCTCCTACCAATGGAGTACCACCTCTATAAGCTACCTTGACCTTGTGATATGGAGGAAAGGAGAAAGATTCATTACCAGCTCATACCAAAAACCGACAGACCGAAATGGCTTCATCTCCATTGACAGTTGCCATCACCCCATGTGGTTAAAATCTGTGCCCAAAGGGCAATTCAGGAGAATTAGACGCAACTGTACGGAAGATGAAGACTTCAAAACACAAGCTCAGCTTTTGAAGAATCGGTTTATTGAGAAGGGATATGACCGGAATGAATTAGAAGGAGAGATACGTGAAATTGCAACTCTCAAACAATCCGAATTATCTGTCCCTAGGGAGAAAGATAGATCAAAAGATGCTATGGGAAAATTTGAGTTTGCCTTCACAACTCAATTCTCCAACCACTATCGATGGCTGAATCACATATTTCGGAAGCACTGGGGAATCTTACAACAAGATCCGTTATTGGGTCCTTCGCTTCCATCCAAACCAACAATGATCTACCGAAAGGCTAAGAACCTAAAACAAATTATAGCTAGGAATCCCGTTGAAAAACCTGCAACTCCTAAATTTTTCCCTAACCTTTAAGGATACTTCCCGTGCCGGAGGTGTAATATCTGTCTAAATGCTACTACCATTAAGACCAAGCAATTTACCTCTACCACCACAGGAAAGAGCTACCCCATTAGGGATTTTATCACCTGTCACACCAAAGGGGTAGTGTATCTGGTCACCTGTGAATGTGGGAAGCAATATGTGGGGAGGACGATTAGGACTGCCAACATCCGAATAGGCGAACATCTGGCCAATATTCGGAAAGGTTTCCCTGGTCACAGTCTTTCGAAACATTTTGCCACCCACCACCATAAAAATCCGGGCAAACTGAAGATTATTGTAATCGAGAAGTATCAACCCCACTGGCGGGGGAGTAATATGAAAAGAGCAATTTCCAGAAGGGAAACCTTCTGGATCTATGAGCTCAGAAGTTACAAGCCCCTAGGACACAACATTGAATGGGACATAAATGCGTTTATTAATAACAGCTGACATTTATGTCCCATGCTCCCTTTACTGGAAATTTGACCCATTTCCTTCATGTTTCCTCTATTAGTTAGAAGTGTGTGGGTCTCTGCATGGAGCTACAACATTTGTGACTAGGATCTTCTTCCACATTCTAATAGCTAGTTTTGAAGAAATTCAAATCAAAAAACTTTTTCCTCCTTTTTATTTTAATTTTATTTTATTTTTTGAGTATATTATTTTAATTCCAATTCCACTTTTGGTAGGAATTTTTATTCATTTTTCTTTCAGAATTTCGTGTTTTAATACACCCAAGCTGGCGGGAAGCTTAGTAGTTACCCCACAGCTTTTTTATGATTTTTTATAAAAGCATTATACACCATCATACACTAGAAAGGGTTAAGTAGCCCGGCCAATTCAATGGAATTAAAAGTTTGTATGTTTTAATGTTTTTTTAATGTTCCTCAAGGCTCCTATCTATTTCGCTGCAATGATATAAAAGTTTGTAGAAGATATGCGGCATAACAATATTCTGTATATTAAGTAGTAGGTGGAGATCGTCCGCTTCCTCTTCCTATTGGCTGTTATGCCTGTGGGGGAGAGGAATACATACTCTGCTTACACAGGAAATGCCCTTGTCATCAGCACAGGAAGCAGCATCATTTCCTGCTTACACAGGAAATGCCCTTGTCATCAGCACAGGAAGCAGCATCATAGATATGAGACGACAGGAAGTAAACAAAGCAAGTACTTCCGGTGGACATCCCGACCTTCCAGACTGTAACCACACATCATAACAATATTTGGTGATGCCCAAGAGTCCCCTTATCCCCTTTTGGTTGATTTGGACTTTGCTATTAAAGAGTATGATAAGTGGCCAGTCTACAGGGAAGAAGGGGAGGGTCCCGAACCCCGGAAGTACTTGCTACAGGGCATATATAATGGCGGTAGTGATGGCGCTGGCTCTACCTCCTATCTAAGTGGATGCCCTATCGGGAGAAACGCGTCAGAGAGGAGGCGCCGCGTCATCACATCTAGACCAGGCAGCGGTCCGCACTGCAGGCGGACCCCGCCATACAGCTCCTCCGTGAGGGAACTCGCTATTATTGTCTTCACAACTGTAAGTGCAACCATTTGTTTTAATAAAAATCTACTGTTGGTAATGCACCATTGCGGTCCCCTCTGTTGTGTCCCCTATTATTGAGGTCGACCAGACTAAGGAGTTACAGCAGCCAATCAGAGTCTAGCCACCTTTGGCAGGATCTTCTTTCGTCAGGCTTTCTGACTGGGTCTGTTCCTCTTGGACACAAGCAACTACATCAGCCATCCTAGAGTCCAGTAACCCCCGGCAGGACCACTCATCACCATAGAACCAGGCTTCTTGTTTGGCTTTTGTCCGGTAAGAGTCTAGGGAGCACGAGTGCGTCAGAGTGCCTTCTGTATTTCTGGGAACTTTTCTACCTGGCTGCATGACCTTTGGAGCGGTCATATTCATATATGCCCTTAACGTTTAACTTCTGGTAAGAGGCCAAGCTGGTGGTGGGACTTTGCACCTTCCAATCACAGTTCACCTTTCCCCAAGCTGGAAGTTTTTGTCACCATTTTTTGCACTTTATTTATGGACTTATAATATGGACGTTTATTGCACATTGGTGTATCACTAGTCACCTTCTGGACATTTTTTGTTTTACACGATTTGCATACGTTTTCATTTTTTGAATTATTATTGCATTTTTGGTTTATTTGTTTACATCATTTTGTATGTTGCACATATGCACTAGGGCAGCGCACCTGATTTCTTTACCTATTCTACAACATACACTCTAAGGTAGCAGCACACCCTATATTGAATCAGCGCACTTTCCTACTCACCACAAGCCAGAGGGAGAGGAGTTTGATGGTCCTGGCTTGTTATGGGAGTCTTTTTCAGAGCTGGAATTTGGGAGCCCTACACAAGCCCGGTTCAATGATCTCTTGGAGTGGAGGGAGAGCAGGTATGACTGGGACGATGCTCACAAAATTGAGCAAGACCTGGTCCACCTGGTGACCCGGGAGATGGAGCTAGAACAGGGCTACCAGCAGCTGTTCCAATACTATGAGAAGGCTCAGCAGGAGAGCAGCAGGACAGACCCAGAGCCAGACCCATTCAGAGGGGACGAGATGGTAAAGTTTTACTGGGAAGAACCCCAGGTGGCCGGTAGAGATGTGACCGAGGTCTCTCCACCGGTCCTGCAGGGAATTGGGAGCCCAGTCTCCATTCCCCAGCGGCAGTGTAAAGTGCAGGGAGAGGAGAGCAGCGTCCTCCCTCCCCAGCGGCAGGCTGAGTTACAGAGGGCAGAGGTAATTGTTCCTGCCCGCCAGCAGCAGAGTGATATGCCAGGAAGGCAGTGGAAAGTCCAGGGAGAGGAGAGCAGTGTCCTCCCTCCCCAGCGGCAGTGTGATGTGCCGGGAATTGGGAGCCCAGTCTCCATTCCCCAGCGGGAGATACAGCAGGGAATTGGGAGCCCAGTCTCCATTCCCCAGCGGCAGTGTAAAGTGCAGGGAGAGGAGAGCAGCGTCCTCCCTCCCCAGCGGCAGTGTGATTTTTTGGGAATTGGGAGCCCAGTCTCCATTCCCCAGCGGCAGTGTGATGTGCCGGGAATTGGGAGCCCAGTCTCTTGTCCCCAGTGGCAGAGTATCCAGCAGGGAATAGAGAGCCCAGTCTCCTTTCCCCAGCAGCAGAACTCTGTATTGGGAGGAGAGACAGTCGGTCTCCCTCCGCAAAGACTGGAAGTATGTATGGGAGAGGAGCTTGTTACCCCCTCTCCCCAGCGGCCGCTTAATGTACCAGGGGGAGACTGTAAGCCCCCCACCGGTGCAGATGGGACCGTGGTCTCTGCACTTACCACACAGGGGGTAGGGATGGTCGGTCCTACCCCCCCACGACAGAGCTGTGTATCCAAGGGGGAGACAGTCAGTCTCCAGCCACCAGGCTCCAACCAGACTACTCCGGTGGTAGTGCTGGCACCAGGACAGAGTACCGCTGGTCTCTGCCCACTCAGCAACCCACCAAGGCAGCCTACCAGTCCCCTACACAGCCGTGGTGAGGCACCTGGACATGGACAAGCTTCTCCTCTACCCAGGTGTAGTAACCATTTATTGTGGTGGGCTGTACTGTTTTTTCTGCTTTATGGGTGGGCTGCTGGACTAACAAGGGCACTGACCGGCAGGAGGTCAGGTACCCTGTTAGTCTTTTTGGAAAGGGGGAGAGATGTGACGAGACCAATCTCGCCACATTGCATTGGAGGAGCCTGGTTTCCCGCCTGCTGCCTTTGGACTATGGACCAGACTTTAAAAGACTTTGACTCCCTGGCGATTAAACTGTATTCGTGGGGTCTGAGTGCCATTCACCTAATAATGTGCACTCAGACCTTAGCTATCTGGGGATATGTAACATGTCTATGTTTAATGTATAAAAAGTAAATTTATATATTTTAAAGCATAATATTGTATTTGGGTCCCCATGTGTGTAATGGAGTCTCGCTGTGAAAACTAGTTTTAGCTGCAGAGAGGGGGGGGGGATTGTTTCCAGCAGCCCCCTCCTGAGGAATGTCTACTGATTACCTGAGTGCTTTTGTCTAGAGTGGGGATGTTTTGCTTCTGGGAGTCTGTAATGTGATACATGTCTGTTTGTGTTACAGTCTTCCATTTGGTCCCCTAGGGGAGTGTCCACCAGGTGGGAGACCTGCATAAATACGGGGGCAGGTAGCCCTCAATAAACATACCACTGCTTGAGCCTCACACGGAGCCTTGTCTTGTTCTTGGGGGGATTCACTGTATGCTGTTGGAGACTGATTGCTAGGAGTGTAAGCTAATGTATGCTTTTCCTGTTCGTCTGCTAGCAGCTATTCCTGAGGTTCCAGATTGGAGTGCTATTTTGTATCCAGTTCGGGAGTTTGGTGTCCTGCAAGTAGCTGTGCCTGTCTCTCAGAAAGGGGCATATCGCCTAAACTGATTTTAACCCCTTGTCTGCTGAAACGGTCCGTTACATGCTCTCTCCCCAGGAGGGCTCCAAGCCTTGGAGGGGAGCTGCTGCCCCACCGAGGTAGGCTTTGTAGCTGCTCTTTAGGTCTCAGCAGTGTCAGTGCTGAGGACCTGGAATGGTCTTCTGAGGAGCTGGCTGTGGAACTTCACCATAAGGATCAGGTCTGGAGAAGGATTACCTCCCACCACTGGACAGTGTCCGCAGGAACCTGGAAGGTGCGCAGTTATCCTGGGAATTTTTGAGTACTGAGTTGATTCCTGGTGACTGTATGTGCTTTTGGGATTTAAGTGCCAGAGGTAGCTTGGACTGAGACAGCTCTCATAGGATCTTGTGATACTGGTCACTCCCCTGTCATCAGCAGGATCCTGGAGTAAGAGCCTAGAGAAGGGTGTCCTGTTGGTACAGTGCAGCATTTTAGAGTGTTCCATGCCCTAATCCCTCTCCCCCTTTTAAAGTTCTGCAAGCAATACATTTTAACAAGACATCCCTCTAGGATAAGTTATTGGAGTCGGAATGTATGGACTGGTGCTTGTGGTGGTGGATAACCTCTGTACTACTACAGAAGAACCAGCTATAACTAGTGGCCCCCGCAGGGGTAGCGTTACATTAAGCCATGATAATCATAGCACCAAAAAACAAGAGTTTGTCCGTGACCAAAATACCAATACATGCTCAGAATGCTCCTGCCATTTGCTGCACAATGACTTCCTCACCCATCTCGATACTGCTAAAATTGGTTTCCCACAAGGACTATAAAAAAAACATCATACTGTATGCAAATAAAATGAAAAACTAGGCATTATGACCATGGCACTCAAATACTAAAACGTTTATTCAGAACCACAATACTAAAATATGGATTTTTTTCTACAGCTTACCTGTAAAATCCATTTCTTGGAGTACATCACGGGACACAGAGCCATATTCATTACATATGGGTTATAGGCCACCTTCAGGTGAATGGACACTGGCAATCAATCAGACAGGAAGTCCCCCTATATAACCCCTCCTATACAGGAAGTTCCTCAGTTTTGCAGCAAGCAATAAATACCCCATACAAGAAGGAAGGGACCTCTGTGTCCCGTGATGTACTCCTAAAAAATGAATTTTATAGGTAAGCTGTAGAAAAAATCCATATTTCTTTATCGTACATCAGGGGACACAGAGCCATATTCATTGCATATGGGATGTCCTAGAGCAATGCACCTGAGGGGAGGGGAACACCATCAATACTGCCATCAGACCACAAAATGTCTACATAGCTGCCTGCAGAACACTGCTGACTCCTCCTGGGTCCTAACATCAACTTGATCTAGTGAACATATGCACTGACAACCAAGTTGCGGCTTTGCAAATTTGAGCCAAAGAAGCTTGATGGCGAACTGCCCAAGAGGCACCTAATCTTCTGGTAAAGTGTGCCCTTATCGGAAAAGATGAAACCTTCCCTTTCAAACCACACACCTGGATAATAACCTGGCGAATCCAACGAGAAATCGTACATTTAGATGCTGCCTGCCCTTTCCTGGGCCCTTCTGGCAGTATGAACAAAAGATCGGTCTTACGAATCTGAGCCGACATTTTCAAGTAAGTCTTAAGAGCACGTACTACATCAAGAGAATGTAATAACCTTTCCTCCTCTGTTTGAGGATCTGGAAAAAAGTAAGGCAGTACAATGCCCTAAATAAGTGAAACGCGGACACAACCTTGGGCAAAAAACCTGGGTGTGGACGTAGAGTCACCCTATCCTGGTTCTTTACAAGAAAGAGCTGCTAGTTCTGATACTCTTCTGGCTGAAGTTATCGCATTCAAAAAGACCAATTTTCTGGTCAAAAGAACCAGTGAGATAGGCCCCATGGGCTCAAAAGGATGTTTTTCTAAAACTGCCAGCACCAAATTTAGGTATCAAGGACACAATGGTGGCTTCATTGGTGGAAGCATACGTAATATCCCTTGAATGAAGGTTTGAACCAAGGAATGTGAAGCAATCTCTGGAAAAAAACGACAAGGCTGAAATTTGACCCTTAATAGTGCTTAAGGCTAATTTCATGTCTACCCCTACTTGCAAGAAAGCTAGAATTCTCCCGATTATATACTTGCAGGGATGACATTTCCTGGCTTCACACCAGGCAATATAAGATTTCTGGACTCTAGAGACTGGCTTTCTAGCATTTATCAGTGTAGAAACTGCAGGGCCAGATATACCCCACTCTTTCAAAATCAAGGCTTCAATAGCTAAGCCGTCAAATTAGAGACAGGGTGAAATATGGGACCTTGAGAGAGCAGGTCCAGACGCAGTGGAAGAACCCAAGGCCTTGCCACTGCCAGTTTTTGAATTTGTGCATACCAAAACCTCTTCGGCCATGCTGGAGCAACCAGGATTACTGGTTTCCCCTCTAGCTGGATTCTGCATAACAGTTGCGGCAGCAGCTGAACTGGAGGAAACGCATAGATCAGGGAAAATCTCCTCCCAAGGAGTTGCCAAAGCATCCACCCCAACTGCAAGTGGATCCCAGGTCCTGGACACAAATCTCTTCAACTTGTTGATGAACCTAGATCTACATCTGGGACCCGGCCTACCCCCCACCTGCCCCTTTACAAGGAAGGCTTAGAGGTAGACTTGGTAGATCTCTGGGCCTAGGGTTTCTTCTGCCCTTGCCCTGAAGGCTTGGTCCTAGATCCAGATGGCTGACTCCATTGCGACTGCCAGGGATTAGAAGCACTGAGAGTCTGAGTGCTGGGAATCTTAAAAGAAGGATGTTTGCTTTTCCTCTTAATGGGTAGCAACGCATTCTTCCCCCTCAAAATCTTTTGGAAATATTTATCCAGATCATCACCAAATAGGCATTCTCCATGAAAGGGAAAGCCAGCCAGCAACTTCTTACACAGTAATTCCGCAGACCAGCTTTTTAGCCATAGGATTCTGAACATATGCACTGTCAAAAGAGCAAAAAGTGGCATTTGCTGTATGGAATCTTTAAGAGCATCCACTTCAAAACATAAAGTGCGAGGTAGCTCTGTCAAATCTTCCCCAGGCTCTCCTTGAGAGGGAACTGTCCTGAACACTCGCCTAATATGGTCTTTTAAAGACTGACAAACTCCTATAGCTGCTACTGCTGGTTGTATCGCAGAGCCTGCAACAGTAAAGGAGGCTATTAGTAAAGATTCCAACTTTTTATCAGCTGGATCTTTAAAAACCTGGGCATTATCCACAGGACAAGTTAAACTTTTGTTAACTGAAGAAATAGCAGCATCCACAGTAGGTATACACCATTTTCTTGTGAATTTTTCCTCCACAGGATACAATAATGAAAACCTTTTGGGAGGAACAAAAATCAGGATGATCCCAATCAGCATACATTACCTGCTCCAAAAACGGATGTAAGGGAAAAGCCTGAGGACTTTGAGGAGGAAAAAGACTTCAGACATCTCTAAGAGAGGTAATTTGTATTCAAATCGGACCATTTCAGTGAGAGACTGAATTAACAATCTCTGGGATTGAGAGGCCGATCCTGACTCCCCGGAGCTGGAAACCACAGCTTGACCTTCTATAGGGCTATTTACAGCTACGTCTTCCACATCCTCTGCCCAATCATGAACTTACTTAGGGGGTGGCTCAGGTGAGGGGAAACTATCACGTTTCTCCCTCCTTGTGATGCTATAATCATACCAGCAATCTTACCCTCAAGGCCGGCTAACATCAATGCCAAATTGCCCTTAGTGACGTAGGTTGCGACAGAAGCACTAGGATTAGCTACCATGCCTGACAGATTGGCTAGTTGCCTCTGGACCTTCAGGGGGAGTAGACACAGAGGAAGCATAGCGCTTCTTCCAGCTGTGACCCCCCCCCCCACTCCTCTTTCAGGAGGACATTGCTCTTAGGCAAGACAAGCTTGGGGTACTAACTTTAGTGTACTCAAGGCTTGTGTCAAGCTATACAGCTTATCACACAAAGCACTGATTATTCCAAAGATACATAACCTGACTGTGCCTGTAAACATGCACCCACAGTGACTCACGCAACCAGCTGCTGCTGTTCTGTGTCCCTCCAGCCTCCTGGCAGAGGCTTGCACGAAGGAAGTATCTCCTTTTGAAAATTGCGCCATTTGCAGTTGTACTGCGCATGCGCGGTGTGCTACCTGACATCCACGTGCACGCCAATCAGGTCATGACACGCTCCTCCTGCTCCAGGCATACGCTTATTTTAAAATGGCGAATATTCGCACCCGCGCAGATGATCCTTCGCCACAGACATGCCATTGAAGGTGCTGCTTGATCCGGAGCCCCTGAGGGCACAAATGTCTGGACGCTTTTGCGCCAAGGCGAACAACTACAAGCCAAACAACATGGGGTGAGAGCAGCATAAGCAACCAAGCGCGCTTTGTCACAGCTGATACCTTACAGGTAATCAGTCCAGGGTGAAAACATTGTGTTTAAACAAACAAGGTGTGCTTTAACATAGCTGATACACCTACTGTTTTGCACAGGGAGCAAGGAAAGTGTTTAAACAAACCAGGTGTGCTTTGACATAGCTAATACACCTATTGTCTCTTGTAGAGACTAGCATGGCACTCAGTATTTGTTATCTTAAAGGGAACAGTGCATACAAATATTTTTACAAATATTGTTAAACTGGACTTACTAGTCCCGCCACAGGATTCTGTTTTGTAACAAGAATCTAATCTTCACCCCTCACGGTGAGTTTCTGTCACTTGCTGACCTTCAAGGACTGGGTCCCCTTGTTTTAGAGGGGCCGCTCCCTTGGACCTGTAGAGCACCCTGCCGGAGCGCCTTTGGGATTGGGTTTTACCAAGGGTCCGGATCCCAGGGTCCAGTGCCTAAAAAGGACAACGTTACAGGCAAAACCACGTATCTGCTTTCCCGAGGCTCAGGTACCATCTTTTTAGTCATTTACATTTTTGGATGAATCTTATTGCTAACCCCTTAGATTCAGCGATCTTTGATCGGGGTATGTAGCATCATTTTCTTTCTAGTTCTTTCGAAAAAATATAAAAATGTGGAGAGCTTCTCCACCGTGACCATAACCTTTAAGACACTGGTGAAAAAACTTGTATAGGAGGGGTTATATAGGGGGACTTTCTGTGTGATTGGTTGTCTGTGTCCATTCACCTGAAGGTGGCGTATAACCTATATGTAATCAATATGGCTCTGTGTCCTGTGATGTACGATAAAGAAGAATGCTAAGAATGGTCCTGCCATTTGCTGACCAATTGCTTTCTCACCCATCACAATACTGCTAAGATTAGTGTTCTAAAGCGAAGATAATGTTATTCATGGTAATGTGCGATTGTGTTCGAAAATAAGTTAAAGGTTGTCCTGACAATAAACTTTACTTGTTTGATACCTTTTTGTCTAGTAGTAGATTTACCATTAAAAGTGTTTTGTTATATCTGTTCAACAATTAAACCAAACTACTTGTTGATCCCGCCTTCCTTTGCTCTATGCATGTGCTGTAATGTTATTAGTTAGCATTATTTCAAGTTTTTTCTGTGGAATACAGAACATCTCCCCCGTGTTATGGAGAAATAAAGAGGGGGTGTTCTGTTGTCCTGTCCTAGGCCAATAAAACTGCCCCTTTACAGATACTGTATAATAACACCTTCCCCGTGTTATGGAGAAGAAAAGAGGGGGGTGTTCTGTTGTTCTGTCCTAGGCCAATAAAACTGCTCCTTCACAGATACTGTATAGTATGGTAATAAATACTGTATGTCTCCTTAGGACAGCAAGTGTGATACTGTCAAAATCACTAGGAGAAAAGAAAGGAACATAACTGAAAAAAGAAAACTAATGCAGTTACCACATGTAAGAACATGTAAATTGTAATTTATTAAAATTTTTCTCCTTGGGTTTAGCTATGCTTTAATTGCAGGTAACCCCTACTTCACACCCTTCCATGCAAGGCTTACAGTTCTCCAATCTGCTGTTGTTTTCAATGCCCTGGTAGACTAAGGGTGATGCTGAACAACTGCCTTTTTTTAATTAGTTCCAGTGTAATCCTCCATCATGCTGTCAGACTTGTTGGTGGATTACAAACAGGAAAAAAAAAAACTAAACAAATGCCGTGCTACAGAATTAATAGTTATTTCTCTGGCCCTGTGGCACAATAGACTCAAGTCACTAAGCTATAACAATCATTCTTTCCAGCAATGAGAGCCATAAGAGTAAAAAAGTGACAATCACGTGGTAGAAATCAATGATTTTTTTTTTTATATCGAAGCTCTGCGGTGAGGTGTTTAGTCATTACCCTTTGAACAAAAAAAAATGATAACCCAGCAAAAAAAAAATGCATGGAGGTACAGAATAGGACCAACCTCTGAAGAGGAAAGGCCCCAATCCCTGAACTCTAGTCTACTTAGGTTGATGCCAGGTGGACCCTGATCCTTAGGGACCTTCCAAAGCTTATCCTCTAAGAGGCTGTGATCTGAAGATCTAATCGGATATCACAGGAGAAAGGTGTCGCATGGATGTTGGAAGGAGGCAACCAACTTTCTTAGGACATTTTTGAGTACAGATTGCTGTTAGAGACTTTTAAGCCTCGTACACACGCAACGAATTTCCGCCGACCGGTCGTCCGTCTTTTGTCCAGAGTGGTGTCTGTTGGTTGGAATGTGCTCTAGACTGCACACAAATTTTGTCGTCCGACAGAATTATACTTCAGAAGTGATGTCTTGTGTTGGTTTGCTTTCTTTGTGTTCTTTCATCTCTGAGCATGCCCAGTCTTGCTCATAAGATGTTTCCCTGTCGAAATCTGTACTGACTGCACGAAAATCGGACGTGTTTAGACGGTGGACAAAAATTTTATAGCCTGCACACCAGAATTTTTTCGGCCGAAAAGTCTGAGTCGGTTGTCGAGAGCACCATACTAAGAAGCCGAAAATCGGCAGATCGGTCGTCGGACGAAAATTCCCGGCCGAATTTCGACTCGTGTGTACGGGCCTTTAGGCTGCTGCCAGCCCTCTAGTGCTAGAGAGTCAGTTGTGTGCTTTTGCAAAGAAGACATCAGCTGGTGTCCTGAAGAGCTCAGTCTATCTAGTTCTTGATGAAGGGACTCTGCTCTGACTGCTCCAAGAAAGACACTTTTGCTTTTAACTGCTTCTACTATAAAGCCAAGCCCACATTTTTTTTTGAACAAAGACTTTTGCGTCAGTTCTACAGAAATAAATTTACTGTCATCTTGTACATAGTTCTTTTTGGAGAATCCCACTCAAATCCCCCAATCCTACCCAAGTTAAAGGGTAACTCCACTTTAATGGGGAAAAAAATACTAATAAAAAAAAAAATAATAATATAGTGTATACAATGGCAACACAAGTCATATTGTAATTAAATGTTAGTAAAAATGAACTTTCCTTTTCAGTCTGCAGCTCTGTAATTTTCTGTAAAATACAATGCAATATGGCTACCTGGAGGTGTTTTGCACACAGAATGTGTACAGAACACCCCCAGAAACATAATTTCTTGCTTGCGTGAATGGCTCGCTGATTTTCCCAGAAGTCTTCCCTAGGACACAAGTCAGATTTTAGGCATCCTCTGCAACGCAAATGTCATTTTTGGTAAGATACTCCCAATAGGAAATCATGTCTAAAGGGATGCAGACCCAGCAATTTTCCTCATTAGAGCCCCATAAGTGCAGCAGCTGATTGATAATTATGAAACCACTCCCATTAGATTCACTTTCCCACATGGACACAAACAAAAACGCAGAGATTTCTTCAGAGTAACAAAAGGTAGAAATCTGCAACAAAGTTTGTTAAACTCCTGGCAATGTACATACATCACCCAGAGGGGAATGATTTTTTCTCAACAAAAGTGGAGCTACTTTTTAAACCAAAAATAAAAACACAAAAACCAAAAAAAAAAAAACACCCATGGACTTGTCATTCAGCCAAAGAGTGACTGTGATGTTGTGCCTGGTTGCGGGGCAACTACTGGGGAAAAGGAATCCTGGATATTTCCAGTAGTTCCTTCGGGGGTGTGGGGGCGAGTGCTACACTAATACCAACAGATGCTAAACCTGATCTTTGCCAATGATTGTAAGAGCAAACAGCACATGCATTAAAGCTTAGTAAATTGAGCGTGAGCACCACTTATACACTGCAATGTGACAAGATTATGGAGAAGAAGCGTAACTAGAACCTTCAGGGCCCCAGTGCAAGAAGTCATGAAGGGACCCCACACCATAGATCAGTGGCAGCGGTGGTGGTGGGGGGGGGGGTCATTAGCAGAGGTGGTGGTGGAGAGGGGGATGGGGTTAGTCCACTGATGGTGGTGGGGAGGATTGGATCTGCGGCAGTAGTGGTAGTGGGGGGGTGGGATCAGTCCACTGATGGTGGTAGAGGGGCATGGAATCAGTCCAATGAGGGTGGTGGGGGGATGGGATCAGTCCACTTGGGGTGGTGAAGGGAACAGGATCAGCGGGAGCAGTGGTGGTGGTGGTGAGGGGGTTGGGATGAGATCCGTCCACTTGGGGTGGTGGGGGGAAATGGGATCAGTGACAGCAGTGGTGGGGGGGGGATAGGGACAACATCAATTGTGGTGTCGGGGATAGGGATGACATCAGTGGCAGTGGTGGGGATAGGGATGATATCAGAGGCAGTGGTGGTGGGCATACGGATGACATCAGTGGCAGTGGTAGGGATAGGGATGACATCAGTGGTGGTGGTGGGGATAGGGATGACATCAATGGTGGTGGTGTAGGGGATAGGGATGACATCAGTTGCGGTGGTGGGGATAGGGAAGACATCAGTCGTGGTGGTGGGGATAGGGATGACATCAGTGTCGGTGGTGGGAATGGGGATGACATCGGTGGTGGTGGCGGGGATAGGGATGACATCAGTGGTGGGGATGGGGATAACATCAGTGGCAGTGGGGGGGAGGGGATGGGGATGGCATCAGTGGCAGTGGTGGATAGGGATTTACAATGTCCACTGCCACTGATGTCATCCCTATCCCCTCCATCACCACTGCCTCATGGGAGGTGGGGGGATGGGATCAGGCAGAGGGATGGTGGTGGGAGGGATGGGATCAAGTAGAGGGATGATGGTGGGAGGGATGGGATCAGGCAGAGGGATGGTGGTGGGAGGGGGGTGGCAATAGGCAGAGGGTTGATGGTGGGCGGATTCGATCAGGCAGACTGATGGTGGTGGGGGATGGGATCAGGCAGAGGGATGGTGGTGGAAGGATGGGATCAGGCAGAGGGATGGCGGTGGAGGGATGGGATCAGGCAGAGGGATGGCGGTGGAGGGATGGGATCAGGCAGAGGGATGGCGGTGGGGGAATGGGATCAGGCAGAGGGATGGCGGTGGGGGGATGGGATCAGGCAGAGGGATGGCGGGGGGGGATGGGATCAGTGACTAGCACTCACCTGCTCTCAGTGTCAGTTGATTGCCCCTCCTCCATGTTCAGTGTGTCTCTGCTCTCTTCTCCCTTCACGTGCCTCCAGTAATGCCTCTCCTTGCATGGGGTCTCCTTACAGAACAGAGAGCTCCTCCTCCTCCACTCTACTGGCTGCAGCAATAAGTGGTGACGGGTGGGTGAGCACCCTGGCACCTTACCCCCCCCCCTTTGGTGGGTGATCCTTCAATAGCGCCCCCCCAGTGATGGAAAGGGCGGGCAAGGCCAAGTCGCAAGTGTGACTGCTGCGACCCTGGTATTTCCGCTACTGTCATGGAATATCTGCTGGTAATTTTGCTGTTAAAATGTTTTCAGTTGCTTCCTATTTTAATTGCTTACATGATGTGTACAAAATATTACCCTAACATCAGCCTAGGTCAGACAGCTCTCATGCTAGATCAGCCTTTTTCATCCAGGGTGCCCTGAGGTTTCTTCAGGTGTGCCCCATGCCTAAAAATTGATCAACAATTGTATACATTATGATTAGACACTGGCATCCTAACAACCAATGATGTCACCAGTTGATAAGGAGGATGTCTGTTGCCTCTACACCATTCTTGTTTGACTCTTCTTTGCTCCTCACCCTCAGCACTGGGGTCACATTAGCTGACTGATGGAGAGAACTTGAGGGAAACATTGGAATACTAGTCAGTACCAGTATGAAAAAGTGTATTTGCTTTGGCAGAATAAATCACCTGTCTTTGGGTGTCCTACATGTGGATGTTGCTGCATTATGTAAAACTATCAGAATAGTTTTTCACGTTATAGAATGGGATGCCATGAGACTTTGCATAATTTTAAAGGTTGCCTTGAGATTGTCTATCATTTTAAAGGGTGCCTTGACTGAAAAAAGGTTGAGAAACACTGTGCTAAATTCATGCAATCTCAGTACTGTAATGAGAAATTCTGCAGTGACTGCATCCCTTTAGTTAAGGATGAGAGAGTATCTCATCAAAATGAAATTCCAGTTGCACCGGTGCCTAAAAATGTGCTTGTACCGCAGAGCAGATGACTAAGGAAGGCAGTGAGCCAATCACCCAAAAACGAATGGTAATTTATAAGGAAGGGTATTCTGTACAAACATCTGCAGGTTGCCATATTTCAAGCAAGGGGCACTTGCATATTTGTATTTTTTATTTTAGAACATTATCACATTTGAATATTGAAACGAGGAGATATTGTTAAATAAAAGAAGAATGTCAGGGCCACGAAAGAATAAAATAGAGACGTGACCCCATGGGATTGTCACCCCTAACACCCATTTGTTTTATAAATAAAATGTACTTTTAATAGAGGGCTATATTGGTCTGTTATTGGTTAACAACAATTCTGTTTGATATTGAAGGTCTATCTTTTTGGGTAACGTCGCCCACTTTGTGGGTGATCAGTGGTTGGTGAACTGTTACTTGGTTGGTATAAGATATTGCTGCTTGAGTTTTAGTGACTAAGCATGTTGGTCTGTTAATGGTTAACAGCGGTTCTGCTTGGTATTAAAAGTTAAAGTTCATTTCATAATTAAAATAGTTTTAGTGCTGGTTCACATATATGCGATGCGGTAACCCAATGAATCCACTGCGGGTTCCCGCATCATATTCAAATCGCAGGCAGTTCACACTGCCACATGCGAATTGCTGGGGGATGTCAATACAAAGTTAACGGCACCCCCAGATCTGTTCGCATATTGCAGTGCGAACTGTCAGTTCCGACATGAATCAGATTGCATAGGTGTGAACCACTATGCGATCCGATTCTGTCGTGCACCAGGGGCAGCCCGTCCATTGAGGGCGCAAGGGTGCCGCCCCCCCCCCCATCCATGCGTCCGGCCCACTAATCTACATGCAGGGCACCAGACATATGAATTCCAATAGGGGATTTTTTTTAAGCATGTGATTAGAGCCGGAGGCTCTAATAGGCTTAAGAAAAGGGAGGGCTCGGGGCGCAGAGCACTGTGCCCTGAGCCCACCCAGTTGTGTGACAATAGCGAATGAATATTCGCTATTGTAACACTGACTCTCCTCCCAGCCAATCTAGAAGAGGGTTGTGAGACCCCTTTCCTGATTGGCTGAAAAGAGACGCGATCTTACTGGCCAGTGGCCAGGAAGATGCAGAAGACACATGGCGGCTAGAGAGGACAGCGGCTCAGCCATCCAGCACTCCCCGGCTCCCGACAGGAGGACAAAGGTAAGGAGATGGGGGGGGGGGGGGGAGGAATGTGTCGCCTGACTGACTGACCTGACCCGACCGACCGACCCAGGGGGGTGGCTGAATTGGCATCGCACAGACATCGCATGTGATTTTCAGAGCAGTGCGCTCCGAATCACATGCGATGTGAACCGGGGCTTAAACCCAATAAAGGGGTTGCGACCTAAATTTTTCCACAATCCTTGTTGTGTGTTTATTTTATATTTTAGGTATGTTCTTATGGTATGATGGGAGTTAATGGGGTGTACAACTACAATCCCATACAGAATGGCTTGTATAGCAAAATGTTATTGATATTTAGAGTTAATCCAATTTGGCATTTCAGATTTTGGTGCAAGCAAAAAAACTGTTTGCGCTTTTTTTTTTAAATCATTAATTGATATGTGCCCCTGTATGTCCAAGTCTGCCCTCATCAGCCACTGCCCAACATCTTATTCTTTTGAATTTTTATTTTTTATGGGTAATAGCTTCAGACCAGAGACACTTAGGAGTTGAAGGGCAATTAAAATTGGGATTTTTTTTTTTTGTTTCAGGTGGGTTGATTTATTTATACAGTATATATATATAAAATCTCCACACAGATTCAATTATTCTGTCATGAGTGGATGAAGAATTAGAGTAGAATAAATGAAACACTGGCTTCATATTTTAGGGACTTCAGAGCAGTGCCATCTTAAGAGCCTTATAGGCCCCTGGGCAATGCAGTGCACTGGGGCCCCCTGCCTACACAATCCCGCACGAGAATAAAAATGCAAGTTATCGATAAGGCGATATTTATTTATATAAATATTACAGGGAACACTATATACTACAAGAGTCTCTTGTAGTATATAGGATTCCCTGTAATATGTATATAGTAAGGTATATACTCCAGCTAGTTGTCTCTTGTAGTATATATTGGTCCCTGTAATATGTATATAGTAGGGTATATACTCCAGGTAGTAGTTGTACTCTCTTGTAGTATATAGTGTTCCCTGTAATATGTATATAGACTATATACACATTACAGGGAACACTATATACTACAAGAGAGTACAACTACCTGGAGGATATACCTTACTATATACATATTACAGGGAACACTATATACTACAAGAGAGTACAACTACCTGGAGTATATACCTTACTATATACATATTACAGGGACCAATATATACTACAAGAGAGTACAACTACCTGGAGTATATACCTTACTATATACATATTACAGGGAACACTATATACTACAAGAGAGTACAACTAGCTGGAGTATATACCTTACTATATAAATATTACAGGGAACACTATATACTACAAGAGAGTACAACTAGCTGGAGTATATGCCTTACTATATAAATATTACAGGGAACACTATACAGTAAAACCTTGGTTTGAGAGTAACTTGGTTTGAGAGCGCTTTGCAAGACAAGCAAATTTTTCAAATAAATTTTGACTTGATATACAAGCGATGTCTTGATATACAAGTAGCGTCATGTCACAACTGGGTATAAAAGAGAAGAGAGGCGCCTCTAAGTGTAGCAATATTGTTACATTTAATGAAGGTTCAATATTTAGCAGCTCACATGGTTGATGATTAAAACAGGCAGATCTAAGTATGCAGGCATTCGGGGTAAAGCTGTCCACATAGACCGTCCTCTGCACCGCCATCTTCATCACACCCTTCCAAGCTGCGCTCCACGAGCAATTCAAAGTCTCGCTTTCAGATCACTCTACTGCAGGGTAGTCTTCCCAATCACAATTGCAGACTGACATCGGTGAGAGCCAGTGGTTCAGAAGATGGTCTATGTGGACAGCTTTACCCCGGATGCCTGCATACTTAGATGTCCCTCTTTAATCATCAACCATGTGAGTTGCTAAATGTTGTACCTTCATTAAATGTCCCCATACTGCTACACTTAGAGACGCCTCTCTTCTCTTTTATACTCTGTGGCTCCTGCTGGATTTTGCTTCTAATCCCCTTGTGGAGGCTCCATTTGTGGATGGACATTTTATGATGACACAACCTATCACATTGCTATAATCTTTGTATATAGACTATAAACTGAAAGACTTATGAATAAATGGTTGTGGAACGAATCATCTGAGTTTCCATTATTTCTTATGGGGAAATTCGCTTTGATATAAGAGTGCTTTGGATTACAAGCATGTTTCCGGAACGAATTATGCTCGCAATCCAAGGTTTTACTGTATACTACAAGAGAGTACAACTAGCTGGAGTATATGCCTTACTATATAAATATTACAGGGAACACTATATACTACAAGAGAGTACAACTACTACCTGGAGTATATACCTTACTATATACATATTACAGGGACCAATATATACTACAAGAGACAACTACCTGGAGTATATACCTTACTATATACATATTACAGGGACCAATATATACTACAAGAGACAACTACCTGGAGTATATACCTTACTATATAAATATTACAGGGAACACTATATACTACAAGAGTCTCTTGTAGTATATAGGATTCCCTGTAATATGTATATAGTAAGGTATATACTCCAGGTAGTTGTCTCTTGTAGTATATATTGGTCCCTGTAATATGTATATAGTAAGGTATATACTCCAGGTAGTAGTTGTACTCTCTTGTAGTATATAGTGTTCCCTGTAATATGTATATTACTATGATTACTATAGGATATACTACCTACTATATATTGGTCCCTGGCCTATATGTATATAGTAAGGTATATACTCCAGGTAGTAGTTGTACTCTCTTGTAGTATAGTGTTCCCTGTAATGTGTATATAGTCTATATACATATTACAGGGAACACTATATACTACAAGAGAGTACAACTACTACCTGGAGGATAATATATACCTTACTATATACATATTACAGGGACCAATATATACTACAAGACAAGAGACAACTACCTGGAGTATATACCTTACTATATACATATTACAGGGACAAATATATACTAAAAGAGTCTCTTGTAGTATATAGTGTTCCATGTAATATGTATATAGTTAGTAAGGTATATACTCCAGGTAGTTGTCTCTTGTCTTGTAGTATATATTGGTCCCTGTAATATGTATATAGTAAGGTATATATTATCCTCCAGGTAGTAGTTGTACTCTCTTGTAATATAGTGTTCCCTGTAATATGTATATAGACTATATAGACTATATACACATTACAGGGAACACTATACTACAAGAGAGTACAACTACTACCTGGAGTATATACCTTACTATATACATATTACAGGGACCAATATATAGTAGGTAGTATATCCTCCTCCAGCCAGGACAGGTAGTAGTTGTCTGACTGTCTCTTGTGTCACTCACTGACTGTCACATCGATTAGATCCCCATCATCATACAATGCCATCATTATCACTTCACATTATGCCATTGAGAATGAGTTAAAAAAAACTGGCAGACTTACCTTACCTTACACGGCTGCACATGGCATGGGAGGAGGTGGGAGGAGGCGGAGGCGGAGCCAGTCTTCTTCTAGGGTCGACTCGACGGACGGAGCAGGAGGAGAGGAGAGTGAGGAGGAGAGCCGACGAGGAGGAGGATCCTCCTCCGAGTCCCCTGCTGCGGCGGCGGCGCTGTGCATCCTGGGTCTGCTCTGCTGCTCACGTCACTGGTTGCTAGATGCCAAGCGGGCTGGCCTTAGCAACCAGTGTGTGCAGGGCAGACTCGAGCCACCCACGGCCGCCGCCGGACTCCGGATCGGAGGGGAGGAAGCAACGGGGGGGGGGGGGCCCGGACGCCCCGCGGACAACGGAACGGGGGGGGGCCCTAGACCACCAGGGAGTGGGACATCACATGCCACCAATCCATTGATCCATGTGGGGCCCCTTGGCAAGTGGGGCCCCCGGGCAACCGCCGGGTATGCCCAATGGAAAAGACGGCCCTGCTTCAGAGTGGATATAGGTGACCCTTTGGGTGATTCAAGCTGCCAGCATCACCTGACAACGGAAGTAAAATTTTTGTGTTACATTGTGAAAACTGACAATCAGTGGGCACATGGCCAACATCTTATTCTTTTTTTTTTTATGGGTAATAGCTTCAGACCAGAGACACTTAAGCCTCGTACACACGTACCGATCGTCGGCCGAACGATCGGCCGTCTTTTGTTCAGGGCTGTCGTGTCTGTTGAAAACTGCAAAAGACTGCACAAGTGATGTCAAGTGATGGTTAACTTTCCTTGTCTTTTTTCTTTTCTGAGCATGCCCAGCCTTGCTAATCTGCTGTCTGTCGGCTGAAATCTGTACTGACTGGCGAACAATCGGCCGTTCTGGTGACGGCCAACAAAAATTTTAAAGTCTGCACGACAGATTCTGTTCGGCCGAAAATGCGCTGTCGGCTGTCGGAAGCTTCATACTAACAAGCCTACAATCGGCCGATTGGTTGTCGGCCGACAATCGGTACGTGTGTACGGGGCTTTAGGAGTTGAAGGGCAATTAAAATTGTGATTTTTTTTTTTCAGTTTCAGGTGGGTTGATTTATTTATACAGTTTATATATATATATATATATATATCTCCACACAAATTCAATTATTCTGTTATGAGTGGATGAAGAATTAGAGTAAAATAAATGAAACACTGGCTTCATATCTCAGGGACTTCAGAGGGGATATAGGTGACCCCTTTGGGTGATTCAAGCTGCCAGCATCACCTGACAACGGAAGTAAAATGTTTCTGTTACATTGTGAAATCTGACAATCAGTGGGCACTTGGCCAGAATCGCTGATATTATTTGCACAGTGTACAGAAGTGATGTATCTTGCCATAGAAAAGTTGCAGTGATTCTTTAGACACACTCCCTCAATGATCTCTTATACAGAGCATGTAAAAAAATAAATTGTTCGATGCTCCCCCAGTGGAAGTCTGCATAACATGGCTGCTGATATTTTGCAACAGTAAAGACTTTGCTTATTATCTGTGTGTAGTTTGCAATGAGCCTGAAATGAAAGGATGAGCACAGACGTGTTCCTCCTTCCCCTCCTCAGCCTGTCCACACATACTGCATGGGATTGGATTTACATCAGCAGCTCCTCTTCCTCCTATTTTGTGTCTTCAGATGCACTGCCCTGCTTCCCCTGACAGCTGCAAAAGAGAGAAGAGAGAATTTTTAGCAAGTAAGGCAATTTGGAGTGACATGCAAAGGATCCCTCCCCCTACACAGGCACTGATTAACCAGGAGATGCAATGGGCGCTAGGCAAAAACCCTGAGAATCCGAATTGGGAAGAGAGCCCCCAGAAGAGGAGCAGCCAAGCCGGGATTGCACCAGGGGTAAGTGCCAAATCTACACATATGCTGGAGCCTGGACTGTGTGTGTCTGCTTGGAGCTCAGCATTACAGCAGATCCCTCTGTCCCCTGTGCTGCCTCGGTAATTGCTTGGTTGGAGCTCAGCATTACAGCTGACCCCCCTGTGCTGCCTCTATACACCCCCCCCCCATTATATGGCATGATCACCCCTGTGCTGTCACTATACACCCCCCATTATACGTACCATCTATGGCATCACCCCCCTGTGCTGTCACTATACATTGATTGATGGGAATACAGCATTACAGCAGATCTCCCTGTGCTGCCTCTATACATCCCCCATTATACGGGCTGTCTATGGCATGATCCCTCCTGTGCTGCCACTATACATCCCCCACTATGCCTACCATCTGTGGCATGATCATCCCTGTGCTGTCACTATACATTGCTTGGTTGAAGCCCAGAATTACAGCAGATCTCCCTGTGCTGCCTCTATACACCCCCCCCCCCCCTCCCTATACATACCATCTGTGGCATGATCACCCTGTGCTGTCACTATACATACCCTACTATGCGTACCATCTATGGCATCAACCCCCCCCCCTGCTGTCACTATACATTGCATGGTGGGAGCACAGCATTACAGCAGATCTTCCTGTGCTGCCTCTATGCCCCCCCCTATACATACCATCTATGGCATCACCCCCCTGTGCTGTCACTATACATTGCTTGGTGGGAGCACAGCATTACAGCAGATCTCCCTGTGCTGCCTCTATACATTCCCACTATACAGGCTGTCTATGGCATGATCCCACCTGTGCAGTCACTATACACCCCCCCACTATACCTACCATCTCTGGCATCACCCCCCTGTGTACTCCTATCTATCCCCCCTCTATACCTACACTCTGACATGATCCCCCTGTGCTTCCTCTATATATCCCCACCATGTGTATACCGGCCATGGCATAATACTCCTGTACAGCATATATATATATATATATATATATATATATATATATATATATATATTCCCCACTATGCGTACAATATATGGAATGAATCCCCTCTACTCCCTCCTCTGTATACGTACCTTGTCTGATATGATCCCAGTGCACTCCCCCCTATAGGTACCTTGTCTGGTATGATCCCTCTGTACTCCCCCTATAGGTACCTTGTCTGGTATGATACCCCTGTACTCCCCCTATAGGTACCTTGTCTGATATGATCCCCCTATAGGTACCTTGTCTGGTATGATCCAACTGTACTCCCCCTATAGGTACCTTGTTTGATATGATCCCACTGTACTCCCCCTATAGGTACCTTACCTGGTATGATCCCTCTGTACTCCCCCTATAGGTACCTTACCTGTTATGATCTCCATAGGTACCTTGTCTGGTATGATCCCCCTGTACTCCCCCTATAGGTACCTTGTCTGGTATGATCCAACTGTACTCCCCCTATAGGTACCTTGTTTGATATGATCCCACTGTACTCCCCCTATAGGTACCTTGTTTGATATGATCCCACTGTACTCCCCCTATAGGTACCTTACCTGGTATGATCCCTCTGTACTCCCCCTATAGGTACCTTACCTGTTATGATCCCCATAGGTACCTTGTCTGGTATAATCCCCCTGTAAGCCCTCTATAGGTACCTTGTCTGGTATGATCCCCCTGTACGCCCTCTATAGGTACCGTGTCTGGTATGATCCCCCTGTACTCCCTCTATAGGTACCTTGTCTGGTATGATCCCCCTGTACTCCCTCTATAGGTACCTTGTCTGGTATGATCCCCCTGTACTCCCTCTATAGGTACCTTGTCTGGTATGATCCCCCTGTACTCCCCCTATAGGTACCTTGTCTGGTATGATCCCCATAGGTACCTTGCCTGGTATGATCCCCCTGTACTCCCCCTATAGGTACCTTGCCTGGTATGATCCCCATAGGTACCTTGCCTGGTATGATCCCCATAGGTACCTTGCCTGGTATGATCCCCCTGTACTCCCCCCTATAGGTACCTTGTCTGGTATGATCCCCCTGTACTCCCTATATATCCCCCTATATAACCAATATTTTTATGTATATATATATCCTCCCCAGGCTTATCCAGGTGAGATAGGGAGATCTCTGTGTGAATGGCAATACCCCTGCAAAGTGGGGTTCCCCTCTCAGTTTATATTAACCCTTTCAGAGCCGGTGCTGAGCTCAGAGGGTGCTACATGATAGGACCAGATCACCCCCTGTGTTGCAGCAAAGGGTTAATGAGGTCTTTCCCTTCATATCTAGCGTTACTGATTTAATTAGTACAACCCTGGGCGGTGTGCAATGCACACATCCTAATGTGAGAGTCAGCCTGGATTAACTCTGTCCTGGCTGCGGCCATTGCAACCAACACCGGGGGCTGCTGGGCGCCAGGGAAAGTGCCGGCGACTGAAAAATGCCACTTAGGTTTTGATGAACCCTGGTTTCAGGATGATCCTCCTGACATGGATTTTACAAGGGAAAGGGAAGCCAATGAACTCCTGCAGATCTGTCTATCGATCATATGTATTAGGTTAACCCTTTACTAGAGCACCCCTAGTGCTGGGCTTATTCCGTTGTTCATGGATGTGAATTGATCTAATGCTTGCTATACACTATACGTAAAATCGTCCGGAATTCGGTCATTTGGACAGTTCCTTTGTTTTTCGGCCAGTTAATGGGCACAAATCGGTAATTGGTTGTGACATTTTTGAGCCGAAAAAACGAAGGACAGGTTCGGGAATTTTCTGCCGAACGAATGATAAATTGAAAGGTAATGTGTTTCTCGTCCAAACTGTTTGCACTAGGTATATGTGAAAAAAGGAACAAAAAGGGATTCATTTATGTCTATTAAACGATTTATTGGTCATTACATGATGGCACGATCGTTTGCTCTCATGGCCGAGTGTTCGTTTTTCAAAAATGAGTTTGAACGATTTTTTGTATAGTGTAAAGCCAGCATTAGAATGCCTCCTAGCTAATGATCAACTCCCTGTGGGGGATCCCTGGTACGGGGGAGAGGGAAGCCCACTGAACTCCTGCACAGCTGCCCATTGGTCATATCTGCCAGATTAACCCTTCCCTGGAGCATCCTTAAAACTGGGCTTACTCAGCTGTTCATGGACAATGTGAATCAACCCTATAAACTGTGTCCTAGTTAGGGGGATCCCGGGGTGCTGCCGGGAAATGGGGGGCCATATGAACTCCTGCAGAACTGTCTATGGTCAACATGTTAACCCTTTACTAGAGTGTCATTACAACTGAGTTTGCTCAGTTGTTTATGAATTATTCCTTTAAACGGTGCCCTAGTTAATGGGCAATCCCCTGTATTAAGGTGAGCCCTGGGTGCTACTAGGAAGGACCATATGAACTCCAGCAGAATTATCCATTGGTCACCATAGGGGAGATTTACTAAAACTGGGGCAGCTGTGCATAGTAACCAATCAGCTTCCAGGTTTTATTGACAAATCTCAATTGAACAAGCCAAAGTTAGAAGCTGATTGGTTACTGTGCACAGCTGCACTAGATTCTGTGTGCTCATGTTTTACTAAATTTCCCCCTATGTTAACCTTTCACTACAGTGTCCATAGGATTGAGTTTGTTCAGCTCTTCATGAATTAACCCTTTAAACTGTGTCCTAGCTAACAGTTCATCCCCCTCTTTTGGGGGGTGATCCCTGGAGAACTGCCAAACTTGTCCACTGGGCATCTGTGTTACACTGGTTAGGTTAACCCTTCACTAGGGCATCCTTATAATTGAGTTTACCTAGCTGTTCATGGAAATTGTAAATTAACCCTTTAAATGGTGTCCTAGTTAAAGGTTAACCTGCTGTTTTAGGGTGATCCATTGGAGATGGCTGTTACTGGGAGGACCACATGAACTGTCTTTTTGTCACTATGTGTCAGGTTAACCCTTCACTAGAGTGTCCTTAGAACAGGCTTGCTTGTTCATGGGAATATGAATTAACTCCTAATCAGCTGGAATGTTTGACTATATCTAACACATGCACTGGAACGTGCACTCACTTTACTGCACTGTTTGAAATGTTGACCGGGCATTAACCCTTTTTATATACAACCTGACTAGTTGCCGATGCCTGCTTATGATTAAATTGGGTAATGCGTACGTGTGGCAGTTATAGCGAGCTCTGATCCTTTTATTTGATTGACATATCTCAATACTGGTAAAAATACACATAGTACATCTTCTAGCCAGCTTCCAGTTAGAGAAACTTGTGGGTGTATGATTTGAGCTTCTACTTTTTCAAATACCTATGTATTATCCTGTGTGATGACATGTATGAATAATGTAGGTCAGACAGTTACTTACTGTGCTACCATGTAGGTGGTACATTGCCAACTCTCTATGTTAGCTGCATCATACAACTAAAAAAAAAAAAAAAAATTCAATAAAAACCTTTTTGGAAAAAAAAAAAAAATATATATATATATATATATATATATATATATATATATATATATATATATATATATATATATATATAATGTGTGTAAATGGTTTCTAGAGCAGAGCTGTGTGTATAGAGGATGGGATTTGTACCGGGGGCTGTAATTATCTCTTCCAGAACATTATCTGTAGAATTCAGATTTTATTTTAATCCATTTAATCTCAATCTGCCCTTGGGCATTGGTTTTATCTGAGTTTTGTTTAATCTTGGTAAAGGTGGCAAGGACCCAGACATAGAGGGGTGGACATGGACATCCTTGCAGCATTGGTATTTCCCATGCACTAGCAGAACATGCTGTGCAGTCAGGCCCTAGAAAACTGTAGCAAGTGGGATTTTCCTGTGCTGTCTGTGTCACAAGGCCTAACAACAGGATTGCAGTTTGGTATTTTTAGCACAGTAGTAATATGCACTGGAGTAAATATTTTTTTTGTGACCTGTAGGTTTATGCATAGATGTTTAAAAATTAAAAAGTAACAGTACTATTGACTTCCTTTTTGTAAATAAATGATATTTTTCAATATTTTATACCAGATCTCTGCCAGCAAGGTTTGCTGTCATTGATTTGTACGAGGTTTGTTCAGTCAAGCAAAGTGTTATGTGCAGTAACCCATAGCAAGCTGTCAATTCCTCGTTCAGGAGTAAGCTGAAATGTGATTGGTTGTTATGGGTTACTGCACCTTGCATAGCACCGCTGGTCCTTGTACAGTTTTTTTTTTTTTTTTTTTAAATAAGCCAGATACATGAGAAGTTTGAGCACTCATCTGTTTAACCACTTAAGCCCCGGAAGATTTTACCCTCTCCCTGACCAGGGGTTTTTTTTGCGATTTTTTTACTGCGTGACTTTAACGGACAATTGCGCGGTCGTGCGACGCTGTACCTAAACGAATTTCACGTCCTTTTTTTCCCCACAAACAGAGCTTTCTTTTGGTGGTATTTGATCACCTGTGCGATTTTTTTGATCATGCGCTATAAACAAAAAAAAGAGCGTAAATTTTGCAAAAATAACAATATTTTTCACTTTTTTTATATGAAATTCCCCCCCAAAAAAATGTAAAAATCAAAATGTTTTAACATTTTAGCCCAATTTGTTTTATGCTACATATGTTTGGTAAAAAAAATCGCAAAAAGCGTATTTTGATTGGTTTGCGCAAAAAGTATCGCGTTTACTAACAAAGGGAAAGATTTTTGTCATTTTTGGTGTTTTTTTTTTTAACGAGTAATGGCGGCGATCTGCGATTTTTTATTTTTTTTGCGGTACTGCGACATTGCGGCGGACAGATCGGACCCTTGACTGACATTTTTGACACTTTTGGGGTTACCAGTGACATTACTGCAGTAATCAGTGCTATACATATGCACTGTTACTGTAAAAATGACACTGGCAGGGAAGGGGTTAACTGTATTGGAGAGGGAGGGGTTAAGTGTGTCCTAGGGGCGTGTTTCTAACTGTAGTGGGACATGGCTACTACTGTAAAAACAGAGATCAACGGTTCTACATAGTAGAACCGTCTGATCTCCATTTTTACACAGGAGAGAATGACAGGCGGCTTGTTTACATAAGCCGCCTGCCTTTCTCCTGCTCTACCGACGATCGTAGTGTGACCGGCGGACATCGGGTCCGCCGGTCACACGCGCGGACTCCTCTGTGAACGAGCCGGGGCGGGCGTGCACTTGCCCGCTACTGGCTCAAAAGCCGGTCCCAGGCGAGCGACGTAGATCTACGTCACTCTGCCTGGCCGGGGCTGACTGCCGCAGTAAATATACTGTGCGCAGTCGGCAAGCGGTTAATAGGGGGACATTACATTTTGCACTGTATGTTCTCTGTTGTGCTGTGTACCAAAATGAAAGTACCATTAGGAAATGGTCAGTGGATGTGGTTGAGCAGTCTCATTTTTTTATGCAGCTTGCCTGCAATAAACATGGATGCAAATCTCTATTTTTGATCATATGGTTTTGCGTGAAATACATATCCTAGCATTTAGCCCTGGTTCACATTGATGCTACTTTCAAATCGTGCTACTTCACATTAAATAGCACGATTTCAAAGTAACAATGCGATTTTAGGTGCTACTTGAAAGATATCTGTACAACTTTATGCACAGATGTCTATTGAAGTCGCACCTGAAATCGGCTAAAGTAGTGGAGGAGCTACTTTTACAAATCGGTGTGGCGCTGCAAAGTCAGTGTTGCACTGATTGGAATAGTACCATCCCCGCAATAGACTGCGACTTGTCATGCGATTTAACCTCTCAAATCACATGACAATTCACTCCAATGTGAACGAGGGCTTGTGTATGCAACACTTAACTCGTAACTGCACTTTCGTGGAAAAAATAGCAAATGAAAAAAAAAAATAATATAGTTATACAATTACAACACAAGTCATATTGTATATGAATGTAATGAAAAATTACCTTTCCTTTTTCTGTGCTGTAATGTTCTGTAAAATGCAATGCAAGATGGCTATCTGGAGGTGGTCTGTACACAGAATGTGTACAGAACGCCCCCCCAAAAACATAATTTCCTGCTTGTGTGATTGGCTCACCGAATTGGCTTGTGTAATTTGCTCAATAATTTTCCCAGAAGTCTGCACTAAGATACAAGTCAGATTTCAGGCATCCCCTGCAACAAAAATGTAATTTGTGGTGAGATACTCCTAATAGGAAATCACGTCTAAAGGGATGCAGACCCTTGCGTTTTTTGGACCTTATGCACTAATTGTTGTTGTATGTTGTTTGTTTTAATAACCAATAAAATGTTTAAAAAAAAAAGGGATGCAGACCCTGCAAATTTCCTCATCCATAGATCTCTGCAGGTGCACGGCTGATTGATAGTTTTGAAACCACTCCCATTAGATTCACTTTCCACATGGACATAGACAAAACACAGGGATTTCTTCAAAATAACAAAAGGTAGGAATCTCCAACAAAGTTTGTTATTGCGCTTTTCCACTGCATGGTACAGATCGGTTTGGCTCGGATTGGCGCTTTTCCACTGCATGGTACCGCATGGTACGGGTTAGAACGGTTTGGTACAGCGGCACTTTTCCACTACATGGTACGGCCTCAGTATGGCTCGCTTAAACAGTACCACCTCGGTTGGGGTTCCAAGCAGGCCGTACCGATACCATATCCCCCAATCCTTTGCATGCAGCATTGATTGTTTGTCACTACTAGCCACTGATTGGTCAGAGAATCGTTGTAATCCCACCCACTTACTACTAAGTACTACAACAGTGGAAAAGCAAACCGAGCTGAGTAGAGCCTAAACAGTGCTGAAAGGTGCCGACTCGTACCACACAGTGGAAAAGCAAACTGAGCCCAGCTGGGCCAAGCAGTGCCGAGTGGAGCCGAGCCGGTACTTGCAGTGGAAAAGTGCCATTAGAGTCCTTGCAATGTACATAGATCACCCAGAGGGGAATATTTTTTTCTCAACAAAAGTAGAGTTACCGTTTAAGAAGCATACATGTACATTAAAGCACATCAGCGCAATTAGAAGCTGCTTACGGCAGAGGACAAAAAAAGTCCTTCTCCCTTTGCACACACATGCTAAAGCCTCGTACACACGATCAGATTATCGGACACATTTTCTTTAGTTTTTTGTTGCATGCTAGTCTCGTATGGAAAGTGAAGAGGTTACTTTCATAACAAAATTCTCGTACGACAAAATTCAACTTCAGTGCTGGTTCACACTAGTGCGGTTTGCGAGATCGCATGTAATTCGGAGCGCACTGCTCCTTCATTACATGCGATCTCATGTGCGGAAGCGAGTTCAGCCATACACTTTGTATGGCTGAATTCGCAGCGCATCCGCAGCAAACTCGCACATGAGGCTTTTTTTGAGCCGCATCAGAATCGGATCGCACAGTGGTTCAATGGCCCCTGTAAACAGGGGCCATTGAAATGAATGGGATTTTGCTTGTTGGGTGTTTTGGAACTTCAGAGATGAGCGTTTTACGAGCTGAAAAAAGCTCAGGTGTGAACAGGGCCTTAGGTAGGATTCTGGTGGTGGCAGTGATAAAAAGTCTGCTAAAAGCATGTTAAAAACTACATCTAGCTCTTCCAATAATATCTGTATTTAGCACAAATGGGCTAGATCTTTAGGGGCTGCATATGAGCTTAAAAAAAAAAACTGTGAGAATTTGTTAAAAGTGTATATAAATGCTTGCTGAAGCTGAAGCTATTGCTCCTTAAAGCGGAGTTCCACCCTAAAATTATACTTACCTCCATCTTTTTGCTCCGGGTCACCTGAAAAACAAATAGATAATCGCAATTTTTTATTTTTTTTTACTTACCTTGTTTAGAAGAAAATATACTCACCTAACTTCCTCTTCCTCCCCTTGGCGGCCACGGCGATTCGTCACTTCCTGGCTTTGCAATGATTCCTGGGAGCTGAACGTCATCGCTCCCAGGAATCAATGCGCCTGCACCGGCCCCGACGTCAGTTCCGGTGCAGGCGCCATCATACCTTGCTAAACAGCTTCTGGGCATGCCCAGAAGCTGTGCAGGGATGGCGCTGCGGCACCGGAAGTGACGGCAGGGCCGGTGCAGTGCATCGTGGGACCGAAGAAGACGGAAGAGGACACAGAAGAGGATCGCGCTGGCTTCAAGCTGCCCACACCTGAGATGGCAGCGCTGGACAATACATTTTCAAGGTAAGTATTTCTTCTAAAAGGTAAGTGCAACCCGGGACAGATCAGAGGCTATCCATTGTGGAATGCACTAGCCCTAAATGTCCTGGGGTTTTTTTATTAAACAAAACTTTCCCAGGGTGGAACTCCGCTTTAAATTTGCATTAAGAAGTGAAGATTGACCAATATCCCTGTGTTTTGGGCTTAAAGCTGAACTCTAGCTTTTGATATACTTTGTATCAGGGTTTCTCAATCAGGGTTCCTCCAGAGGTAGCTAGGGGTTCCTTGAGCAATGAGCAGTTTCTGCCTCTCAGATAAGTTCACACTGACGCCATTGATCTTTTTAGCTATCTGTAAGAGGGGAATTATTCCCAATGACCACATGTGTACGGATCATTCTTCCCACTGACCATCACACTAATGTATCATGAGTTGTAGACTAGCCTGGTTCACATGTATGCGGGTTGGCGGTTCGCATGTATGCGGGTTGGCGGCCCACATTTGCACAGGCATAGCAGCCCATTGATTTGAACGGGCTGCTATGCCCTCATTTTCCGCAGAAAAAAGGTGCATGCAGCATTTTTTTAAAATTCAGTGGCCTTGAAATCCATCCTGTTTTTGCACCATGCGACTAACCTGCAGTTCCTGCTCTGGCAAGCTTTCTGCGTTTTTTATATACATGGGCCCAGCATTTAAAAACACAGTTTGCGTGTGCAGCAACTACAAGTAAGTCGCATGGTGCAAAAAGAGGATGGATTTCATTGCCACTGCATTTTTTTAAAATTCTGCATGCACCTTTTTTCAGCCGAAAACGCAGGCATAACAGCTCAAGCCCATTCAAATCAATGGTCTGCTAGGCCTGTGCAAATGTGGGCCGCCAACCCGCATACATGTGAACCAGGCCTAAAGCAATAGTAAAGTAATTTATAAATAAAAACACCGGTCCTCCTGTAGGTTTAACCACTTCTGGACCGCAAGGATTTGCCCCCTTAATGACCAGGCCATCGGATCAGAGTGCCAGGACCAGTCATCACCAGGTAGGCCAGACACTGCTTGATGGCTATATAATAATGTAATGTGTACTGGTGTGTGTGTATATTATATATATATATAATATGCTGCTATGCCCATGTATGTATGTTTGTGTGTGTGTATATCTCTATCTAGATCTATCTATCTAATTCTATCTGCAGAAACTTGCTTGTATTAGGCAGTTTCTGTCTGTGTCTGAGCCCTGGAAGAAGCATGTGGGTGTGTGCTGGGAGCCGTCTGATTGGTTACAGGGAGGAGCCAAGTCTCTCACTCTAGGATCATATTACCAGAGCTGTTTCTATTGAGTGAGTGAATGAGTCATCCAGCTCACTGAAATGTATCAATTCAAAAGTCAGACTTGAGGAGCAGATAAACTCTGTATTTTAAAAATGCCACAATAACAATACCGTGGGTATGCAATACCGCGATATATCGAATTACCGAAAACCGGCATATCTCTATTGTAGACATAGTGATTTTCAGGGGTTCCCTGAGACCAGAAAGTTTTTTTAAGGGGTTCCTCTGTTAAGAAAGGCTGCTTTACATATTTCATTTGGGCCAGCTTGGCCTCAACAGACTATGTCCTTCATTAACATCTGGGGCCGCTGGAGGTGCTGTATAAACTTTATGTAGCTGAGGCTACATACAGCATACTGCAGTGTGTTCCGGGTTCGAGCCCATACTTCATGTCTTCCACCCAGGAACACAGGGGAGTCTATCTGATCGGCGCTCAGCCATTCAGAGAAAGCAATGTATTCTAGCAATAAATACAAAGCTTCCTCTGACTGGCAGGCTGATGATGTCACAACCTCTGACTCAGGCAATCAGGGGAAGCTTCTCTGAATTGCTGAGCACCGATCAGATATAAGCCTCGTACACACGCAACGAATTTCCGCCGACCGGTCGTCCGTCTTTTGTCCAGAGTGGTGTCTGTTGGTTGGAATGTGCTCTAGACTGCGCACGAATTTTCCTGCACGACAGAATTCTACTTCAGAAGTGATGTCATGTGTTGGATTGCTTTCTATGTGTTCTTTCATCTCTGAGCATGCTTAGTCTTGCTCATAAGATTTTTCCCCATCGAAATCTGTACTAATGAGGTGGAAATCGGACGTGTTTTGATGGTCGACAAAAATTATATAGACTGTTTACCAGGATTTTTTCGGCCGAAAAGTTGGAGTCGGTTGTCGGAAGCACCATGCTAACAAGCCGAAAATCTGCAGATCGGTCGTCTTCTCGTGTGTACGGGGCTATACTCTCTTGTGTTCCGGGTATGAGACAGGAAGTCTCGGCTCCAACCAACATAGTGCAGTATGCCGTATGTAGCCTCAGCTTTGTACAGTTTATACCACACATCCAGTGGCCAGTTTGAATTCAGCAGGAACAGGCCAAGGTTCAAACTGTGTATTACCAGCTTTAAGCTACGGTTCATATATATATGCGGGTCCAAGAATGAGTGTAACTCACATGCATCTGCATGCAAACCATGCTGCTATTTAGCAGGCATGCAGGGCTGCCATTATTTTTATTGGCACCGCCACGCATCTGAAAACACAGCAAAAAGCACCATGTGATTTCCCTGTGGCTGCAATTTTAAAAAGGTGCAGGGATCTTAAATGAGCTACTGCGCCTGAGCAACACATTCATCATCAAGAATCCTATTCTTTTCGCTTGAAGTTCAAAGCTCGAGAAGGCACATGAGCTTTTTTGGAGCTGTGTCCTGTGTTTTTGGCCCCATAGACTTTAATAGAAGTTCCTGTAAGCATGGAGCACAAGCGATCAAATGCATTTTTTGCACCTGAGCAAATGTTTTTCTGTTCGCCTTCTCCTCCTCTACTCCCCTAAAACAACTTTTTTTGACAATGAATACCTAAGTGCAAAGAAAACTAAAAACCATGTTTTTTCTTAGCACATTGTTTAGGATTATCTATGTGCAGCAGTGCGACAGCATTGTATGTTAATCTACTTTTGTACAAAATTAACAGCTAAACCCCATCTCCAACTCTAACCACTGTCACCAGAAAATCGGAGGTGTCTCGCATGCAGAGATTGACAGCCTGGCTTCACTTTATCTATGCTGGGAAAAAAGGGAAGATGGCAATGCCAAATGGGGCAATAACTTGATCTCTGGACATGGACTTGAGCAAAGCTGTCTGTTGACTGCTTATATACCAGTGGGATGTTTATAAATTCCCTTTTTTATAAATATTGACAAATGAAAGAGTTACTTTATATTCCACCTACAGCTGATGATATTTAAGTTTTGCGCTAGCTCACAAGTTAATTTATCTGGAAGCTGGCACTCAGGTACAGTGGTAGAAAACTCTGTTACACCAAGTTGCCACAGCCTTTATAAAACCTTCTACCTGCATCTTTATTTCCCAATGGATTCTCCATTGTGCAGAAAGGCATGATTGCAGAGTTCATCTGCAAGAGGATGAGACCTTTATTAGCCACTACAGGGAATTCTTGCCTTTGGAGTCTTCAGGAAATATCTGAAGATATAGGGAATCACATGTGCCCCTAAAACTTCAATGTTTTTCAAGACTTTGGTTCAGTCACCATCATTAACATACAGCATAACATTTCAGCTTCTTGGTGGGTGAAGTCATTTTCTGGGTTCAGCCATTACGGACAACCATGGATCCTACAATTTCAGTTGTTTTGGTAGGCATAGATTTGTCAATTTTGAGGGCAGTTTTGAAGTTTTCCAGCAGCTTTAAATACATAAATTTTGCTGCCCAAGGGTTTTTTTTCCTCCTTGTTTTAGCAACCAGAAAATCAAATTTTGTTAATTTATAACAGCCTTTTTCAACCAGGGTGCCTTCTTGGTTCTTCAGAGGTGCCTTGGCAAATTACCTAAAAATTGCTCCCAATTGTCTAAAAGATTCTGGGGGAAAATGTACAAGGTCGAAAATAAAGAAATTCCTTTCTGCAGGAGAGGCACCACATTCTGGGTAAGGCAATGCCTATCAAGAGGCAACATCAATTTCTTGTGTTGCATTATGCCAGCCTTTTTTACCAGGGTTCCACGGCACCCTAAGGGTGCCATCTGGGTTCTTTAGAGGTGCCTAAAACTGCCCCAAAATTGTCAACAAACTAGTGGGTGGATCAAGTCTGCCTTTTACACAAAGCCACAGGCTTTCGCACCATGCGGGCCAGCTGTTAGCATCCTAACAACTGATGACGCCATAGGTTGATAATGAGGACTTGGTCGCATGATGGCGTCCTTGTTTGCCCTTTCCTGCTGCTCTCAGTCAGCACTGGGTTTGTATTAGCTGAGTGAGAGGAAGAAATTGAGCGACAAGAGAAAGTTTGAAATAGTAGTCAGTACCAATATGCAAAGATGGAGGAATAAATCGCCTCCAACGTTGTGTGTCCTTATGTCCTACGTGTGTGGATACTTCTGCAATATGTAAAACTATTAGTTTAGTGTTTTATATTTTAGAATGGGGTGCCTCAAGCTTGTGCAGAATTTTAAAGGGTGACTTGACTGAAAAAAGGTTGAAAAACACTAATTTATCAAACCACTGCAGTGACAGGAGAAGGGCATTTGTGAAGGATTATTGTAATAATTTGACAACTGGAAATAAATGAAACTGTGGCATATTATTGTGGTTGAAAGCTGATGATATGCTAAGCTGTGTTTAGTTTATACTTGCAGACATTGACATTGGGGTTGATTTACGAAAGGCAAATCCACTGTGCAGTTTCACTCATGTTACCCAGAGCTTAGTGTGTGTCAGGGGTGTCCAACCGGCAGCCCACGAGAGTTTAGCATGCGGCCCAGAGCGTGTCTGGAAGAACCCCATGCAAGAAGAGAAGCCACAGCAGAGAGCACGTATAGAGGGATGCAGGGGATGCCACGTATATCTATTTGCATAGAATCAGCAGCAGCACAGAGAAGGCAGGAATGAGCACAGCTAAAGGGTTGCCAGGGGGTGCAGTTTTTGTAAAAGCATTGGCAACAGCTTAAGCAGGGATTCTACACAGAGCTAGGCAGGTAAATGGCACTTGACTGAATGTAGGGGGAGAGGTGGTGTTGAGGTGGGTTGTGCCCCCAGATCTCAGTTGCTCCCCTTTATCTCCCCCAACCTTTCAAATTAATGGGCTGCCGTGCCTGAGAAAATGCGGCCCAAGACAATTCCTGTTCTTCCAATGTGGCCCAGGAAGGTCAAAAGTTTGGACACCCCACTGTATGTGGTGAAGCTCTGTCGATTTTCATCATCCAACCATGTGCAAGCAAAAATCCAGTTTGTTTTTTTAATCTTCCTTGCACCTCATTGGGTATTCTTTAAAACTGAGTCTTCGCCACATCACTAAGCTCTTTGGAAAGTTAGTGCTATTTGGTAAAAGCCCAATACACCTATACAAATATACATTTACCGCAAGCAATGGTGACCATAGGCATATGACACGTGTAACCAGTTCTGATGCTTGAATTGTATGAGCACAGTGTTGTAGCATATATCCACTAAAGCCCCGTACACACGTACCGATTGTCGGCCATAAATATTCAGCCGACGACCGATCGGCCGATTGTAGGCTTGTTAGTATGATGCTTCCGACAGCCGACAGCACATTTTCGGCCGAACAGAATCGGGTGTGCAGGCATTAAAATTTTTGTTGGCCAACACCAGAACAACCGATTGTTCGCCAGTCAGTACAGAATTCGGCCGACAGACAGCAGATTAGCAAGACTGGACATGCTCTGAAAAGAAAAAAGATAAGGAAAGTTAACCATCACATGACATCACTTCTGCAGTCGGCTGTTGTTGGCCGACAAAATTTGTGTGCAGTCTTTTGCAGTTTTCAACAGACACGACAGCCCTGGACAAAAGACGGCCGATCGTTAGGCCGATGATCAGTACGTGTGTACAGGGCTATAGAGATCCCTGGGCTCATGCATTAGAAAGGATTACAACTTCAAAGATGAGATCTTTCAGCCATTGATATGTGTCCAAGGAGAGATACTCCAATTACAGTATTATCCAACTGAATGCAGATAGGGTCAAGAAGTAAGCCAATGGTTTAGCCAGACTCTCCAATAGGTAGGCACTTTGATAATATATTTCCGAAATCATGGGCACTGTGTCAGCTAGTCTCAGAACTCTCCTCTTATATCGTCAGGTTGGCAAGTAGATGGTAATCGCACCAGTAATACAGACTCAGACTGCTATATATGTGAGTGAAACTGCATCATTGGCTGTGCATGTGGGTACGTGGCTGCTGGATGGTATTACACTGATGTGTCAGGCTAGCAGGTTTAACCCATTGGTTTGGTTTTTGTAATACAGTAAATGTAAAAACATTGACTTTCCATAAACCAACTGCAGGGAACACCCTCCTCAGTGCCACCAGCCATCATCCCTAGCCACTCATTAGGGGTATCCCCTAATGGCTCGCAGGAACTGTTTGGACATACAGGATTGCCCTCATGAAAATAAAGCCTTAAAGCATAGATTTAGAGCTTGAGGCTATCCCAGTTTGGTCCCCAGCATTGGTCAAGGCTAGGTCTGATATCCTGGCCAAAAATAAAGTTTAGCCCAGAAATATAGGTGTAAGTGCCACCCATTGGGCCACATTAGGATCACTTCTGGAAAAGCACATATTTTGATGTTAGATTAGAAAAATTGAAGAAACCTTGGTTTCTAAGCTGTTCCTTATCAGGAGAAAGGTTTCAACTCTAGCGAATATGCTGGTCCATAGTGAATATGTCCCTGGATAGGGGAACACATCTTTTAGCATTTTTGCTCAAGAGGATAATTCTCAAATAGCCATGCATTTCAAGGAATTTAAGGAGTCCTCACCTAGAAATTTGGGTTTTATGGAATATATCTGATTACCTTACCTGACAGAAAGGGAGATAGGGATAAAATGGTTTGAATAATGAACTCTCTCCTCAAACCTTTTTGTAATCACTCAGTTCCCCCTAGGATTGAATACACAGATTGATTTATGTGTTACTATTGTCCAACCAAAGTGGCCTTGGGTGAATTACTTAACCACTTCAATATTGGGCACTTTCACCCCCTTCCTGCTTAGACCAATTTTTAGCTTCCAGCACTGTCACCCTTTAATGACAATTTCTCACAACACTGTACCCAAATAAAAGTTTTATCTTTTTTTTTTTTTGAGACAGATAGAGCTTTCTTTTGGTGGTATTTAATCACCACTATGGGGTTTTTATTTTGTGCTAAATAAATGAGAATACAGCAAAAATTTAGAAAACAAAAGTTCTCAGTTTCTGTTACAACATTTTGAAAATATTTCTTCTTCACTGATGTGCACTGATGAGGCTGCAGTGATGTGTGTTGAGGAGGCTGCACTGATGGTCACTGATGGGGCTGCACTGATGAGCGCTGATGAGGCAGCCCTGATGGGCGCTGATGAGGCTGCACTGATGGACACTGATGGGGCTGCATTGATGAGCGCTGATGAGGCAGCCCTGATGGGAGCTGATGAGGCTGCACTGATGGACACTGATAAGGCTGCACTGATGAGGAGGAACTGAGGAGGCAGCACTGATAGGCAGTACTGATGGGCACTGATATGCAGTATTGATGGGCACTGATAATCAGGGCACCGATGATCAGTGCCCTGTTTATCAGTGTAAATGCTGTATTTAATGTGCCCTAAGAGATCAGCTCTTCTTTCCTCACATTCTGTCTCTGTGTGAGGAAAGGAGAGCTGATAACCGGCAAGCTGCTGATTACATTGTGACAGCTGTGATTGGACACAGCTGATCACATAGTAAAGGGCCGCTGTGATTAGCACTTTACCCTGATTTATGATCAGCTGTGTCCAAAGCACACATCGGTCACAGAGCGTGCCCAATGCGTACACATGGAGGGACATCCATGGGTGGGAAGATGTTAGCATTTTTACTTTTTGGAATTATTTTTTATGTTTATTTTTATCAGCCGTGTATTTGGGTTTCCCCACCAGTGCACTGTTTTGATTCTTTACCACTTTGGTGCAACTTCAGCTTAACTTTGACCCCAAAGACTTCAATGGAAATACCAAAAAGGGCATCTGCATGCAATATGACTTTTTTTTTAATGTGATTTCAGTACTTTTTCCCCTTGTCACAGCTTATCATTGGCCAAAACCAAACAGAGGCATGGAAATCACATCAAACACGTGTCAAAACGCAATTAGGTTGCACTACTTAATTGCACTGAAAATCGGATCAAATTGCAGCCGCAGTAGTGTGAACCCAGCCTTACTATGGACAATGTGGAGTTTTTAGTCACATAATTACATAGGTAGCCTAGAAGTTCTTATTTTGATACCTCAAGCTCTAGTGGATTGCAGCTGTACAGGGGAACCTTGTGGAAAAGCTGAGTCACTTGTTATTGCCTTTCTGAATGCTGTGTTGAGTCAGCCAAACCTAAGAATACTTGGTCTTCTATAAATACTGATAAAAAAAAAAAGTCTGTAGGTGCTGCCATTGTAACCAGTCATAGTCCAGCTGCTATTTTATTGTGCAGGTTGGAAAATGAAAGTGAGTACTCGATTGGTTGATCTATAGCAGCACAAACCCTTCTTTTCTCACTGCTTTTATACGCTAAACAGTGTTGTGATTGTGAAGAAGAAGAATGGCAAGTAATGGCAGCATTGGTTTATTTATGTTGGATACTAAGCCCCCATTCACACTGGGGCGACCTGTCAGGGGACCTGGTCGCCTGACAGGTCGCCGTAGGTCGCCTTCCATAGGGAAGCTGCGGACCCGTTCTAATAGGAGTGACACAAGTCGCTCCGACTTAGAAAAAGGGTCCGGAGCTTCTTTGGGGCGACCCGGAGCAACCTGCATAGACTTCAATGGTATGAAGTCCGTGCCGGCCGCTCCGAGGTCGTGGTGCGAGCAGCGCGCCGCGACCTATGAGGTCGCCCGGCAAAGTAGTGTCCCCCCAGTGTGAACGGGGCCTTATACTCGGTACATGTTCTAGACCAGTGTTTCTCAACCTTTTTTCAGTCAAGGCACCTTTTAAACATTATAAACAGTCTTGCTGCACCCCATTCTAAAATGTAAAAATTATTCTTTTAGTTTTACATTATGCAGCAACAGACACACAAGTAGGACACCCAGCGTTAGAGGTGATTTATTCTTCCAAAGCAAATACATTTTTGAAAACTGGTACTGACTAGTATTCCAGTGTTTCTCTTCTCCCTCAGTTTTCTCAATCCTTTACCTAATGTCACCCCAACGTTGATGGAGAGGGGCAGGGGAGGGTAAAACAAGGATGCTATGCAGGCGACTTATTAACTGATGATTCCATTGGTCGTTAGAATGCTGGCAGCTAGAAGGTTGTAATGCTGCACAATAAAAACCTATGGCTTTGTGTAACTAAAAGGCAGGCTTCACCCACACACTGGCTTGTATATAATTTTTGGCAATTTGTAGGCATTTTACCAAGGCACCCTCTGAAGAAATCTCCAGGCACCCCAGGGGGCCGGGACACCCTGGTTGAAAAAGGCTGTTCTAGGGAGAGTCTGTTCTAGAGAGGTTGGCTTTTGTTGAATTTATTTTATATCATACTTCCCAACTGTCCCTGATTTCGAGGGACTGCCCCTGATTTGGAACAAAGTCCCTCTTTCCTCCTCATTTGTCCCTCATTTTGGTGTGATCTATATAGTTGTATATAAAATGCACTTTCTAATTTTCAAAAAGTGTTTACTGGTGCGAAACCTTTTATCCATTTTCTAAATTGTTGCATTTGTAAATTCCAAAAGTCAGTATAAAGGAATAGTATGGGTGAAAAAAACATTTTTTGGTTTATATAATCATTTTTTTGTAGAATTATCCTGTAAGGGGGTGTGTCAGGGGGGTGTCCTACGTCTCTATACTTTTGCTAATAGGTATCCCTCATTCCCATCTCAAAAAGCTGGGAGGTATGTTTTTGTTATATATATACACACTGCCTGGCCAAAAAAAACAGTCCGCCACCAAAAAAAAAGGTCACACACGTTGGACCGCCTTTAGCTTTGATTACAGCACGCATTCGCTGTGGCATTGTTTCGATAAGCTTCTGCAATGTCACAAGATTTATGTCCATCCAGTGTTGCATTAATTTTTCACCAAGATCTTGATGATGGGAGAGACCCGCTGGTTGAATGAAAGAAAATCACTCCTCTATGACCAGCTTTAGGCAACTACCATTTTAGGTAGAAGGTCAACAGTGGCAGAGTATATAAGTTCCTCATGATAGTTCTCCCTTTTTATTCAATACATTTTTTTTCCAAGACCCCACTGAGACATTGTATTCTTACAGTGTGACTGAAATGTGGCTGCATCTGCTGATCAACAAAAGGTTTTCCAACATATCCAACTTTTCTAACAATCAAATTTTGTCACAAAAGGATGGCTATGTTGGTTCTACTGAACCAGATAAATTATAATCCATTTTTGGCCAGCTTATCTATCATACCTTTTGGCGCTTTTTGAGTCAGATTGTCCAAAACAATTGGGCAATGAAAAAAAGTCAGAGCTCCTTATTGGCATGCTTGTGGTCGGTGAACCAGAGAATACTAAAGCCAAAAGATCAGCATGACATTCAGGCAATTAGCATTTTCATTAGAGGGATAGCAATGGCAGCACAAATATTTACTATATCTCCTAGAAAATTTCTTTGAAGTCTTCAGTATGTATGATGTACAGTAAGTGAATCAAGCTTTGTATGATCTTACACTAAAATATATAATATCCTGGCTACATCTGAAATGAGATTAGATGTATAGTATAAGTGGGGCTATAACATTGGGCAAACTAGGCATCTGTCTAGATTGTGGCAGAAAGGAAATTAATAAAATAGGTTATGCAATACTTGTCCCACATTGTCTTAATTCAGTAAACCAGTCAGAATACTCTGCTTACTCGTCTGTCTATTGCATACCTAAATCTGAATGGAAGGTGAAGGTTCTTGCACTTTGAAAATCCCTATTGGAAAATATTTACAAATTTTTAATTTAGGTGACTCTTTACTAAGAGTCGGTTCACACATATGCGATGACAGACATCACATGGGATTTGCAGTGCACTGCTCTGCAAATCACATGCGATGCCTGTGCAATGCAAATTCAGCCATACAGATTGTATGGCTGAATTTGCATTGCATTCAGACCGAACTCGCACAGGACCCTTTTTTGGGTCCGCACCAGAATTGGATCGCATTAGTGTGTTCACACCTATGCGATCCGATTCATGTCTAAACTGACAGTTCGCACTGCAAAGTCATGACATCACTTCCGGGTTTTTACAAGGAGACCCGATCAGAGCTGAATGCGGCTTTGATCGGGTCTTCTCTTCGGTGGCCATGCAGGTAGGATGCCTGGGTCTCCCGTCCCACCGGCGAGCCGCGGAAAGCGGCGGGAGGGGGACATCCTTGTAATGACAGCCGAGCGGCTTCTCAGCCACATTGGTTGTCATTACAAGACAGCCGACTGTCAGCTATGGACGTCGGTACCGGGGTGATGCCTCTAGCTGCAGACATCACTCCAGTACAGCACTTTCCCGAAATATTGGCAATATCGGTGACCTCAGGGGCCGATTCCAATATATCGGGGAAAGTTCAGATCGGCCCTTGATATATCGGCTTTTCAGATAATCGGTCGATCCCTAGTTATGACCCTCCAGAACTGTGGCAGAACTGAGATGGGCACTTTTTAAATGGGGGAACATATGTTAACTTTCAAAGCATCTGATTAAAAACCTTAAAAACAAAAAAAAAAAAAAAAAAAAAAAAAAAAAAAAACTGTTTTCATGAATGTTCCCCGTGGTTTTGTGATAGAACCACTCAGACCTGTGTAGAAGCTGAGAGATTTGACATTCAGTCTGATGGACTTTGTAAGCTAGCATTGTAGGCAAGGGCAAGGAAGAAGGTGACAACTGTAAGTGTCATTAAACCCATTCCTATTTCATATAAATCCCCCCCCCCCCCCCCATTACCACAATGTAAGCAGCAGTATATTGCACATCTGAAATTACTGATTCTAAATATATTTTTTTCCCTGCTGTATACAATACATGACAGCTTTTGCCTGCTTAGCACTGAATTGTGAGATCAGGGGACGGGCGAAGGTACGTAGCCTGCTGACATTACAGGTTGATAATGCATTTCTGTGGCTGAGCAGCTGCTATTTGTAGTCTAAAGCATAAACTGTATTGAAATTAAATTAATATTCAATGTTATGAAAGTGGAGGCGGAGTCTCTGCTTACGGACAACATCCCTCTCAGGAAACCCGCCCTATAGGCCTATGCATGTGTGTCACATGGAGCTGCTAGCAAGGGAAAAGAAGCTTCCACTACGGGACAGCAGGCAGGAATTTACATCCAAAATTAAATAAACAAACATCTAAGTGAATTTACACACACACACCTTTCGAGCCGGTCCACACTAGGGTGACTTGTCAGCCTGACAAGTCGCGCTCCCTCGCGGTCCATTGACCGCTACAGGACCCGTTCTAATAGGAGCGACACAAGTCGCTCTGACTTAGAAAAAGGGTCCTGTACTACTTCGGGGTGACCTCGGAGCGACTTGCATAGACTTCCATTATGTGAAGTCCCTGCAAGTCGCCCTGAAGTCGTGGTGCATGGTAATGCACAAGTCGCCCCCGAAGTAGTAAGGAGTCGTGTCGCCACAGTGTGAACCGAGCCTTATTATTATTTATTTTTTTTATTTATAAAAATAACCACAAAGACATTGGGTTGGAATAAATAAGGCAGCAGCCATTTATTATTGGTTTCAAAGTTAATAATAAATAAACAACTTCATTTATAAACTATTCATATAAACAAAACAAACCTAGTCACTACGACTCAGGTTGTATAAACATCAAATTGACTCAAAAATTATTTTTCCAGCAATAACTCAATAATAAATATAACAATTGTAAACACTCAATCTTGACATAAAAACTCAGTCCTCCTTTGCATTACACAAAGGTGACACTACCACATAATATTTTGGCCGCAACAAACAAGGAGGAAGGGAGGGAGGGGAACACCACAGCTCAGTTTCTTAGGCAACTGAGCCTGAGCTGCTGAGGCACCCCATAAATACCCCTGGATCAGGGTTCTGGAATAATTTGGCGGGACAATCAGGCGGGAAGAGGCTACCTGACCCCAGGAAAAGGTCAACTAACCCTCTCCCCAGAGACAGTGACGTCGCTCCTCTCACCCTATGTTCAAGGTCAATAGGGGACCTTGAAACAGCCTTCTCCTGCCGCTGTCCCATGAGGAAAAGGGGTGCTAGAAACTGCTCCCCTTTCCACCCCCCCCCCCCCCCATTCCATGGATACAATGCTATTTCAAAGTGTTGCATTGAAAGGACAGAAAATGTATTTTGTTTTTTTTTTGCAAGACTTCCAGTTGAAAACAAAAGAGAAAAAAATGAATGAAGCGCTACATTGTTTGTTTGCATACCTAATTTAGTTACTATTTACTAGGGCTGGGCGATATGGCTGAAAACTGTATCACGATATCAGTGTTTCATATCGGTCGATATCGATATATATTGATATTTTTTATTACCCATTTAAAATAAGGACCCTAGGGTGAGAATGCAGGGTGGCGGGCATGATGCAGGAGAATGCAGGGTACTGGCATGGTGCAGGAGAATGCAGGGTGACTGGCATGGTGCAGGAGAATGCAGGGTGACTGGCATGGTGCAGGAGAATGCAGGGTACTGGCATGGTGCAGGAGAATGCAGGGTGACTGGCATGGTGCAGGAGAATGCAGGGTGACTGGCATGGTGCAGGAGAATGCAGGGTACTGGCATGGTGCAGGAGAATGCAGGGTGACTGGCATGGTGCAGGAGAATGCAGGGCACTGGCATGGTGCAGGAGAATGCAGGGCACTGGCATGGTGCAGGAGAATGCAGGGTGACTGGCATGGTGCAGGAGAATGCAGGGTGACTGGCATGGTGCAGGAGAATGCAGGGTGGCTGGCATGGTGCAGGAGAATGCAGGGTGGCTGGCATGGTGCAGGAGAATGCAGGGTGACTGGCATGGTGCAGGAGAATGCAGGGTGGCTGGCATGGTGCAGGAGAATGCAGGGTGGCTGGCATGGTGCAGGAGAATGCAGGGTACTGGCATGGTGCAGGAGAATGCAGGGTGGCTGGCATGGTGCAGGAGAATGCAGGGTACTGGCATGGTACAAGAGGATCCGTGGTTGTGGGCATACTACAGGAGATGCAGTGCTGTGGGCATGGTACAGGTAGACCATGCCTGCAGCACTGCATCCCTTGTAGTGTGCCCGCAGCCCTGCATAACGGCAGGTAGTGAAGCTGTTTCACTTACCTGTTCCAGAGGCGCCTTCGTTTTAAAAATGGCGCCGCCCGGCGCCGATACGTCATTGCGCACCCGCCGCCACCGCTCGTGTAATTTCGGCTATTCCCAGCCTCTCCCGAGCGGCGGCGGCGCGTGCGCAATGACGTGTTGGCGCCGGACGGCGCCATTTTTAAAAGTTTAAACCCGTCGGAGCGGACTTTTCGATTTATCGTTCAAGTTTTCTTATTGCTATCGAGCACGGGACTATCGCGATACCTATCGGTATCGTTTTATCGCCCAGCCCTACTATTTACAACATATTCAGTTTAGTCCCGGTTCACACTACCGCGACTTGTCAGGCGATTGGTCAGCCTGACAAGTCGCTGTCCATTTTGTGCTACGGGAACCGTTCTAATAGGAGCGACTCATGTTGCTCCAACTTAGAAAATAGTTCCTGTACTACTTTGGGGCGACATCGGAGCGACTTGCATTGACTTCCATTATGTGAAGTCTCTTGGGAAGATGGCCCCAGACCCCCCCGCCCCCCCCCCCCCCCCGCGGTAAAGTGGTCATGCTCCGATTCAGGTACACAGACTACAACTACTGAAAACATACTTTTAAGTGCCCGGGGCCCAAATGCTGGGGTACTCAAATATACAGATACTTCCTGAAGTGTCACTAGTTGGCTATTCCCCTCCGGCTTCCTCTTGTTAGCCAGGAAGGTTTCCTGTAATCAAGACAGGCCAGTGGGAAGGCCAGCAGTAACCAATCATTTATGGCAATAATATACTATGAAAATACTGCTAAGCAATATGGAACTAGTAAACTGTCTGGTGTAGAAAGAATATGCTTACAGTCCTTGGCATCAAAGTTTAGGCCAGTCATAGATGGTTTAAATCCTGCTGAACTGGCAGAGATTTGAACCATGTGTGGGCATCAAAGTTTAGGCCAGTCATAGATGGTTTCAATCCTGCTGAACCGGCAGAGATTCGAACCATGTGTGGGCAGGCTGAATGTGCCAAGTTGATCAACTTTGATACTTGATTGATCAACTTGGGTACAACCAGCCTGGAGGATTCCCTGCCGCTAGCAATAGTCACTGTCTTCTCCCAGCGGGGACAGCTTGCATGTGATTGGCAGATTAGCAATTTGTATTACCAAGCAATTGAACAGGTATGCCTAATAAAGTGGCCGGTGAATGTATATACACACATAAACAGGAACCTTATTTTTGGGAATCTACTTCCTGAATTTGCATACACATGACATAATGAGCTAGGGCACCTTCATTTTTTAATCGCTTATTTTAAAAACATGTATAAAATTAACAGGAAGTTATTTCAGAGTTTACCATAAAGTCCTAATCAATACGTTGTTCACATTTTTAGCAAGCATTCTTTTTTTATGTTTTTGTTATTCTTTTTTAAACAGAGAGATTTTTAGATTAGCATGTGGAGTCCGGGTGCCCATTCTGCAGCCGGGGGGCTGCAAGTGGCCAGTAGTCTCTATTTTCCTCACCTAGGTGCTTTCTCAAATGGGTAAAGAAAACATATTTTTAGACTGGATTCTTGTAGTTATATGATTTGGTTTTGTTTCTCTCACATTATTTTACTTTCTTGCCGTCCATCCCTATTTCTTTGCATTCCATTCCCTGAATATTACATGCAGCCCTCTGGTGATGTTAGGGGCTGCAGTTGAGGTCACCAACATCAAGAAAGTTGACCACTACTGCTGTGGCTCAGTGGCTCAGTGCAATTTGTCTTTCTAGTAATGGACCCATATTGGGTCAATGGGCAGGTGGATGTAAACAGTTGTGTATCTCTTTATACCCTTTTACCTCGGCTCTATCACATTTATGGTATGAAAAAGCAAAAAAGGGTGCAAGGCTTTTTTTTTTTTTTACGTAGAAGGACTTGAAGATAAATGGATGCATGTCTGTTTACATCTGCCTGACTATAGACTATCATTAGGTGGATATTGATACTTACTTCCTGGTATGTCACATCCGGGTTGAGGACTGGTATGTCACATCCGGGTTGAGGATTGGTATGTCACATCCGGGTTGAGGACTGGTATGTCACATCTGGGTTGAGGACTTCTTATTCGTGTGCTCATGCCTCTGATGACGTCAATGTGTGACGATACGCGATCAGCCGGGCATTCGGACGACTAGCACGCTTCCTGTACATAGGCTTGTGACGGTATCAGATTTTCATGCTGCGATTAATTGATTAAGGTTTTGCCACGGTATACGGTATTATCACGGTATTCTATTATTAAATTTAAATTATTAAATTTCCACCTCACTTCAATTTCATTGCTTAATTTAGGGGCTTTGGTTCACTTATGCACATTATTATATAGTCAGTCAGTACAGACTCTGTGAACCAGGCCTAAAATAGGTCATTAAGCAGTGTCTGGCCTAACTGGTGATAACTGGTCCTGGCGCTCGGCTCCGATCCGATGGCCTGGTCATTAAGAGGGCAAATCCTTGTGGTCAAGATGTGGTTAAACCTGAAGGAGGTGTTGTTTATAAATTACTTTACTATTGCTTTAGGCCTGGTTCGCATGTATGCGGGTTGGTGGTTCACATGTATGCGGGTTGGTGGTTCACATGTATGCGGGTTGGCGGCCCACATGTATGCGGGTTGGCGGCCCACATTTGCACAGGCATAGCAGCCCATTGATTTGAACTGGCTGCTATGCCCTCATTTTCCGCAGAAAAAAGGTGCATTCAGCATTTTTTTAAAATTCAGTGGCCTTGAAATCCATCCTGCTTTTGCACCATGCGACTAACCTGCAGTTCCTGCTCTGGCAAGCTTTCTGCATTTTTTGTATACGTGGGCACAGCATTTAAAAACAGTTTGCGTGTGCAGCAACGGCAGGTAAGTCGCATGGTGCAAAAGAAGGATGGATTTCATGGCCACTGCATTTTTTTAAATGCTGCATGCACCTTTTTTCAGCTGAAAACGCAGGCATAGCAGCTCAAGCCCATTCACATCAATGGGCTGCTATGCCTGTGCAAATGTGGGCCGCCAACCCGCATACATGTGAACCACCAACCCGCATACATGTGAACCAGGCCTAAAGCAATAGTAAAGTCATTAATAGATAAAAACACCGGTCCTCCTGCAGGTTTAACCACTTCTGGATCGCAAGGATTTGCCCCTTTAAAGACCAGGCCATCGGATCAGAGCGCCAGGACCAATCATCACCAGGTAGGCCAGACACTGCTTGATGGCTATATAATAATGTAATGTGGGCTGCTATGCGCGTGTGTGTGTATATATATATATATATTAGAGCTGCACGATTCTGGCCAAAATGAGAATCACGATTTTTTAGCTTGGAATAAAGATCACGATTCTCTGTGTAACAAAAAAAAAAATTGGGATAACTTTACTAAGTTTTTTTTTTTTTTTTTTTTTTTTTATTCATTATTCATTCAGTCTATTAATTGCGTTTGAAAGACTGCTGCGCAAATACAGTGTGCCATAAAATATTACAACAATCGCCATTTTTTTCTGTAGGGTCTCTGCTAAAAAAATATATAAAATGTTTGGGGGTTCTAAGTACTTTTCTAGCAAAAAAAAACTGATTTTAACTTGCAAGCAACAAGTGTCAGAAAAAGATCCAGTCTTTAAGAGGTTAAACTTCCTTTCTCCCTGGCAGAGGGAAGGAAAAGATACAAATGTAATCATTTTTGTTTATAGTTAGGAGACTTAATGCTGAAAGGTGTTAGCTGTGTGAGTGAATGAGTCATCCAGCTCACTGAAATGTATCAATTCACAAGTCAGGCAGACTTGACAGAGAAACTCGGTATTTTAAAAATGCCACAATAACAATACCGTGGCTATGCAATACCGCGATATATCGAATTACCGAAAACCGGCATATGTCTACCTGTACAGTGGTGTTTACTCTTCATATATGCTTTTACTATTCCTGCCTATGTAAGTGCAATCCTTTTAATAAATATACATTTTTATTGGACATACTGCACTATCTGGATTCCTGTTATTCTGAAGTGGCGTCCATGCTATTAAGGAGGGTACATATTTGCTTCCATGCCTATTGCGTTTCCTGCTGCTTCTGACCCCTCTGTTTAGGGAGGTTCAGTTTCTTTGGAGATGTTTGTGAGGAGGAGGAAGGCCCTATCAACTTTTATTCCAGTCACTTTTTCCTATGTTACCCCTGCCATTTCTGACCGCTCTGTGAAAGGAGGGTCAGAGCTTCTGGTAAGCGGCTCTTTTGAACTGTCACGTGGTGGTTTTGAGCATTTTCTTCCACTTCGGTGCACCGATGATTGGAGGACCTTATTTCCATCCTACTACTTATTCTGACTCTCATTTGGAATTTTTTTGTTATTTTCAATATTTTCAATATTTGGCACTTCTTTTTTGATTTTTTATGATTTTATTTTAGGCTATCATTGAACGTCCGATAAAATCCATCTAAACAAATGACAGGTGGATCTGGTCGGACCTCTTGTGTGAAAGGTCCCTAAGAATTCCTGTGTCCTACAATGAACTCTGAGAAAAGGATTTTCCAGCAAATACAAAAATCATATTTTTATGTTTTTATCGCAAACCTGATCTTAAGGTTGTTCATCATAGGACATAGATCCTAAGCATTTCATTGGATTCATGATTCATGTCACACAGCTGCCATGTCCATCTACTTGTGCTGAACTCTTGTTTACTTCGGGATTCAAATATAGCCTGTGCGCCATGCTCTTCCCTAAATAAGGCAAGACAAGCGGCAACTGAGTACTAGCATGGTGTGAGGTTACTACACAGGGGAAGGGAGGGTGCTGTGCTGTCCTCTACATTCATTCTGCTCATCTGAGGTTGTCTTATTGTGACAGATGTATTTGCAGGGATATCTCCAAGTCAGCTGGAAGAGTGCACAATTTATATGCACGCTCGTATATTAAGTGCTCAAACTTTTAAAATGGAATTCTCTCACTATGCAAACTATTCCCATTAATTATGTAATGTAATAGTTGTTCAGTAGCGGTGTGTTATTACTGGCTGGTGTTCTTTGCAGCTGTTAAAGTAGAACTAATGGCAACATTTTACTTCATTTTACATAGAGATTGTTATAACCCCTGTCATTTTCTTTTTTGCCATCTGTGTCCTATTGAAGAGATTTCCCTTTACTTCCTTTCCCATAGCCAAACAGGAAGTGAGAAGAAATTCCTCCAAAATCCTTGGTTGTCACCAGGGCTGCTAGAACAAGTGTCCCTATTAGAAGATTCTCCTCTATTCCTGTTCTGGTGACAACTACCTTAGATTGTAAGCTCCTTGAGGGCAGGGACTGATGTGAATGTACAATGTATATGTAAAGCGCTGCGTAAATTGAGAGTCGGTTCACACTAGCCCGACTTGTCAGGCGACTTGTCAGCCTGACAAGTCGCGCTCCCTCACGGTCCATTGACTGCTACAGGACCCATTCTAAGAAAAAGGGTCCTGTACTACTTTGGGGCGACCTCAGAGCGACTTGCATAGACTTCCATTATGTGAAGTCCATGCAAGTCGCTCCGAAGTCGTGGTGCATGGGAATGCACAAGTCGCCCCCGAAGTAGTACAGAGTCGTGTCGCCATAGTGTGAACCGAGTCTTACAGCGCTATATAAGTACCTGAAATAAATAAATAAACTAAAAATGTGGCATTTTCTTTCACTTTCTATAATAATGGTAAACAGGACAAATAGAAAGAGGGAATAATGTCCCTAATGGGAGCACAGATGCCAATAAAAAAAAAAAAAAACAATCTTAGCATAAAGGTTACAATTCCAACACTTGTCATTGTCATTGTCATTGTAAGTGCTTACATGTACATGCTAGCAGTGGCGGCTGGTGCTCAAAATTTTTGGGGGGGGGCGCAAAAAGAAAAATGTAATAGGTATTGCTTCGCGTCAAAAAACGCAGTAAAAAATTGCGTGACTTTGAAGTCATGGTACAGGCATGGCACAGGTGATGGTATAGGCATGGCACAGGTGATGGTATAGGCATGGCACAGGTGATGGTATAGGCATGGCATAGGTGATGGTACAGGCATGGCACAGGTGATGGTATAGGCATGGCACAGATATGGTATAGGCATGTCACAGGTCATGGTACAGGAGATGGTATATGCCCCCTTTCAATGCAGTGACCAGCGTACATGCCCCCTTTCAATGCAGAGACCAGTGTACATGCCCCCTTCAATGCAGAGTTCAGCGTGCGTGCCCCCTTCAATGCAATGAACATTGTGCTGTGCCCCCTTCAATGCAATGAACATTGTGCTGTGCCCCCTTCAATGCAATGAACACTGTGCTATGCCCCCTTCAATGCAATGAACACTGTGCTATGCCCCCTTCAATACAATAAACACTGTGCTATGCCCCCTTCAATGCAATAAACACTGTGCTGTGCCCCCACAATGCAGAGTTCAGCGTGCATGCCCCCTTCAATGCAACTGTGCTGTGCCCCCTTCAATGCAATGAACAATGTGCTGTGCCCCCTTCAATGCAATAAACACTGTGCTGTGCCCCCTTCAATGCAATAAACACTGTTCTGTGCCCCCTTCAATGCAATGAACACTGTGCTATGCCCCCTTCAATGCAATGAACAGTGTGCTGTGCCCCAACAATGCAGAGTTCAGCGTGCATGCCCCCTTCAATGCAATAAACACTGTGCTGTGCCCCCTTCAATGCAATAAACACTGTGCTGTGCCCCCTTCAATGCAATAAACACTGTGCTGTGCCCCCTTCAATGCAATGAACACTGTGCTGTGCCCCCACAATGCAATGAACACTGTGCTGTGCCCCCACAATGCAATGAACACTGTGCTGTGCCCCCTTCAATGCAATAAACACTGTGCTGTGCCCCCTTCAATGCAATAAACACTGTGCTGTGCCCCCTTCAATGCAATAAACACTGTGCCCCCTTCAATGCAATGAACTCTGTACTGTGCCCCAACAATGCAGAGCTCAGCGTGCATGCCCCCTTCAATGCAACTGTGCTGTGCCCCCTTCAATGCAATGAACACTGTGCTGTGCCTCCACAATGCAGAGTTCAGCGTGCATGCCCCCTTCAATGCAACTGTGCTGTGCCCCCTTCAATGCAATAAACACTGTGCAGAGTTCAGCGTGCGTGCCCCCTTCAATGCAACTGTTCCGTGCCCCCATCAATGCAGAGTTCAGCGTGCGAGCCCCTTTCAATGCAGAGCGCCACAGCATTGTCCCCAATCACTGCAGAGCGCCACAGCATTGTCCCCAATCACTGCAGAGCGCCACAGCATTGTCCCCCAATGATTGCAGAGCGCCACAGCATTGTCCCCCAATGATTGCAGAGCGCCACAGCATTGTCCCCCAATGATTGCAGAGCGCCACAGCATTGTCCCCCAATGATTGCAGAGTGCCAGCATTGTCCCCCAATGATTGCAGAGCGCCACAGCATTGTCCCCCAATGATTGCAGAGCGCCACAGCATTGTCCCCCAATGATTGCAGAGCGCCACAGCATTGTCCCCCAATGATTGCAGAGTGCCACAACATTGTCCCCCAATGATTGCAGAGCGCCACAGCATTGTCCCCAATGATTGCAGAGCGCCACCGCATTGTCCCCCAATGATTGCATAGCGCCACAGCATTGTACCCCAATGATTGCAGAGTGCCCACAGCATTGTACCCCAATCACTGCAGAGTGCCACAGCATTGTCCCCAATCACTGCAGAGCGCCACAGCATTGTCCCCCAATGATTGCGGAGCGCCACAGCATTGTCCCCCAATGATTGCAGAGCGCCACAGCATTGTCCCCCAATGATTGCAGAGCGCCACAGCTTTGTCCCCCAATGATTGCAGAGCACCACAGCATTGTCCCCCAATGATTGCAGAGTGCCACAGCTTTGTCCCCCAATGATTGCAGAGTGCCACAGCTTTGTCCCCCAATGATTGCAGAGTGCCAGCATTGTCCCCCAATGATTGCAGAGCGCCAGCATTGTCCCCCAATGATTGCAGAGCGCCAGCATTGTCCCCCAATGATTGCAGAGCGCCAGCACTGTCCCCCAATGATTGCAGAGTGCCAGCATTGTCCCCCAATGATTGCAGAGTGCCAGCATTGTCCCCCAATGATTGCAGAGCGCCAGCATTGTCCCCCAATGATTGCAGAGTGCCAGCATTGTCCCCCAATGTTTGCAGAGTGCCAGCATTGTCCCCCAATGTTTGCAGAGTGCCAGCATTGTCCCCCAATGATTGCAGAGCGCCACAGCATTGTCCCCCAATGATTGCAGAGTGCCAGCATTGTCCCCCAATGATTGCAGAGCGCCAGCATTGTCCCCCAATGATTGCAGAGCGCCACAGCATTGTCCCCCAATCGATGCAGAGTGCCAGCGTGCGTGCTCCGTTCAAACTTACCTGGCGGCGGGGCGGCTCAGCTTCTTCCTCTTCTGCGGCGGGTCCTTCTCCCTCGTCTCGGCGGCGGGAACCGGCGGGCGGCCTGCTCCGTTCAAACTTACCTGGCGGCGCGGCTCAGCTTCTTCCTCCTCTTCTGCGGCGGGTTCTCCTCCCTCGTCTCGGCGGCGGGAACCGGCGGGCGGCCTCTCCTTTTCTCTGAGCGGCGGTGACGGTGAGTGACTGACGCACGCACCGGCACCGCCCCCATTGCGACGTCAGCGATATCCTGGATGATGATTGGTCCAGGCTGTAGACTGGACCAATCACAGCCAGGATATCAGAAAGTGGGGGTGTCCAACCGCAAAGACTTGCGCCCAGGATACCCCCCTACCCCCCCAGAAGGCAGCCAATCGGCGCCTCTTCTGGGACGTAACCCCACCCCCCCCTAGCCACCAGTTCCTTGGGTTCAGGCCGGCGAACCCAATTTTTTTTTTATACAACTTTATTTGTTCGTTTTTGTTTTTTTTTTTTTGTTTTTTTTAGGGGTAGGGGGGCGGCGCCCTGGCGCCCCCTATGCACGGGCCGCCACTGCATGCTAGTACCAGTAAAAGATCTTTCTAATCGCAGAAACATCCACTGCAACTCCAGTTAGAGCCAGTAATTGCACACCGTTATACATCAGCTTTTCTTTTTATGTCATTTATTTAAAGGGCCCCAAAAATTTACAGTACAGTGCAAAGGTTTTAAACAGGTGTAAAAAAAAATGCTGTAAAGTAAGAATGCTTTCAGAAATAGAAGTGTGACCACCCTTTGCCTCCAAAACATCATCAATTTTTCTAAGTGCACTTGCACACATTTTTTGAAAGAACTCAGCAGGTAGGTTGTTCCAAACCTCCTGGAGAACTAACCACAGATCTTTTGTGAACGTAGGCTACCTCAAATCCTTCTGTATCCGTGTAACCCCAGACAGACCTAATGATGTTGAGATCACGGCTCCGTAGGGGCCAAACCATCACTTCCAGGGTTACTTGTTCTTCTTTAAACTCAAGATAGTTCTTAATGACATTGGCAGTTTCTAGGTTTTCGTGCATAAGACATGGAAACAAGGCTAAGTGACTCAACTATGCATGAAAACATAGGAACTGGGGTGCAGAAAAATGGCATCAGGTGCTCTTGACTGATGAGTCAAAATGCGAATTATCTGGCTGTAACAGGAGGCAGTTTGTTCTCATAAGGCTGGAAAGTGGTACAATAATAAGGGTCTGCAGACAGCAGTGAAACATGGTTGAGGGGCTTTGCATGTTTGGGGCAGCATTTCCACAAATGTAATTGATATGATCAAAATCAATGGTGTCTGCAATGCTGAGAAATACAGGCAGATATTTATCCATTATACCATACCATCAGGGAGGTGTGTGATTGGCCCCAACAATATTCTGCAGTAGAACAATGACCCCAAACATATAGCCAATGTCATTAATAACTTTCTTCAGTGTAAAGAAGAAAAAGGAATCCCGGAAGTGATAGTTTGGCCCCCACAGAGCCCTGATCTCAACATCATCGTACCTATCTGAGCCTATCTGAGATCATATGAAGAGCCAGAAGCATCCACAAAAGATCTGTGGTTATTACTCCAAGATGTTTGGAACAACCTACCTGCCAAATTTCTTCAAAAACTGTGTGCAAGTGTCCCTAGAAAAATTAAAGATGCTGCTTTGAAGTCAAAGGGTGGTCAAACTAAATATTGATTTGATTTGGATTTCTCTTCTGTTCATTTACTTTCCATTTTGTTAATTGATAAAAATAAATGATTAACGTTTTTCACAGTTTTGTACCCCTTGGATCTTGTAGTAAGGTAATGATGGTGAAAAATAGCCAGATAAATCTCAACAGCCTTCTAGTAAAAAACGTTTTTGAACCTATTCCATATTTTCTGTTGGAAGCACATGATTTCTGGTTCGTGTTGCTGCAGTGCCTGCTCTTCTCCATGCTATTCTGGAAGCAGAGCTTGATGTGGGCCATTCAATTGTGATCCCCCAGTTGTGTGGTAGCACCTAAAGTAAATCTGAAGTTCCTAAAATACCTAATCCCATAGGTCATGTCATAATAAAGCCTCCTTGACTCTTGACCTAAACAGCTTATATCCAATATCCCCTTGTCAAGTGAGATCACCCTGTTGCTCTGTAGGGTGTTAAGACTGGACAGGGGATGTGGTGGGTGAGTAGGGATTAGCCCATAAGTGGGTAGCCCCTAAGCCTCTTACATGCGATGAGAATATCGGATGAATGATCGTCTGTTTTCCTTTTTTTTTGCATGCTGGCCTCATATTAAGAAACCAATAGGTTACTAAAGTTACGAAAATTTTCATACGACAAAATACAACTTCAGAAGTGATGTAATGTGTTATATTGTATTATAATGTGTTTTCATTTCTGAGCATGTGTGGTCGTGGTTTTCCAATTTTTCTTTTTTTTTGGACGAATATTGTACTGATTAACCACTTCTAGACCGGAAGGTTTTCCCCCTCAGTGACCAGGCCATTTTTTGCCGATACGGCACTGCGTTACTTTAACTGACAATTGCACGGTCCTGCGATGCTGTACCCAATTGGAATTGATGTCCTTTTTTCCTACAAATGAAGTTTTCTTGTGGTGGTATTTAATCACCTCTGCGATTTTTATTTTTTGCACTATAAACAAAAAAAAAGAGCGATAATTCTGAAAAAAAAAACAATATATTTTACTTTCTGCTTTCTTCAAAAATCAAATTTTTTCATAATTTTAGACCAATATGTATTCTGCTACATAGTTTTGGTAAAAAAAACCCCAATAAGTTTATATTGATTGGTTTGCGCAAAAGTTAACGCGTCTACAAACTAGGGGAAAGATTTATGTCATTTTTATTTTTTTCATACTAGTAATGGCAGCGATCAGCGATTTTTAGCGGGACTTCGACATTGCGGTGGACAGATCGGACACCTAACTGGGATTTTTGACACTTTTTTGGGTGGGGACCAATGACATTACTACAGTAATTAGTGCTAAAAATTTGCACTGTTACTGTACTAATGACACTGGCAGGGAAGGGGTTACCAGAAAGGGCGATCAAATGTGTGTCTAGGTGGTGCTTTCTAACTGTGTGGGGGATGTACTTATGGAACGAACACTCCTAAATAGGAGGAACACAGGAGCCCGGTGTTCATTGCTGACAGAACAGCGGGCTGCTGTGTTTACAACAGCAGACTGCCATTCTGTCTCCACTGGGAGCGCTCGCATGTGCCCGGAGGCAACAATGGGTACCAACAATCAGATTATCGTCCAATCACTTTGAAAGTGATATTTTCTCATTGTATGTACTATGCATTATTATCAGAATGGAATCAGGTGGACACATAAAGATTCCATTTAGCCAACAGTAGGCTCTACATTGCATCCTTATGTGGTTTACAACATTTTTGTAAACTGTCCAAGCTGAGTGGTTTCTCTGTGGCCACTTCAAGTTTGGTGTCAGAGTAAAAATGGATGTTTCACAAATGTTTTTAAAGATTGAGTTCTTCCCCTTTCAACATCACAGACAGTAATCTATCTTATCTGCTACTTGCAGCGTGTGCTGATAAGAATCTTATTTACATAATGTGTTGATCCTCTGGCTGTCATGTTTTATATCTGTAAACACGGCCTTCTGATGTTTCACACCAGGGAGTATCCCTGTATAGTATTCTGCACTGGCAATAATCCATCATGCTAGCATGTGAACGTGGAATTCGGATGGGCTGTGATTTCCAAAGGATGGTCCTACTATGTACCCGTGGGATTATCCAATGCGTGCAAGGATATCGCTGAAGACAGTGCATACCAATGAATTTATGGCTGATTTTGTTTTTCCATTGATGCCTAAAGATTTTATGTGCTACTATTTGGATTCATCTTGTTCCTTGTCATCTACAACCAAGGAAAAGTGTTGCTATTGGCTATTTAAGTGCAAAGACATCTCTTTTTGGCACTGCAGCCAGTGGTAGGGCTTGGAAATTGTGACCTGCTGCTGTTTTGATGCTGTCGTTTCACGTTGGAGGGGGGAAAATGTTTAAGCCAGCAAATGTGCACTGCATAGGTGACAGCCAGGATTTGGGGCATATGCCCATCTGGCAAAGATGCACATAAACTTTTAAATCACTTATATCTCCAGATTAGCCTCTTTTTGGCAATCCCTTTTACAAGAAACTGTCAAAATATAAATGTGTACACTATTTTTGCAAGCTTTTGCCATTCTTGCACTTCTCCTCTTCATCATTGACATGGAACTATGGTGGTCAGTTCTGATTTTTTTGATTGCATACATTACCTTTTCCAGGTTAGTCTTTCACTTGGTATAAATGCCTGGGGATAAGCATGGCGACACTTTTATTTTATCCTAGAACAGGGGTCTTCAAACTATGGCCCTCCAGTTGTTTAGGAACTACAATAGACAAGAAATGGAACAAGTGGCGCAAGCTGTTAGCACTACATAAAGCGGTAGTCCATATAATAGCACATGAAGGTTATGATAAAGTCTTAGGGTGAGATGAGGAAACAGTCTGAATGCTCAGGGCCAGCCTGTTAGGGAGCGGAAGCGATCTCCACACATGCAACAAACAAAAGAGAAAACAGGCGCCTCTGACCATCCGACTTTGAAAAAGGAGCGTGCGCTGGTATCCCAGCACAGTGCGCATGCTCGGAAACGCGTCAGTCATTACGCTGGAAGTTCCTGTGGATGAGCATCACGGCCACCCTGCGGTCCAAGCCTCCATCTCACTGAGGTTTCACTCTGCAGTCCAAGCCTCCATCTCACTGCCGTGACACCCCCCACTTCCTGCCGGACAGGAAGAGGAAGAGAGGAGATGAACACAGACCTACAATGGTGACTCTAAGCCCCCAGCCTCCACGCGGACACCGGAAGGACCCATCTTGTCTGCCTATACTTACCTTAATGTAAGTTTTTACTATTTGTTTGCCATATTAAATTGCAGTCTTAACTCAGAGGCGCCTGTTTTCTCTTTTGTTAGGAACTACAATTCCCATCCTGCCTAGTCATGTCTGTGAATGTCAGAGTTTTACAATGCCTCATGGGATGTATAGTTCCGTAACAGCCAGAGGGCCGTAATTTGAGGATCCCTGTCCTAGAAGGACTTTTTCAAAGTGGTCAGTCCACTGAATTTAAATTCCAAAATGTTTTTGAAGATGCTGGAGAGGTAAATTACAGATTTGTATTTCTCTTGGGGGTTTCTGCTGGGTCTGTTTCTACACTTGAGTTCCCGATATTCGATGCAGTCCTTAAAATGGGATCTCTCAACATTTTGGATCTTTATTTCATATGGAAAATATGAAAGAAAAGTGGGAGCACTCAAAGGTGCATTGGAAAATCCAGCACCTAAGGATAGGTGGGAGCAGAGTCAAGAACCACGGCAGGGGTTTTTATCTGCAGGTCATTTATTCCAGTAAATAGCACTTATAGTTGACATTTTACTTATTGATGGGGGTCTGAGTTAATGAGGTGGTTGTCAATATTATCCCGTTTTTATTTTTAATAAGAGGGTAAGCCTACCTATTTTGACACCCATTTGTATGGAGCTTTACTATCCACTTTTTCTTTGTAGTGTAATCTAGGCATCTTGTATTTGTTTTTCTGCCTTTCCTGGCATGTAACAGCTCTGGTTATCATAGGGTACTAGCAGTGATATATTAGTTGTTACCTGAAATAGGACATCTCTGTTTCCATTCAGTTAACACTAAATGTTCTTCGGAACAATGTCATTATGTTGGTTGTTTGCCTTGTGTTGCTATGTTTGTTCCTTTATAAAATGTCTCATGAGTCATCTATTTTTTATTTTATGTGCTTTTTGAGCAAACATAGACTAAAAGTTTATGTAAACAAAAATTGCTTCTAGAGACCACAAATGGAATTAAAAGGAGCGTTGAGATGAGATGTAGGTAGAGCATTACATAAATTATATATGAAAACAAGCATGTAAGAATCTCATGTTGTCATAAAACTGCCTTTCTCAACCTTTTAAACCCAAAGGAACCCTTGAAATAACTTTCCAGTCCTGGGAATCCCTACTTATAATGACTATATCTACAACAGACAGTATGTTAGCATGATGATCCCTGGGAAGAATGCTCCTTACCTTTGTAGTCATTGGAAAGAGTCCCCCTTACCTTACAGATAGCTATAAAGATTATTGTTGTCAGTGGATACTCGTCTGAGAGGTGGAAATAGTTCACTGTTCAAGGAACCCCTAGCAATCCCTGGAGGAACCTTGGTTGAGAAAGGCTGTCATAAAACGCAGGGCTTTTGTTTATATTATTTAGTATTTGAGATTTTTAAAAGCCTCATAGCCTAACTCCAGGTTTTAGGGAACTTTAAATAGTTTGTTTGGACCAGCTTTTTCGATCATTAACTAATGCAGCGGCAGTGAGCGCTGTATGAACTTTATGTATATCAGCTACATAGCGTATACAGCGCTGTGTTCCAGTAGCGGGACTGGGACTTCTTGCTCCTATTCCTAGAAAAAAAATAGCTGAGTCGGGCTGAGCGCTGCTCAGCCATTTATGGGAAACTTTGTATTTTCTGAAAGAATACAAGACTTTCTCTGATTGGCCAATCAAAGGAAACTTTTTATTCATTCAGAAAATACAAAGCTTCCTGTGAATGGCTGAGCAGAGCCCAGCCCGATACAATTTCTTTTCATTTACTCAACGTATTGAACAAAAATAACTGACCCGGTTCCCCCATTCACACATTCGATATGGATGCAGAAATCCTCTTCACTATGTCATTGCATTCTGACAGTGGGGAGACCCCCCCGCCATTAGAAATGCATATCAACACTGTAGCCTAATGCCTTCGGCGCGGCTTGAGTGAAAATATACTGACAAGGCAGGTAAACAGAAGTCCATCACTTGATGGACTTCTGTTCAACCACAGTGGCCACTCATGGATAGAAATTCAGCCAATCTCTGCCTAACTGGCCAGGTTTCATTCAATGCATGGCCAGCTTTAGGTGTTTGATACTTCATTAGTGTTAAATTATTTCATCACATAATTATCAACAGCCTCAATCCCATTAAGGAAAGTGAAAGAACGTTTTTTGATTTTTATACATGATGTTGCTTGTGAAAAGCAAAATCTAGTTTGGGACCTAAAGGGAAAACTTATGTATATTTTTATTTTATTTTGTTAGTAAATTTTGTTAGATTTTTAGGGCTCTATTCACACCAGGGCATATTGATTTACTGGCGTTGTTTGGGTGTTTTTTAAAGCTTTTTTTGCCTCTTTTTACAAGCTTTTTTAAAGTGTTTTAGAAGTGTATTACAAACGTTTTACAGCTTCAGGTGTTTTTGTTTAGCCAATAGGAAGCACTAGGGGAGGAGAAGGAGAGGAATTTAGGGGTGGAGAGCTGCTATTTGAGCGTTTTACAGGCGCTTTAAAAAGGTTTTTTTTTGCTCAAGTCAGGTGTTTCTATTGAAGTCTATGGGGCCAAAAACGCTTTTAATCTGCCAAAAAGATGCTTATGTACTTTTTTTTGAGCTTCAGGAATTTTGCTTCAGGCAACAGAATGCTCTGATGTGAATAAAAGCCATTGAAATAAATGGGATTTTGCTTGTTGGGCATTTAGGAGCTGTAGAGCTGAGCGTTTTACAAGCTTAAAAATGCTCAGGTGTGAACAGGGCCTAACTGCGTTTTTTCTTTTTTTTCTTTTTTTTTTTTACTTGGTCACGTTTTAAAATGTAAATATTCTCTCTTTAGTGCTTCTCATACTGAGTAGTGCTCTCGTTATGGCTGCTGTAAAAAAATCTAAATAAAAATCGAAATTGTTGTTATCGATATTGACATGTTTACAAGTTACTGCAAATTATATTATTCAATGATTGTTTTCATTTAAAATCGACCCTGTTTCCTTTTTGAAAGCTTTTTCCAGTGTGCTTGACATATTTATGGAAACACTTGTTGGATTGGATTGCTAATTAACCACTTTTTTAATCCTTTACTCTACACGTTTATGGTTAAAGTGCTCCCATCATAATATGGGTATGGCAAAAATCATTATTTATTTTATTAAGTGGGAAAGGATCTAAGATTCCCCTTCATTTTCTGTTGTGCCACCAGGACATGCTTTTACGTGTCACAATATGCGCTGTGTTGTATTCTAGCATCAGATAAAGCCATACTGGCCCTCCTGCATATGTATACTCCTCATTTCTATCCAAATCTGATAAATTGTGGCTGGAATTTTACCATAGTTTTGGTTAAAGTGTGCCCCCATTGTCCTGTCACTTTCTGGGTAATGTAGGATTGGTGTGAAGGCGCCTGGTTCTTAGACTGCATTCACATGTCAGCGTATTGATCGCTGGCAGAATCACCGCGATTCCGCCCGCAATCCGGAAATCATTGCAAATCGCGGGACGCCTGTGCGTTTCCCGTGATTTGCAATAGCACCCCAAATGCTGTGCAATGTTGCCACGATTTCCGCCTGCCAAATCGCGGTAACATCGCGCAAAAAAAAATTGCGGGACGCATTACGCCCAAAAAAGTGCTTCTTTGGAGCATAATGCGCCCCGCATTTTAGATATAAAGTACTAGCTCTTATATTAAGTGTAATAAAAAATGTATATAAGTTAAAAAATACAACCAATAATCATATACAAAATCACTAAAATGTTAAGAAGTGCTAGTGCCACAAGGTGTATTTGTACAAAGCAAAATAATAATATATACGGTGCTGAAAAGTGCAGTAAATGGCAAAATAAAGTGCTATGTAATAACTTATTAAAAATTCAGATATAGAACATTAGTGGATGAATAAATAAATTTTTGAGCAAAAAATATTATTATTATTCAGGTAAAGTGCTTATAAGGTGCTCAAATGGTGGACCGTGATCCAAAACAGTTCATGCAGGATAGTGGATGATATTGACTGAATATCAGGTGCTCCAGTGAATAAAGATGGTAATCGTTGCCTCTTACCAGATACAGGTGGGTCACACAGACCCCAAACGCCTGTGATCCCTTTTTCCTTAGGTGGATCAAACCATAGGAACACCTCCTCTCCACTTGGATATTTGTATAATTATTCAACAAAATATTGTGCTCCTTCTCCTCACTCCTCCATTAATTACCTCACGTAGATATGTATAAAGCCCATATGCAGGGAGACAGATAAGAAGCCAAGAATAGTGTAATACTGTAGCTTTATTTATAAATTACATCTAATCATAAAAATGGCTGCTTACTATTAGGTGTGCCCGCCTGGCACAGGGCAATGGGTATTGGTTGTTATGGGTGGCAAAAACGGGGGACAGGATCTGCAGACTCCTGATATTCTCCCTCCTTGTTTTCCCCTGTAGCGTGCAGCGGTCCGGCGTGCCTTCCGGTGTGCGTACCAATGCGAATGGGAGGTGACTTCTTCCTCTCAACTTCCGCGTTTAGCAGAGACCACAATGCATTTCGCTTATGCTAGCGTCATCAGGCGGTCTCTGCTACCCGGTCTGGCGGCTACATATATCGCTTCCTCTACTACTATTGGCTCACAGTCATGTCATTCATATATATCTTGCAAGCACTCTATAAAAAAACTCTGCTGAGCTAAATTCTAAAACCGAGGAGTAAAAGAATGCCTCGTACACAAGTTCAGATAATCGTAGGACTTATCGTTCGCATTTTGTTGCATGATACTAATATCGAATTCAACATTGTGTACTAACCGTATGATTTTTGTCGTACGATTCTGGAAAAGCTTCCTGGTTGCGTAGCTACGTATCGGATAGTGCAAATCAAAAACAATGGCAGCCAGGTTTTTTCTGGGTTATTTTCGTGTTTCTGATCATGCGTGGTCTTTGTCTGTCGATTTTTAGCAGACGCATACTATACTAATTAAACGATTGTCATTCGCTAGGCTATCGTACGACAGAAGTTTTCCTGTTTGTCCCTTCGGATTTTGTTGGACGAACTGTCATGATCGACTATCAAAAGCTGTGTACTAACCATCAGATTATCGTGCGATCAAATAGAAAGCGATTTTTTTCGTACGATTATCTGAACGTGTGTACGAGGCATTAGGCTGGACAGAATAAAAGGCAGGGAAGATCTCGCCACAAACAGCTTTTAACACCTGACAGCGATTTTCCCCACTCTATCCAAAACTAAAAACTGACTATTTTCTCAACAAAATTTTCATGCCTATTTCTTCACAATAATTTCTAGAAGACACGTAATCAAAATGCAGAAAGTGAAGAGAGGGTTCATGCATCTTGAGATTACAAAGGCAGCCTTCTTATTTTTTTATCCTGTAGTAAAACAAATGCAAAAAGAAAAAATGTGTTCTGAAAGCAGATGGCTGAAAAATAAATCCAGATAGTAAAATTGCTTTAAGGCTTCCTATCAGCAAGTGATTTTTCCCCCAAGGACTATGACTGTTAGTCTGAAGAATTTATGGCTATGGAAAAAAAAATCAAAGAGCTCTGCCAGGATAAAATAATGATTCTGGAACCTTCAGTAGGAACAATTATTCATATTGTCTGGTATAGGGTCTTTCAAGGAGTCTTCTATTTTTTTTTCTTTAGTGTTTTTTTCTTTAGTGTTTTAGTGTTTTTCAGTTTAGAAAGCCATGTGAAAATTAGTCATTCAAAACAGGTGTTTTGTATAGTACATCTGGAATTATCTATGAAAGTGTCACTTAAAAAAAATAGAGCAAAATACTACATAATATCAAATAAAAAGCTTCCAAAGGACAATACCTTTTTCCTTCTTTTGACAAGCAATAAGCTGTGATTATGTTTCAATTTGGCAGTCTCAGTTCTTGAGTACATGGTTACCCCACTGTAAAAATTGAACCATCATAGCTCCTTATTTCTGACTTGTTGTTGCGCTTCGTTTTTCTTTCCCCAGTGTTATTTTGTCAGGACACTAAATTGCACAGTAATTTAGAGTAAGGTATTATCAGTCTGTAGATGGCTAGCAACAATTCCTTGTGCGCAGCACCAAAATGACTTGCCAAAAGTGTCATATTCAGCACTGGAAACTGTAGAGAAAGTAGGATAAAATTACTAGCTGTACCAAGAAATTCAGTTGTAAATGATTGTTAAATGAATGCTCAGGAAAAAAAAAAACTTTTTTAAAATACAGCTATAGGAGAGTCACAAAGATTCATTTTATTGGGGCAGCTAACAGCAAGGTTCTTAATAAAGAAGTTTTGTATTTTTTTTAACATTAAGAGCCCATTCACATTAGCGCGACTTGTCAGGCGACTTGTCAGCCTGACAAGTCTCGGTATGTCGCGGTCCATTGAGTAGTACAGGACCCGTTCTAATAGGAGCGACACAAGTCGCTCCGACTTGGAAAAAGAGTCCTGTACTACTTTGGGGCAACCCCAGAGCGACTTGCATAGACTGCCATTATGTGAAGTCTCTGAAAGTCGCCCCGAAGTCGTGTCGCCTCAATGTGAATGGGCTCTTACAGTAAGGCCCCTTTCACACAGGTGGACCGTTCAGATCCGCCTGTCCCCATGCATTCCTATGGGGCATCGGATGTCAGCGGAGACATGTCCGCTGACATCCGACCCGATCCGATCCGTCAAATCTGGACGGATGGAAACCCTATTTTCCATCCGTCCAGCGGATGGGATGGCATCGGATTAGAACGGACCGACGGTCTGTTCCCATCCGATTTCCCCCCATAGAGATGCATGGGGAACTGACAGCTGTGTCTCCGCACACAGCACAGATACACAGATGTCCTCCTGCTGCTCAGCGGGGGATCGGCGGCTGTGTGAAAGGAGCCTAACAAATATTCCTTGTGCTTGATTATTGACAAATAACCTGAATGAAGTGAATGAGCCATTTTGAAGGCATAATGGGAACACCAGTCAAAAAAATGCTTTCCATGCCTTTGTAATGTTTTTTGCTCTGGTAAAGAGTATGTCATTCTCTGTATTGTCAGCACCCCAACCCCTGGCTCGTATTTGACTGCCACCTGAATGGCTTTCACACTCGGAAATATCAAAATGTCCAATGGAAAGTTTCTCTTGATACCTTCTAGAAATAGAGTTGGAAAATATTCCCATCCTTGTATTAGATCCCCTTTACCTCTTTTTGTGCAATGTATCCTGAAGGGTGCATTTTCTAGATAGCTGGTAACTGCAACATGTCTTTTTGAGAGGGGTCGAGCTTAGTGGTAGCAGGCAATAGAGCACAGCGGGGTGAAAAGGAAGGTCTACTGTTACATGCTGGACCTGCAAAAAATAAGTTGTGCTTAAAGTCTCAAGCCATAGTAAGTTTTTATAGTTTTTGATAGATATGGGAAAAGATAAGAGGCCCTGATAAGTTTTTACGGTTGACCTGGGCTCTGTTATGGAGATAAAAGCCCAATACACATGAGCCAAATATCGGCCGGTTCATCAGAAACTGGCTGTCATTCGGCCCGTGTGTATGGACGACTGGAAACTCTCGAAGGCTCATGACCGAAAAAAGTCTGCCAACCAACTCCCGATCAGCGCTCTCAGCCAACACTTTCCCTGGACAGGAGGTGAGGGAATATCTGCAAAAGGGTCAAAGACAGAAATATAATTTTAAGAGGGGTTATATTCTTTCACTACTTTACAAAAGATACACATTTTCATTCATGTGTGTTGGTGTTTGAGAGTTCCCTTCCCTTTCTATCTGGCAAAATATCAATAGCAGGATAGGAAGTAAGAGGAAATCTCTCTAACAGTCCTGGGTTTCAGTAAAAATCTGATATTTGGGTTCTAATTCCTCCCTGCTCTCTCCAAAACTAAAAATAAAATGATTTGACAGACATTCGCATTATAGGATAAAAGCACTTTCAGCCTGCAATGTTTACATCCTTGTGGAAAATCTCTGCACTAGGAATGCATGTGCAGTAGATCCTCCTTGACATCTCAGAGCACATCTGTCAGGCCAGAATACTTTGGGAGGCAATCTCATAGAAGTCCATAGGGATATGTGTGGCCTTTTCAGAGGGCTAAAGTTGTGAGACGCCAGTAAATGTGATATGTGGGGAAGGGGAGGGTGGGTTAATAGTTTTCAGACTGATTAGAGGAGTTGTTGACAGCAGAATAGAGAAAGATGGCAATTGTTTGAAGGACACCTTCATAGACACATGCAGTAAGACACTGAATAAGCTTCGACAATGTTCTACTTTAGACCACAGAAAGAACAACTTTCCAGGCTGTAGCTGTAAAAACACAAAGCACTCTACCTACTGTTCAAAGGTTGTTATTTGTGGAACTCAGTCTCTATATACAGTAACAAGGTCCATTACTGGTTCTGTAGGAGGCATATACAATACAGGCAGTCCCCGGGTTATAAACAAGATACGGTCTGTAGGCTTGTTCTTAAAGCGGAGTTCTGGCCTCGGGGGTCAAATTTAGATAAAAATACCCCCGGGACAGTCAGGGCTAGTACATTCCACAATGGATAGCCTCTGAACTGTCCCGGGTTGCACTTACCTGTAAGAAGAAATACTTACCTTGAAAAGTTCTTCTCCAGCGCTGCCATTTCAGGTGTGGGCAGCTGAAGCCAGCGCGTCCTCTTCTGCGGCCTCTTCAGTGAAGTCGGAGTCCCACAATGCACTGCACCGGCCCTGCTCGTCACTTCTGGTGCAGGCACGGCATCCCTTCACAGCTTCTGGGCAGAAGCTGTTTAGCAGGGAATGGGGGAATGGCACGCCTGCACCGGAAGTGACAAGCGGGGCCGGTGCAGGCGCATTGACTCCTGGGAGCAATGACGTTCAGCTCCCAGGAGTCATCGCAAACCAGAAGTGACGGCGTGGGCCGTGGCAGCAGAGGGAGGAAGTGAAAGGAAGGTGAGTATATTTTCTTCAATATCAAGGTAAGTGACCAAAAAAAAAAATTATGAGCATCCATTTCTTTTTCGGGTGGCCCTCAGCAAGCGGATGGCCCAAAATCGATTTTTTTCGATTTTGAGGCTGGAAATCCGCTTTAAGTTGAATTTGCATGTAAGTTGGAATAGGTACATTTTTTTAGTGTAACTCCAGACAAAAAAATTTTTTTACGTTTTTTAGATAGCAAAGGAGGGGTTAACACCCCGTAACATTTGCTTTGCTGTCCATGCCCCTGTTCGAGAGATTTAACCTCTCTTTCTGTCCCTGTGGCAATTGGATTTTGAAAACTTTGGATTGTTGTGGAAAGAAGGATTGGTGATAAAGCTTCAGTGAAGACCCCTTTTTCCCATGGTAACTCTTACAGAAGTGAATTTCCCTTGAAAGTGGTAGATTTCTTCTCACTTTCTGTTGTGTCCCTCCTTTTGTAAGTATGAGTCATTTGTAAGTCCGATGTTTGTAACGCAAGGACTGCCTGTACAAATTTAGTTATTTGTGGAACCCGGTCTCTATGTAACAAGGCTCACTACTGGTTCTTTAGGAAAAAACATATGTGCTATAGTGAGTCAAGGAGGATGAGACCTTTTTATCCACTTGTCATACACAAGGCCCACAGGCCAAATACAGCCCACCAGGTCATTTCATATGGCCTTCGCACCTCTCCTGCAGCTGCAGAATCCCCCTCGTCTCTGCTTCCCCCTTGCCTCCTACAGATCCTGCACCTATCTGTGCAGCTTGAGCACCCCCTTGTGTCTGCCTCAGCAGACTCCAGCAGCTTATTCCAGACCCTGCACTTTCTGTTTCCCAACTGTGCCCCAGCTTCTTCCTGGCAGCAGCACAAGGTAAGGAGGGTGCCCTGTGATGTAAGGGAGAGTGTAGGACTCTTGACTTCTGATGGTGGGTGCACTTGACATCTGATGTAGGGAGGGTAGGGTGCTCTGAACATCTTGTCTTGCAGATACAGCTGGCCCTTTTAGGGCAACCATAATGATAATGCGGCCTGCAATGAAAATTTTGACACCCATGTACTGTAGGATCCACCTGAAGGGGCTCTTGGTACTGTACTGAATTTCTGATGCCTCAGCCCATACCTTGCCAGACCTTACGCCGCATACAGAGGGGTTCATGTCATAGGAGTCTGGGGATCAAGGGACCTCATGTTCCAACACTGGGAATCACATACCTCTCTATACTCTTTTTGTCTCTCATACCCCAGAGCCTTTTTCCACCATTCATCAGAGGAATGTTTCCATACTTTGTCTTCTAAAAAACTACCTCTGCATGTGTGTGATGAGGAAAAGGAAAGTAGCCATTTTATTTATCAAATACAGTAAACCCCCCTCCATTGCGGGGGTTACGTTCCGGACCCAGCCGCGAAAAGTGAAATTCCGCGAAATAGGAAAACCCTATTAAAATGCATTGTAGGCATGTTTTTTTACTGTCACTGTACGTGTAGAAGCATTTTAAGGTCTTTAAACACACTTTTAAAACAATAGAAACTCATTTAAACACATAAAAGATACTAAGAGACATAGCAAGAGCTATGGAAAACACAAAAATATTTCATTTTTAATGATTTATATAGTAAAATAACATTACAAAAAAAACCGCGAATTACCGGGACCGCAAAAACTGAACCGCGATGTAGCGGGGGATTACTGTATTTACTTATGATTATCAAACATGGATTTATGATTAAGCAGATATATTGGATTTATATTGTATTCAAAAGCCATTTATAGCTCCAGCTGTTAGGATTGCTATCTAGGCTTTTGAAGACCTGTCCAGTTGGTTACTGGAAGTAATAAGCCTTTGAAGATCTGTTCAATTAACGAACTTGGAAGTGACACGTCTATGTTAAAATGTCCATCCGCATATCAATGGACGTTATTAAAGACTTCTATGTGACTTTACAGAAAACTAGATAGCTAGGTTCCACCCGCTCTAGAAAGTATAAATTGTATTAGGAACCCTAGTCAGATAGAGCAATGTTCATTAAGCCAACAGAATGTAATGTGATTGACTTGCTCTCCAAACATGGCTTCCTATCTACATGTTTGTCTAAATAAATATAATTTTCAAATCTGGCTTCAACAGTCAAAATGTTACTGAAACCGTGAGTTTTGGGGTTACCCTTACATGTGTCAATAAACCGCTATCCTTACAGATGTTACTGTCCCTTCCATTTTACAGCACTGTTGAATGTTTTTGAGTTTATCCAAAGCACAATTTTCATTATGCATCTTTAGTTCTAAATTTCTATTAAACACGTGCTCTGTAGATATACCTTATTTACACCAAATCCTGCATTCCTATTTTTATGCTTGAAGCAAATTGTAACAAGTGTTGCTTTTCTTGCCTGTAGAGGCATTTACAATGAATCTCAAAGGAGCTCAGTTGACCCAGTGAGGAAGAACAATAGATTGCTCTGTTATCTCTATAATTATGCAGCTGATAGTGTTAAAGCTTTTGTTTATGCCTCTCTGTTGGCAATTGTTGATTATATTAAAAAATATGACCAGTTGGCACCTCCTCCCTGTTGTGCTTTCTAGAAATGAGAATGAATTTCTACAGTTCCAAGTCCTGAATATTTACAACCAAGCAAACCTTTTTCTAAAAATTCCCACAAACTACCTGCTTGTGGAACATGAATGATTGCATCAGAGCCCCGCAATGTCTTCCAATAATCATGGCATGTATGTAAAATAAAATATCTACCACTTCTAATTCTTCTCTAATGTTTAGCTAAAGAGCATCTGGGATGGAAAATTAATTTGTATAGTGATGGCATCTTTCCACATCTGCAGTCACTTGTGACTGTTGCCATGCTGTGTGATTACCAGACAGCTCAAAAATGTCAAACTTGGCCAGAAGTAATAACTATGTATGGTCAAATCTACTAGTGGTCTTGTCTAGAAATAGACAGCTCAGGCTTATGAGCCTGGGGCTCAGGCCTTGGGCTCCACCCTCCCAAGCAGCCCATGTGTTTTCAAGGGAGCAGCCAGAAAGGTGCATGTCTGCATGTAGAACGGAGTGAGGGCCGGAGTGGCAGGGAGCTGCAGGAAAGAGTGCCAGCAGAGGGACTAGAAGCTGAAGAAAAAAAAAACTACAATCTCTGCCCATCTTGATTTGACTAGTGGCGGAGACGCATATGTCAGGAGTGCGCTGGGGAGATTGAAGGGTTAATTCCTCTGAGACCACAGGAGCTTTACTTGATTTAACCACTTAAGCCCCGGAAGATTTTACCCCCTTCCTGACCAGGGCCTATTTTGTTGTTTTTTTTTTTAACGAGTAATGGCGGCGATCTGCGATTTTTTTTTTTTTTTTTTTTGCGGGACTGCGACATTGCGGCGGACAGATCAGACCCTTGACTGACATTTTTTACACTTTTGGGGTTACCAGTGACATTACTGCAGTAATCAGTGCTATACATATGCACTGTTACTGTAAAAATGACACTGGCAGTGAAGGAGTTAACTTTATTGGAGAGGGAGGGGTTAAGTGTGTCCCTAGGGGCGTGTTTCTAACTGTGATTGGCTGTGGCTACTAGTGTATGAACAGAGCTCAACGGTCCTACATAGTAGAACCGTGTGATCTCCATTCTTACACAGGGAAGAATGACAGGCGGCTTTGTTTACATTAGCCGCCTGCCTTTCTTCCGGTGTAACGGACGATCGCGAGTGGGGGGTCCGTGACCGCGCAGGAGTGGGAGCGCGCCTCCGGCGGCGCGCGCTCACTTCCTAGAGCCTCACAGGCTTGCGACGTAGTACTACGTCGCTTTGCCTGTGAGGGGCTGACCGCCGCAGTAAATAGTCGTGCGGCGGTCGGCAAGCGGTTAAAGAGGTTGTAAATGAAGAAGGACTTTTTTATCTTAATTCATTCTATGCATCAAGATAAAAAGCCTTCGATGTGCAGCAGCTCCTCAGCCCCCCTTATATTTACATGAGGTCCATCTAGATCCAGCGATGTTGCAGGAGTGTCTTGGCTGCCCGGGACTCCCCTCTTCATTGGCTGAGACAGCAGCGCAGTGCCATTGGCTCGTGCTGCTGTCAGTCAGCCAATGAGGAGAGAAAGGGGGTCGGGCCACAGCACTGTGTCTGAATCGACACAAGGAGCTGTGGCTTGGCTCCTGGTGCCGCTCATAGCAAGCTGCTTACTGTGGGGGCACTCAACAGGAGGGAGGGGCTAGGAGCACCAAAGAAGGACCCAAGAAGAGGAGGATCCAGGCTGCCTGGGCAAAACAACTTCACAGAGCAGGTAAGTATAACATGTTTGTTATTTTTAACTTAAAAAAACAAGACTTTAGTATCACTTTGAGCTGTACATGACTTCTCTTGAGAAAGAGGGTGATTTTAATCTTATAAGCAAGCACCTATTATACCTCGGGTGATGGTGGCTGCTGGTGACACTGTTTGTTGAGAAATTTCCCCATGAGCACTTTTCACAATCAATTTGGACTTTTTTATTTAAAATCGTTGTGGACTTTATGGGACTTATGTCTGTTTTTTTTAGTCACCTTTTCACTTGTTTTTATATTTAGCACAACACGTTTGTATATTGATTTTTTTTATGTGCTGTGGTTTATACTTCTGAATATAACAGTGTCATATAGATACCATTCACCTTTTGCATTAGAAGAGCATATAGACCAGCCTGTCCCAAACTTTTTACCATGGAGGAATCCTTAAAATAGTTTTCAAGTATCAGGGAACCCTGAGTGAAAAGAGTAAAGAATAGGGTTTATTTAAAGTGATTGTAAGGGATCACTTTATTATAAATGGCAAACACGCTATACTCACCTGCTCTGAGCAATTGTTTTGCACAGAGCAGCCCTGATCATCCTCTTCTGGGGTCCCCTCCTGGCACTCCTGGCTACTCCTGCCTCCTAGAACCCCCCTAGAAAGCAGCTTGCTGGGGAGGGTAAACATGTGGGCTCAATCCCAAGTTGCACTGTCTGCGTGTATTGACAGACACACAATGCAGCTTGGCCTCGCGCCCCAAACACACACACACACACACTCCCTCATCACTGGATTTGATTGAGAGCAGCAGGAGCCAATGGCTCTCTAAGCCCTGACTAAGTTCAGGGAGGAGGGAGAGAGAAAGAAGCACTGCTGCTCTCGGGCACAGCGTTGGACTGAGATTGAGCTCAGATAAGTATTTGGGGGGGGGGGGGGGGTTAGGGGAGAGTTGCACCTAAAAAGGTTTTTCACCTTAATGCAGAGAATGCTTTAAAGTAATTGTAAAGCTTTGAAAGTTTTTTCATGAAAATAACATACGGTACATGTCATACTTACCTGCCCTGTGCAATGGTTTTGCATAGAGCAACCCTGTCTGCACTTCTGACTCCTTCCCTCTGCCGAGTGCCCTGATTAGAAATCACTAATGGGGGCACACCTGTGGGCTAAATCCTGAGTTGGGCTGTTTGCATCCATTCAGACACACAGGTCGGCTCATGGTTAGGAAGTGTTTATCAGAGGATATGTGATGTATAGATACATGTAACATATGCATGTAATGGAAAAGCAACAATATTGTATACATTGCTTTTATGGTACTTTTTATGCTTAAGATGCAATAAAGACAAATGGATCATTTAAAAAAAAATAGTTTAATAATGTTGTAAGTTTAGTGTCTAAAAATTTCAAAAAAAGAGTTTTAAATATGTTTTTTGGTCTATTAAATATGCTGATACCCTCTAGAGCAGGGTTCTCCAAACTTTCTAAACAAAGGGCCAGTCTACTGTGCCTCAGACTTAAGGAAGGCTGGAGTGTGGCCAGTGGGAGTAAACAATGTCCCATCAATGGTATTAGGGGAATTTTTAGTGCCCCATCGTTGGTGTCAATGGGAGGAATAGTGCCCCATCATTAGAGCCAGTGGGAAGAATAGTGCCCCATCATTAGTGCCAGTGGGAGGAATAGTGCCCCATTATTAGTGCCAGTGGGAGGAATAGTGCCCCATCATTAGTGCCAGTGGGAAGAATAGTGCCCCATCATTAGTGCCAGTGGGAGGAATAGTGCCCCATTATTAGTGCCAGTGGGAGGAATAGTGCCCCATCATTAGTGCCAGTGGGAGGAATAGTGCCCCATTATTAGTGCCAGTGGGAGGAATAGTGCCCCATTATTAGTGCCAGTGGGAGGAATAGTGCTCCATCATTAGTGTCAGTGGGAGGAATAGTGCCCCATTATTAGTGTCAGTGGGAGGAATAGTGCCCCATCATTAGTGTCAGTGGGAGGAATAGTGCCCCATTATTAGTGCCAGTGGGAGGAATAGTGCCCCATTATTAGTGCCAGTGGGAGGAATAGTGCTCCATCATTAGTGTCAGTTGGAGAAATAGTGCTCCATCATTAGTATCAGTGGGAGGAATAGTGCCCCATCTTTAGTGTCAGTGGGAGGAATAGTGCCCCATTATTAGTGCCAGTGGGAGGAATAGTGCTCCATCATTAGTGTCAGTGGGAGGAATAGTGCCCCATTATTAGTGCCAGTGGGAGAAATAGTGCCCCATTATTAGTGCCAGTGGGAGGAATAGTGCTCCATCATTAGTGTCAGTGGGAGGAATAGTGCCCCATTATTAGTGCCAGTGGGAGAAATAGTGCCCCATCTTTAGTGTGAGTGGGAGGAATAGTGCTCCATTATTAGTGCCAGTGGGGGGAATAGTGCCCCATTATTAGTGCCAGTGGGAGAAATAGTGCCCCATCTTTAGTGTGAGTGGGAGGAATAGTGCCCCATTATTAGTGCCAGTGGGAGGAATAGTGCTCCATCATTAGTGTCAGTGGGAGGAATAGTGCCCCATTATTAGTGCCAGTGGGAGGAATAGTGCCCCATTATTAGTGCCAGTGGGAGGAATAGTGCTCCATCATTAGTGTCAGTGGGAGGAATAGTGCCCCATTATTAGTGTCAGTGGGAGGAATAGTGCCCCATCATTAGTGTCAGTGGGAGGAATAGTGCCCCATTATTAGTGCCAGTGGGAGGAATAGTGCCCCATTATTAGTGCCAGTGGGAGGAATAGTGCTCCATCATTAGTGTCAGTTGGAGAAATAGTGCTCCATCATTAGTATCAGTGGGAGGAATAGTGCCCCATCTTTAGTGTCAGTGGGAGGAATAGTGCCCCATTATTAGTGCCAGTGGGAGGAATAGTGCTCCATCATTAGTGTCAGTGGGAGGAATAGTGCCCCATTATTAGTGCCAGTGGGAGAAATAGTGCCCCATTATTAGTGCCAGTGGGAGGAATAGTGCTCCATCATTAGTGTCAGTGGGAGGAATAGTGCCCCATTATTAGTGCCAGTGGGAGAAATAGTGCCCCATCTTTAGTGTGAGTGGGAGGAATAGTGCTCCATTATTAGTGCCAGTGGGGGGAATAGTGCCCCATTATTAGTGCCAGTGGGAGAAATAGTGCCCCATCTTTAGTGTGAGTGGGAGGAATAGTGCCCCATTATTAGTGCCAGTGGGAGGAATAGTGCTCCATCATTAGTGTCAGTGGGAGGAATAGTGCCCCATTATTAGTGCCAGTGGGAGGAATAGTGCCCCATTATTAGTGCCAGTGGGAGGAATAGTGCTCCATCATTAGTGTCAGTGGGAGGAATAGTGCTCCATTATTAGTGCCAGTGGGGGGAATAGTGCCCCATTATTAGTGCCAGTGGGAGAAATAGTGCCCCATCTTTAGTGTGAGTGGGAGGAATAGTGCCCCATTATTAGTGCCAGTGGGAGGAATAGTGTCCATTCATTAGTGTCAGTGGGAGGAAAAGTGCCCCATTGTTGATGTCAGTGGGAAGAATAGTGTCCCATCATTAGTAGGAGAAATAGTGCCTATTTATTAGTGTCAGTGGGAGGAAAAGTGCCCCGTTGTTGGTGTCAGTGGGAAAAATAGTGCCCCAAGGGCCAGACAGAGGCAACCAAAGTCGCCCCAGGGCTGCAGTTTGCGGATTACTGTTCTAGATGATGATGCACTAAATTAATAACTTAAATGTAGGGAATTAGTAAAAAAAAAAAATAAACAATGGAGGTTCTAGCCTTTCCACTACTCTACTTAAAGTGTTGTTTTTGATGTCTGTGTCCCTCTTGAAGATTTCTCTTCACTTCCTGTGCTGTTTACACATCACTTGGACAGGAAGTAAGGGGATCTCTGCCCAGTGTGGCCACAGGGAGTAGTAAAAACTTACAGAAACTCTTTCTCGCTCTATACAAAAAATGTTTTGGTTGGAGTTACGCTTTAAAATTCCTATAGATTAATATTTAAGGTGACTGCTTAGTCTGTGGTTTTAGACCCCTGCCAAGCATTCCCAAGACATGATGGTGTTAGATTCAGTATACTGAACCAAACAGCTCACTTTTTATGTGTGACCATCAGACTTTGTATCACCTGTCCATCGTATGCATTGTTTGGTCCTTGATTACTGTTGCCTCCACCTTCAGCTTCCCCTGCCTAAAGAGCATCCTAAACATTAACAGAACACCCCAATAATAAAAGATATTTTCTTCCTTTTATATATCTGTGAACTGCAGAAAGAACTGTGCAATTTTAGGAAATTCAGATAATGTAATTTTAGCTAAAAACTGAAAATTCGGATCAACATGGCTCACTGCATTTCTCCAGATTTTGTGTCTCCTGCCTTGACCTTTGTGCGCACTCTTTTTGTTGTTTCTTGCTGCCTGGGTGCTGAAAAGATTCCTTCCCTGAGTGTTATCTTTTATATTTTGCTGTCTCTCTTGGGATGTACATCTCTCTTTTCTTCTTCATGTGCCTGTGTGCTGAATGTGGATATCTGTCGCTTTCGCTAAAACGTTTTCTGGTCCTTTGGCATATAAATATTTAGACATTGGTATGCCCTTTCAAGGTCATAGAACCACTCTTTATCTTTTTGCTTTTCCCTTTAGCTTTCTGTACACATTTTCATGAGCCAGTAACCCTTGCCTGTATTTTAAATCTGTGCTAGTCATGATTCCTATTGGTCTCAAACCCTTCTAATGGGTGCCAATAAAGATTTGTGCATGTAACTGAATTTTATATTTCTTTCTTTGAATACAAAAGGCAGGTCCAACCCATATGTGACCTAACTTTCATCCACTCAATGGGATGTCGTAATCCCAGAGCTTTTCTATCTATCTGTCTATCTATCTATCTATCTATCTATCTATCTATCTATCTATCTATCTATCTATCTATCTATCTATCTATCTATCTATCTATCTATCTATCTATCTATCTATCTATCTATCTATCTATCTATCTATCTCGTTAATTAGGTTGAAAAAAGACGACACAGGTCCATCTAGCTCAACCAATAAAAAAGAAAACACAAGCATACAATCCCATATACACAATGCTATACCCACAGTTGATCCAGAGAAAGGCAAAAAATCCCAGCAAAGCATGATCCAATTTGGTACAGCAGGAGCAACAATTCCTTTCTGATCCCCCGAGAGGCAATCCGATATTCCCTGGATCAACTTTACCTATAAATATTAGTAAAAGCTTCAACTCTCCTGGGAAGGCTGTTCACAAGGTTTATGAGTGTGTCTTATGGGAATGTTTGACCGTTTCTTCCAGAAGTGCATTTGTGACATCAGGCGCTGATGTGGACTAGAAGGTCTGGCTCACAGTCCCTGCTCTAATTGCTCCCAAAGGTGTTCTATCGGGGCAAGGTCAGGACTCTGTGCAATTCAGTCAAGCTCCTTCACCCCAAACTCACTCATCCATGACTTTATGGACCCTGCTTTGTGCACATGTTGGAACAGAAAGAGGCCATCCCCAAACTGTTGCCACAAAGTTCAGGGCATGAAATTGTCCAAAGTGTCTTGGTATGTTGACGCCTTAAGAGTTCCCTTCACTGGAACTAAGGGGCCAAGCCCAACCCCTGAATAAAAACCCCACACCATAATCCCCCCGCCACCAAATGATTTGGACCAGTGCTCAAAGCAAGGTCCATAAAGACATGGATGAGCGAGTTAGGGGTGGAGTAACTTGACTGGCCTTCAGAGTCCTGACCTCAACCCGATAGAACACATTTGGGAGGAATTAGAGCGGAGACTGTGAGCCAGGCCTTCTCGCCCACATCAGTGCCTGACCTCACAAGTGCGTTTCTGGAAGAATGGTCAAACATTCCCATAGACACACTCCGAAACCTTGTGGACAGCCTTCCCAGAAGAGTTGAAGCTTTTATAGCTGCAAAGGGTGGGCCAACTCAATATTAAACCTTATGAACTAAGACTGGGATGCCATTAAAGTTCATGTGCGTGTAAAGGCAAGTGTCCTAATACTTTTGGTAATATGGTGTATATTATACACATGCTCACACACCTGTCTATTGTGTTGCATTAATAAAATCCATTCATTTTGAATATCCTGCCATCCCCCCCCCCCCCCCCCCAGCAACACATGAAAAAGAAAAATCACCTTTTTTTCCCAACTGAAAACACAATGGAGTATAGACAGAGTTGTATAAAGTACTCGAAACCCATACTTGAGTAAAAGTACAAGTGCTCGATCAAAAAGTGACTTTAGTAGAAGTACTAAAGTATTGTACTTAAAGCGGAGTTCCACCCAAAAGTGGAACTTCTGCTTTAGGTGGTCCTAACCCCCTGACATGCCACATTTGGCATGTAATTTTTTTTGGGGGGGGGAGCGGGTACCTAGTTTTGACAGGTACCCGCTCCCACTTCCGCTCGGAGCGCCGCGGCGCCCGGAGCGGAAGTTCTCCTCTCCCCCTCCCTCTCTGCAATCTTCTGGGACATATCAGAGGTCCCAGAAGATTGCCGGCCAATCACGGCGCGCAGCGCGACTCGCGCATGCGCAGTGGGTACCCGGCTGTGAAGCCGCAAACTGTCACAGCCGGGTGCCCACAGCAGTGATTCCGGCGCCGAGGGAGATGATCGAGGCTTCGGGCGGCCGCATCGCTGGACCGTTGGACAGGTGAGTGAAATGGCTGGAACTTCGCTTTAAGTATTGCAAGTAGTTTTTTTAAAAATGTTGCTACTCAAGTACTGAAAGTAAAAGTACAAGTACTGTGTTATGTAGTTATTAACCGCTTGCCGACCGCCGCAAGTAAATTTACTGCGGCGGTCAGCCCCGGCCAGGCAGAGTGACGTTAATTAACGTCACTAGCCTGGGAGGGTCTGGGGAGCGAGCGCGCACCTGCGGAGGCGCGCTCCCGCGCGGTCACGGACCCCCCCGCGCGTGTGACTGGCGGACCCGATGTCCGCCGGTCACTCGGCGATCATCGGGGGAGAGGGAGAAAGTCAGGCGGCTTGTGTAAACAAGCCACCTGTCATTCTCCTCGGTGTAAAAACACTGATCAGACGGATCTACTATGTAGAACCGTTGATCAGAGTCCTTACAGCTCAAGCCACAGCCAATCACAGTAGAAAGCACGCCCCTAGGGACACACACAGCCCCTCCCTCCCAAATAAAGTTAACCCCTTCACTACCAGTGTATTTTTACAGTAACAGTGCATATGTATAGCACTGATTACTGTAGAAATGTCACTGGTAACCCCAAAAGTGTCAAAAATGTCAGTCAAGGGTCCGATCTGTCCGCCACAATGTCGCAGTAACGCAAAAAAAATCGCAGATCTCGGCCATTACGCGTTAAAAAAAAAAACAACAAAAATGACAAAAATCTTTCCCTTTGTTAGTAAACGCGATAACTTTTGCGCAAACCAATAAAAATACGCTTTTTGCATTTTTTTTTGGGGAATTTCATATAAAAAAATGTGAAAAATATTGTTATTATTGCAAAATTTACGCTATTTTTTTGTTTATAGCGCAAAAAGTAAAAAGCGCACAGGTGATCAAATACCACCAAAAGAAAGCTCTGTTTGTGGGAAAAAAAGGACGCCAAATTCGTTTAGGTACAGCGTCGCACGACCGCGCAATTGTCCGTTAAAGTCACGCAGTGCCGAATCGCAAAATACCCCCTGGTCGTTTAGCAGCCAAATCCTCCGGGGCTTAAGTGGTTAAAGAAAGAAGTCAAAAGTTTGAATATCATATTGGTTTTTATTATTTCAAATGCAGCTTTTATTTATACATACAGTAGCATTTATTTTCGTATGCGCTGATAATACACATGTTTTGAGCTTCATGAAACCTGCCATCTACTGTTCTGGCAGTGGTAATTTTTATAATTGTAACGAGTAACTATGCAGCACAAAAAAAAATATCGGAGTAGAAGTATTGAAATCATTGAAAAAATGTAGTGAAGTAAAAGTGGAAGTAGGAGAAAAAATTCTACTCTAGGAAAGTACAGATACCGCCTTTCGGTACTTAAGTACAGTAGTGAAGTAGTTCTACTTAGTTACTATACATCTCTGAGTATAGATGGCTCCCATCTGTGCGTATGTGGGCTGAAGCACACATGTATTTAGGTGTGTTTGCAGACTGCATTGCACTACCATCCAAAATGAAAGGCACCATAATGCACTGCACTGTGGATTGAGAAATACGGTGCATTTCAGCAATCTTTACATTTTGCTGCACATTACCTTAACGCATAGGTGTGAAGCTAAAACCATTTTTTAAGAATAGATATGTAAAACGTTGCGTGTGGGTTTCAAACAAGAATGTCTTTGTTATGACTTCGATGAAGACCAGATCACATTTTAGAAACAATTTAGGCAGAAATCCAGAACATTTTTAAGGGTTTGCAGAAAGTTTCTCATAATGACCATGTTTCCCATTATTCCATTGAGTGATTTTGTTCACAGCTCGATTCCCATCATGTGTTTAAAGAGTACATGCATGTAGTCTTCCAGGATCTCCTCCACCTCTTTTATCTCTCCTTGACTTTTATTTTTGACATAACAGCTTTAAAAATGTAATTGTTAGCACAGAGGCAATGTAGCTCTGGAGGTTATTGGGAGTCTTTGCCCACCTCTATATAAGGTCTTATATTGCCCAAGGCAAAGCTGCAGGCTTCCATTACTCAGTGTGCTAGACCTGGCTTGAGATGTAGTGAAAAAGATAGCCTGCACGAACAAAATGAATGTACAACCTCTCTCTCATTGCCAGGAAAAAGTCTCCTACTGTATAATTTAGGTCTGAAAATGCAATAAAAATATGAGGAACAAATTTCCATCAGCAAGATCCTCACTTCCTATAGAATTATTGCTTGTGGAAGTTCTGGTGTTATAAAATCTTGTGTTTGTTCCCGAAGATTCAGAATGTATATGTAAGAATGATTAATGGTGCTTCTAATGCAAACCTGCTTTAGGCTTTTCATAATAGTTTACAGGATCTTCTGTTTCCTTAGTTTGTTTTTCCAGTATCCTAGATTTGGCATTTGTAAGATCACAATCAGAATTGTTTCTTACTTGTACTTCAGTTGGTGGGCATGTCAGGGTTATAGGAATCCCCCCATGGGGTATGCTAAATATTTTTATCTAAGTCCATTGTAATCTATTGGTACGGTTTTGTTTGTTTGTGCGATTCAAATTATTCTGTATTTTCCCTATATCAGAGAGTTCGTAGAGATCAACTTCAGGTTAGCTGTCCTGGTGGTGCTAAGGTAGGTGTCTTGGTAATTAGGCAGGGTAGAAATGATTGCTTTCAGTTCCTAATAAACATTATTATTTTCTTGTTATCTAAAAGGCCAGTTTTATTATATAACTGAATAAATAAAAATAGTGCAGTACAGTCAAAACCAGGGGTATCCTATAGATAGAAAGTGCTGGGCAGAACAACTACAGGTATATCACCCCATGCTTTGATATACAAACAATATATCAATATAAACAATATTAAAACAATAACATTTTAAATGAGAAAAAAATACTAGGCAGACAGTCTGCCAGTAGGTCTGCTACTGTATATGACCAAAATTGTTAATATATAAATATATATATGTGCATACTATATATATATATATATATATATATATATATATACAATGTGTGTGTATAATAAAAAAATAAAATAAATGTGTGTATGTACGTATGTATGTATGTATGTATGTGTATATGTATATATATATATATATATATATATATATTGTGACAGGAGGTCAGGTAAATCTGTAAAATAAATGTGTGTATGTACGTATGTATGTATGTATGTGTATATGTGTATATATATATATATTGTGACAGGAGGTCAGGTAAATCTGTGGATGTTGTCACAGACAGGAGATACACTTCTGCTTGGGTTAGACAATTCACCAATTACTATAGGGTGTCGGCTGCAAAGGCAGCAGGAAGGTGTAAAGAAGTTGAAAACCATTCAGCTGTTCGGAATGAGGAAGTTAAGGCCTCTATAATTTGTCCAAAGGAAGTCTATCGATTGCTGCCTCCCGACGCTGTGTGAGCTGGGGAGAGGAGGGGACAGTCAGATGTGTGCCTCCCGACGCTGAGTGAGCATGGGAGAAGGATTGCTGCCTCCTGACGCTGTGTGAGCTGGGGAGAGGAGGACAGTCAGATGAATGCCCCCTGAAGCTGTGTGAGCATGGGGAAGACCTCCTGGAGCTATGTGCGCTGAGGAGGGTAAAAAGTGTGAAGACTTCTCAAGGTGAGAAAATGAACTATTTCTATGTGAAGAGTGTGAAGAGAAAAACCAATGGATGTTTTCTATGTGAAAGGAAAGTCCAATGAACATGTGCTGTGTGAAGAGAAAAGGGACATGTTCAATGTGAAGAGAAAAGGGACATGTTCAATGTGAAGAGAAAAGGGACATGTTCAATGGACATTTGTTGTGTGAAGAGATAAAACATGGACTATTGAGAGTCTGCTGTATGATCAGCCAAGTCTGCCCAACAGTAGGTTGGGGACAGACTTTATTAGATAGGTTCCTGTGTGTGAGAAGGTAGCCGCCCACAGTGGCAAGGATTTATTTTGTGTTTTATTTTTATTTTGATGTTTTTGAGGCTTGCACTTGTGTTAAGAAAATTGCAAGAATAAAACCTTACACTGTTGTTTGCAACCACTTCTCGGCTATCTCCCTGTGTAACTAACCCCCCCAAGGGGTCATCCACACCCGCCACCGAGCTAATCCCTCACAATATATATATATATATATATATATATATATATATATATATATATATATATATATATACATATTTTAAATTACCTTCCAGTTCAAGTATTTTAGACATTAGTGATTTAAATGTGATCAACTTATTGCAATCTCAGTTTGTCCTGATGCTTTAAAAACTTTTGTATGCAATTCATGGGGTATCCACACTTTTTTTTATTTATATGTAGGCTATGCTTTTTGTACAAAGCAACTATGTCACTAATATAAAAATAGCCTGCAGCAGCCTCTAAGCCCTTTTTTAATCACATAGACCTCCAGGTGGGTTATGCCATAATGTACTTTTATGCATTGCATATTAGCACATTATGGCAGTTATTAGGACCTCTATTGCTGTGTTGTCACCACTCCCATTGTTCCATCTTCACCTGTGTTCCATCTCTTCGGCCGCTTCAATGGCTGGGATGCAATGATGTCACTCCCACGCATGCACAAAGGAGTCACATCACTACAACACAGTTGGGTGCTGTAAATGTACGCAGAGTTATGCATGTGAGGGGCCAGATAGTCTCTGCTGTCATAAAAATGCTAGTTGTCAGCAATTTTTAAAAATTGACAGGCATCAAAGGCAGTGCATTAAGGACAGCCCATTTATTTTAAAAGGGCCGCCAAAACATCACAATACATAAAAAGCTGATTTGCTCAGTTTGCTGCTTCATCCCACACTCCAGCCCTGCTGTAGAGCAACTGCAAGAGACTTGATACATAATCAAATTGAGGTACAGTACTTACGCTGCTTGCATGAAAATGGTATTCCTGAGTCTTTTATATCTGCCTAGAGTTCATTATTAAACATAAAAGTGTAGTGTATTTACAGCAAGCACATACTGTTTTGGAACTTCTTTTGGGCAACAAGTGTCCCGCGATTCTGTTTGCATGATTTTACCGCAATTTGTCGACAATCACAGCAAAATTGCACCTCAATTTGAGTACCATTGAAAATAACAGGGGTCGCAAGGGCGTCCCGCAACTTGCAGCGATTCTGTCTGCGATCCGGAACGCCATAGTATGAACGAAGCCTAATAATAGTTAGTTACTAATCTGAATTAGACACCTCGTGAGAGACATCGGTGGAATCTGCGTTAAGCCACACATCCCAAACCTTGACAAATTTCTTAGGGAAATCTCTAAAAGTATACGTAAAAGCTAAAGAACCAAGTTAGCTAGGAACTTCCAGAACTCCAAAGTGGGTGTCACAGTAGATTTCCACTTCAGGGCTATTGCTTTTCTGGCATAAAACAGGAGACCCAAGAGGGTCCTGATCGCCCTAGTGGGAGCTAATGGATTAACTAGGCCTAATATGCAGATGTCCATCTTCATTGGGATCTGAACACAGTAGTTAAATTCAAGATAAATCATAAAAGGTCAGCCCAAAACCTTTGTATCTGAGAGGAATTTCAGAAATATATGAGCATAATCGGCTGAATCAGCCATACATCTCCAACAGTTAGATGAGGCAAAGGGATATCTTTTAAATAACCACTGAGCAATAGGATATACACAATTTTAAACAGTATCACTCTGTCCCTGGCAGACGCTAACTGGAGCAATCTGTACTTAACATTTCCTCCCATCCAGTTGCAACACCTCCACCTGCTATGTAGAATGTAAGATTTCCAAGCAGTCATGGATGGAGGGTAGTAAAGCCTTATAAATATTAGGTAGAGGCTTGGTTAAAAAGCATCCCACAGAAGAGATTCCAGCCTAGAGGAGGCAAGAGACACGATCGACATGCCAAATTGAGAATAGTATGTATGACAGAGCTGCAGGTACTGAAACAGGTAGGAGTTAGGAAGGCCACATTGCTGTTACAGATTATGCACATACTGTATTTTGAGTCATTGCTGCTGTGTTCCCCTTAAAGTAAAGTTTTTAATGTAAATTTTTACATTTTTTTTAAAGCCGCTCTTGTTAGCTGCTTAGCAACTGTTAAGATAAAATATTAGCCTTAAAGGAGGTGCGTTGTTTTTAGCAAGTCTGTCCACTTATAGACTTGTATGGTGAGAATGAGCAGTAAAGAAAAACCACAGTGTAAGCACTGAAAAACAAGAAGGAAAGCCTGTATGTGAATTGAGCATATATGGCAACCCCTATGTACATCTATAATTACAAATTCTACAGAGAAACAGGGTTTTCAGTGCATTTACAGTTATTAAAAGCGTTATTTAGGCCCTATTTATACCTTTCAGTCTTGTCCATTGGGTTACTATCACATTTTTTCTGTTAGGGGGTAATATTATTGTATGTTAGATGTTAAGGTAGCCCTTCTTTGCACAGTTTTCAGAAACACCGTTTACCACAATACACAGTATAGCACTGCAACACATGTTCCCTTTGGGATATAATTAAAGAATGGCACTGAAACCTACTAATGCATATATGGTGCATTAACTTGGGTTGAGGTAAATGCAGTGTGTGAATGGGCTCTTACATCAAGCTGTTACATAGTTTCATAGTAGTTGAGGTCGAAATAAAGACAATAGTCCATCCAGTTCAACCTGTGTAGGTGTGTGTGGTCGTAATCATCTCTCATACCCCTTAATGTTCTGATCCTTGAGATGTATGTCCAAGAGTCTTTTGAAAGTAGCCATACTTCCCGCAGAAACTACCTCTTGTGGTAGAGAATTCCACAATCTTGAAGCCCTAACAGTAAAGAGCCCCCTGCGTTGCCTGAGGTTAAAACGCTTGTCCTCTAATCACATTGTATGTCCCCGCGTCCTCATGCAATCCTTGCGACTGAATAGCTTTTTTTCTATGCTGAGATCTCCATTGAGGTATTTGTAAATTGCTATCATGTCCCCTCTCAAGCGTCTCTTCTCCAGGGATAATAAATTAAGCGATTGTAGACGCTCTTCATAGGTAAGGTCCTCCAATCCCCTAATTAGTTTAGTTGCCCTTCTCTGGACTCTCTCCAGCTCCAACACATCTTTCCTAAAGACTGGCGACCAGAACTGGACAGAATACTCCAGATGCGGTCGGACCAGAGTTTTATAAAGTGGTAGGATTATAGTTTTATATCTGGAATACATCCCCTTCTTTATGCATACTAATATTCTGCCGGCTTTGGCAGCTGCCGCTTGACATTGCATGCTATTGCCTAGTCTATCCTCTACCAAGACTCCCAAGTCTTTCTCCATGTTTGATTCCCCCAAAGGTTCCCCCCCCTAAAGTGTATTGTGCTTTTATGTTTTTAGTCCCCAAGTGCAAAACCTTACACTTCTCCACATTAAACCTCATTTGCCATGTCGTTGCCCACTCTGTTATTTTGTTCAGGTCATTCTGTAAGATATCTGCCTCCTGCTGTGCAGTTATTGCCCTGCCCAATTGTGTGTCCTCTGCAAAAACTGATATAGAACTAAAGATCCCATCCTCAATGCTGTTTATGAATAAATTGAACAAGGTTGGTCCCAGGACTGAGCCTTGGGGGACTCCAGTTACAACCCCAGACCAGTCTAAGTATGCGCTATTTATTACCACCCTTTGGACAAGCCCTTTTAGCCAGTTCTGTATCCAAGAGCAAACCTTGTGGTCAATGCCTGCAGACCTAATTTTAAAAAATTAGGCGCTTGTGGGGAACTGTATCAAACGTCTTAGCGAAATCCAGGTACACCACATCCACTGGTCTCCCCCTATCTAGCTCACAGCTCACCGCCTCGTAGAACGTTAACAGATTGGTTTGACAAGAATGCCCATTTGTAAACCCATGCTGATTACTGCTGATGATGCTGTTGTCTTTAGCAAACTCTACGATATAGTCCTTTATCATCCCCTCCAGAAGCTTACATACTATTGATGTCAGGCTGACTGGCCTAGAATTTCCCAGGACATGCCTCTGCCCTTTTTTGAATATCGGTATCATGTTAGCTTTCCTCCAATCCTATGGTACATTTCCTGTCGTAATACTGTCAGCAAAGATCAGGAACAGTGGTCTAGATATAGTTTTACTAAGTTCTTTGAGTACTCTCGGATGTACGCCATCCGGGCCTGGTGATTTATTTGTGTTAATTTTATCCAGCCTTTCCCTGATTTCACCCTCTATTAGCCATAGCGGCAAATCCTGTGAAGTACTGCTAACCATACAGTCATGGTCAGTGTACCCCTCCTTTTTCTGTGTAAAGACTGAGGAGAAAAAAGCATTAAGCACGGTTGCCTTTTCAGTGTCCTCTATAACCATCCTCCCCTCATTGTTAATTATGTGTGCAACATGCTCTACCCTAGTTTTTTTGCTGTTGATATATTTAAAGAATTTCTTAGGGTTCTTTTTACTATCCTCCGCTATTTGTCTCTCAAAGTTGACTTTAGCCATTTTGATTTCGTATTTACTTTTCTTATTTGCCTCCTTGTATTGCTGGGAAGCCAATAATGTGCTCTCCGATTTATATTTCTTAAAGGCCATTTTTTTCCCCCTAATAAGTTTTTTAACATTACGGTTTTGCCAGCCAGGTTTGGCTTTGTCTCTTCTAAATTTATTTCCCATAGGAATGCACTGTGAGATGCATTTGTTTAATATGTTCCTAAAGCATTCCCATTTTTCCTCTGTGGTCAGTGTTCCTAGGGTTTGGTCCCAGTTTACCCTTTCCATAATCGAGCACAATTTGGGAAAGTTTGCCCTTCTGAAGTTTAGGGTACTTATGTTCCCCTCTTGCCTTATTATATTGTTATTTACGCTAAATGTGATCATCCTGTGATCGCTAGAGCCCAGGTTGTCCTGGACTCCTACATCTGAGATTAGGTCTGAGTCATTAGTTATCAATAGATCCAGCACTGCATTTTCTCTAGTAGGAGAAACCACCAACTGAGACATGTAGTTGTCCTGTAAGGTTTCCATGAAGAGACGCGCCTTCTGTGAGTGTGTAGTCCCCTCTTCCCAGTCAATGTCGGGATAATTGAAGTCCCCTAAAATGATGACTGATCCCAGCTTTGCCACTTTACTCAACAGTGATATAAATTCTAGCTCTACCTCCTCCCTTTGGTTGGGTGGCCTATAAAAACTCCCCGCAATTACTGTTCCCTTTACTTCTTTCCAATGGAGTTCTACCCACACTGATTCTAACTCCGTACTCATCCCTTCCATAATATCACTCCTCTCTACCACCCTTACATTATTCTTGACATAGAGACATACCCCTCCCCCTCTTTTTCCTACCCTGTCCTTCCGTTACACAGAATACCCTTGGATATTGGCCAGCCAGTCATGTGAGGGGTCGAACCAAGTTTCTATTATTCCCACAAGGTCTATGTCCTCCTCATGTACTATCATTTACAACTCATCCATTTTATTAGCTAGGCTCCTGGCATTTGCATATACAACCCTTCTTAGATTTGTGGAAGTTGATAGTGAATGGTGCTTATTTTTATTCCTGTTCGGTCTGAGGTTGGCTCGCACAGACCCCCCAAGTGACGTTTTGGATCTTCTGTTGCTGCTGACCCTAATAATACCTTCTGTCCATTGCTCCCTCCCTCCTGACTCTACTTCGGAGCCCCCCCCGTCTCCTAGTTTAAAAGCCCCTCCAACTTGGTGGCCATCTTTCTCCCTAAAAGAGCTGTACCGCCCCCATTAAAGTGCAGCCCGTCCTTACTAAAGAGTCGGTAGCCGACTGAGAAGTCAGCCCAGTTCTCCAGGAACCCGAACGCCTCCTTCCTACACCAGTTCCTCAGCCTTTTCTTATGTTCCCTAATCTCCTTCTGCCTCTCTGGTGTGGCTCACCAGGCAGTATTTCAGAGAAAACCACCTTGGAGGTCCTATTCCTCAATCTATTCCCTAAGTCCCTGAAATCGTTCTTTAGGATCCTCCACCTTCCTCTTTCTTGGTCATTGGTGCCCACATGCACCATGACCGCTGGGTCGTCCCCAGCCCGCCCACTAATCTGTCTACCCGATCCGCGATGTGCCGAACTCAAGCGCCTGGTGAACAACATACTGTTCGGCTACCACAATCGTTTTGACAGATTGCCCTCTCTGTCCTCTTGATAATTGAGTCTCCCACTACCACAACCTGTCTAACCTTTCCTGAGTCTCGGCCCCCTCCTTCCTGGAGGCGCCGCACTGCCACCCCTGAATTGATATCCCCATCAACATGCAACTTGGAAAATTTGTTAGGGTGTACCAACTCAGGACTGGCCTCCCTGGCATTCTTCCCTCTACCCTTCCTAACAGTCACAGTTCTTGCTTACTTTTACTCTTATTTTCCTATTAAAAAGTTTTTTTTTGGCTGTTACTATATAACCCAGAATGTTGAAATTACACAGTGTCCATTGTATATTTTTACATAGCTCTGCCCAAAGTACAAAAATATTTTTTGGTTTTAGGCACAGCTCCATTAATTTTTGGTAATGGAAATCATGTTCCCTTTTTCTCCCAATTGCATTCAAGAGAACCTATGATTTTGCTCTTACACATTTAACTTGTTTATGAATGATAGAATGTGGGGTAATAACTCTACTGTGTCTGTATTGCAGATGACACTATGGTATTTAGTGCAATTATAACTGGACATGGCAAATGAGGTTAACCATCAATAAATGTCAAGTTATTCATTTCCAGGCAGAAAATGTGCATTCAGCATAGGTGAAATTATGTGAATGAGTGATGAGGGATCTGAGTGTCCTTGCAGATCGTAGATCCAATAATGGAAGGGAGTGCCAATGTACAGCTTTTAAGGCCAGGATAATGCTCTGTTCTATTAAAAGAGGCAGAGCCTTAAGGTACTTTTTCCCAGAACAAAGCATTAGTTGGCTTCATCTTAAATATGCAGTTCAGTTTTGAGCACCAAGTCATAAAAAAGGAAGATCTAGGAATGGAAAGGTGCAGAAAAGGGCAACTAAATTAATAAGGGACATAAAGGACCCCCGCTATGAGGAAAGACTAATGGAACTAAATTTATTCCGTTTGGAGAACAGTTTATTAAGGCAGAATATAACCATCTTATATAAGAGGTCAGTGTAGAACAATATTAGTAGAAAGCTCTTCATTTTAAAAGTCACTACTGAGGATAAGAGGGTGCCTCCTGCAGATAGAAGAAATAAAGTTTAATTTCCATCTGTGGAAAGCATCCTTTACAGTCAGAGCTATGAAAATGTGAATTAGTCCTCCACAGGAATCTGGTTTCTGCAAATACAGTAGATTGTTTTAAAAAAAAGTTTCAGAAAAGGTAGATGTTCCTCCAAAAAGTACGTAACTAATTAAATGTAAATAGTCACTTTTTACTGTATCTGTATGGAGAAGAATATATATAGGTTTTTCAACCTAAATAATTAATTTGTTGCTGTGAGCATAGTTTTCTTCCGATTCAGATCTAAAGCTAAATTCCAGGTATGATCTTAATTGCTTATTTACATTGGTCCATCTTGGGTTAAGGTAACTATGCTTATTTCATGAATGAGGGACCGCTGTGGAAGCTGACATTTACTGTAGTAGTCACCCTAACTACAGTGCACACTGCAATGCTCTGGGTCCTTTGCTGAACGTGATGTCACTGGACCTCCTATTCACTTCATCCAATCAGAGAACAGCTTGTAATAATTGAAAAAAAATGTAAGATGTTTTGTGAATGGTGGTGATACCGAGCAAACGACTCCCTGTGGTCAGTATGGGGTAGGGCAGACGTTCAGTAGAGGACTCAGATTCCAGTGATCATCATAGTAGCACAGACTATTACAGTGATCTCCAGCTTCCACAGCGGTCACCTCAGCTACAGTGCCTTGCAAAAGTATTCGCCCCCTTGAACTTTTGCCTCATTTCAGGCTTCAAACATAAAGATATAAAACTGTAATTTTTTGTGAAGAATCAACAACAAGTGGGACACAATCATGACGTGGAACGAAATTTGTTGGATATTTCAAAGTTTTTTAACAAATAAAAAACTGAAAAATTGGGCGTGCAAAATTATTCAGCTCCCTTAAGTTAATACTTTGTAGCGCCCCCTTTTGCTGCGATTACAGCTGTAAGTCGCTTGAGGTATGTCTCTATCAGTTTTGCACATCGAGAGACTGAAATTTTTGCCCATTCCTCCTTGCAAAACAACTCGAGCTCAGTGAGGTTGGATGGAGAGCGTTTGTGAACAGCAGTTTTCAGTTCTTTCCACAGATTCTTGATTGGATTCAGATCTGGACTTTGACTTGGCCATTCTAACACCTGGATATGTTTATTTGTGAACCATTCCATTGTAGATTTTGCTTTATGTTTTGGATCATTGTCTTGTTGGAAGACAAATCTCTGTCCCAGTCTCAGGTCTTTTGCAGACTCCATCAGGTTTTCTTCCAGAATCGTCCTGTATTTGGCTCCATCCATCTTCCCATCAATTTTAACCATCTTCCCTGTCCCTGCTGAAGAAAAGCAGGCCCAAACCATGATGCTGCCACCACCATGTTTGACAGTGGGGATGGTGTGTTCAGGGTGATGAGCTGTGTTGCTTTTACGCCAAACATAACGTTTTGCATTGTTGCCAAAAAGTTTGATTTTGGTTTCATCTGACCAGAGCACCTTCTTCCACATGTTTGGTGTGTCTCCCAGGTGGCTTGCGGCAAACTTTAAACAACACTTTTTATGAATATCTTTAAGAAATGGCTTTCTTCTTGCCACTCTTCCATAAAGGCCCGATTTGTGCAGTATGCTGATTGTTGTCCTATGGACAGAGTCTTGCAGTGGTCTGATACTCCTTCCATTTCAATATTATCGCTTGCACAATGCTCCTTGGGATGTTTAAAGCTTGGGAAATCTTTTTATATCCAAATCCGGCTTTAAACTTCTCCACAACAGTATCTCGGATCTGCCTGGTGTGTTCCATGTTCTTCATGATGCTCTCTGCGCTTTAAACGGACCTCTGAGACTATCACAGTGCAGGTACATTTACACAGAGACTTGATTACACACAGGTGGATTCTATTTATCATGATTATTCATTTAGGTCAACATTGGATCATTCAGAGATCCTCACTGAACTTCTGGAGAGAGTTTGCTGCACTGAAAGTAAAGGGGCTGAATAATTTTTCACGCCCAATTTTTTAGTTTTTTATTTGTTAAAGTTTGAAATATCCAATAAATTTCGCTCCACTTCATGATTGTGTCCCACTTGTTGTTGATTCTTCAAAAAAAATTACAGTTTTATATCTTTATGTTTGAAGCCTGAAATGTGGCAAAAGGTCAAAGTTCAAGGGGCCGAATACTTTCGCAAGGCACTGTATTAAGTTGTATAAATGCTTACTTACATTAGTCCAGCTTGGACCAATATAAATATGCATATCTCATAGCTGAGGGACTATGCAATTATGATTATACATGGGCAGCACAGTGGCTAAGTGGTTAGAGTTTCCACCTACTAGCACTAGGGTCGTTGGTTCCAATCCCAGCCACGACACTACCTGCACAGAGTTTTCATGTTCTCTGTACCTGCGTAGATTTCCTCCCACACTCCAAATACATGCTGGTAGGTTAATTGGCTCCTGTCTAAATTGGCCCTAGTATGTGTATGTATGAATGTGAGGTAGGGACCTCAGATTGTAAGTTCCTTGAGGGCAGGGATTGGTGTGAATGTATAATAAAAGTGCTGCATAAATTGATGGCGCTATGTAAGTACTTTCAATAATAAAAAATACTCAGAGTTCATCCTTAAAGTGGAACTTCACTCTCCCAATCAACATTGATTATTTTTAATCCTCATGCTACTAGTAAATAGATAGGAAAATATATAATATCTACTTGTTTTAAACTTTTATTTTGCATTTCTTCAGTTACTTCCTGGTTTCATGCCTAGGCAAATGATGCCATACATCTCAGGAGTCTTCAGGAGGGGAGGAGGGGTTTTCACAGCTCGGCACATTCTCCTGCATGTGTACTTGAGCTAAGGGCAGGAAGTAAATGCTACATAAATCATCTGGCCTTACTCAAGATGGCCACGGCCAGAAATGCTGCAGGGTGTTTTCAAAATGATTTCTTACAAAAATAAAACAGGGAGTCATGGATGGGGGGAGTTTGCTTTGGATATTAAAAATGAATTAAATAGTGTTTTTGGTTTGTGGTGTTTAGATGTAGTGAATGCAGGAATTGTGTTTTTGTTTACGAGAAAATATACAGTATCTTGCAAAAGTGAGTACACCCCTCGCATTTTTGTAAATATTTTATTATATCTTTTCATGCGACAATACTGAAGAAATGTCACTTTGCTACAATGTAAAGTAGTGAGTGTACAGCTTGTATAACATTGTAAGTTTGCTGCCCCCTCGTAATAGCTCAACACACAGCCATTAATGTCTAAACCACTGGCAACAAAAGTGAGTACACCCCTATGTAAACATGTCCAAATTGGGCCCAACTAGCCATTTTCTCTCTCCGGTGTCATGTGACTCATTAGTGTTAGAAGGTTTCAGGTGTGAAAGGGGAGAAGGTGTGTTAAATTTGGTGTTATCGCTTTCACTCTATAATACTGGTCACTGGAAGTTCAACATGGCACCTCATGGCAAAGAACTCTCTGAGGATCTGAAAAAAAGAATTCCTGTTCTACATAAAGATGGCCTAAGCCAGGCATATGCAAACTGTGGCCCTCCAGCTGTTACAAAACTCCAAGTCCTATCATGCCTCTGTCTCTGGTTGTATTGCTTGTGGGTGGCAGAGTCTTGCTATGCTTCATGGGACTTGTAGTTCTGCAACAGCTGGAGGGCCACAGTTTGCATATCCCTGGCCTAGGCTATAAGAAGATTGCCAAGACCCTGAAACTGAGCTGCAGCATGGTGGCCAAGACCATACAGCAGTTTTAACAGGACATGTTCCACTCAGAACAGACCTCGCCATGGTCGACCAAAGAAGTTTAGTGCACATGCTCAGTGTCATATACAGAGGTTGTCTTTGAGAAATAAACGTATGAGTGCTGCCGGCATTGCTAAAGAGGTTGAAGGGGTGGGGGGGGGTCAGCCTCTCAGTGCTCAGACCATACGCTGCACACTGCATGAAATTGGTCTGCATGGCTATTGTCTCTGAAGGAAGCCTCTTCTAAAGATGTTGCACAAGAAAGCCCGCAAACAGTTTGCTGAAAACAAGCAGACTAAGGACAAAGATTACAGGAATAATGTCCTGTGGTCTGATGAGACCAAGATAAACTTATTTGGTTTAGATGTTGTCAAGCGTGTGTGGCGGCAACCAGGTGAGGAGTCCAAAGACAAGCATGGTGGTGGGAGTGTCATGGTCTGGGGCTGCATGAGTGCTGCCAGCACAGGGGAGCTACAGTTCATTGAGGGAGCCATGAATGCCAACATGTACTGTGACAAATTGAAGCAGAGCATGATCCCCTCCCTTCAGAGACTGGGCAGCAGGGCAGTATTCCAACATGATAACAACCCCAAATACACCTCCAAGACGACCACTGCCTTGCTAAAGAATCTGAGGGTAAAGGTGATAGATTAGCCAAGCATGTCCCCAGACCTAAACCCTATTGAGCATCTGTGGGGCATCCTCAAATGAAAGGTGGAGGAGTGCAAGATCTCTAACATCCATCAGCTCCAAGATGTCATCATGGAGGAGTGGAAGAGGACTCCAGTGGCAACCTGTGAAGCTCTGGTGAACTCCATGCCCAAGAGGGTTAAGGCAGTGCTAGAAAATAATGGTGGCCACACAAAATAATTACACTTTGGGCCCAATGTGGGCATTTCTACTTAGGGGTGTACTCACTTTTGTTGCCATCTGTTTAGACATTAATGGCTGTGTGTTGAGTTATTTTAAAGGGACAGCAAATTTACACTGTTATACAAGCTGTACACTCACTGCTGTACATTGTAGCAAGGTGGCATTTCTTCAGTGGTGTCACATGAAAAGATATAATAAAATATTTACAAAAACGTGAGAGGTGTACTCACTTTTGTGAGAAACTGTAGATGTACAATACAAAGAAGTGGTAAGTAGAGATTGCCTGACAGCTATGTAGACACATTATTTCCCAAATTTGTGTCCAAAGAGGTAAATTATCCAATTTTCTGTACACCCATGCCACAAAATCTACTGTACTGTAAAACTACATTTATTTATAATGAAGGTTTGCTAGAAATGGAATGCAACATCATATGTTCAGTAACCATATTTACATGTTGCATTGCACATCATAATATTCACTAAATATATATATTTTTTTACAAATCCTTTAGTAATGTCTTCTTTTTTTTTATGGTATAAATGTCATTTATTACTCATTTGTTCTTTGTTGTTCTCCTGTCTGCATAGTAGCTGTTACATAAATATGCATAGAAATAACTGATGATGCTAATGCAGTTATGCCAATTTGCTGCATTTTCATCCCTTTAAAAATGATTTGTTTTCTTATTAATCTCTGTGTGATATTGCATAGTGAGCATAACAAAGGATTATTTAGAATACTTGTGTTACCATCTGTCCACTTCCAAAGTAGCAGTGGTGTAGCTAGAGAAGTCCAAATGACAAAAATGTCCGGTTTTGGATTTCCACACCCTTACAATTCCAGGGACAACCGTTTCTGTGACCGGAGTTAAGAAGGATTCTGGCCAGTGAGAAAACTCCCATAAAAACCAGACAAATGTGTTGTTCTAACCCTCCTTCATACTATCTAAAACAAAGTAGTTTGAATTGGAGTATGACTTTAGGTTTTCATGAGGAGCATCTATGATAAACGTCTGATGTCGGACACCACCTGAGGAGTGAGGTACAGTATCTACTCTCTACTCTCTGGGTTAGCAGTTTTTAGCGGTAACTATAAGAGTTGACCTAATATCCATTCTCTGATTAGTCATAATGGCATTGCATTGTGTTCACTTTATGTTTGACTGGTTAGTTCACCTTTTAAAATAATACTCAGTGCAGTCCATGAATACTATTCCATAATTTTAAACATTCCCATTTATGCTTCTCCGATACCTGTAGGCCATTTGTGTACAAAGAGAAGCTGCCCCAAGCATTTCTGATTTTGTTCACAGCTCCATCCTGTCTTCCTCTCTAGGACAGACCAGCCATTAGGGTGGGTTCCCTCTAGCATTACAATAGAGAGTGCCATCCTTCTTCCCAGCCCTGCACATGTGTATTGTGCTCTATGGTGAGCTCATTGGCTGCAATGGGAAAGAGAGAGCGCTGCAGCCACTGAGGTCAACTGCGGCCACAAGAGATAGCTCTGCGCATGTGCTCCTATTGGTCTTTCAATGTATTGGGTGGCCCCACTTGGGGCAGGAAGCGGAGGGGGCATAGCAGGTAGCAGCTTCTATCGTGATGTTCTATGTACATCTCTTGTGAAACTTCAGCTACCTTAAGTTCTGGATTTACTAATGCAGGGCTCGACAAACCCCGGGCGCCAGGTCGCATTTGCGACTAGAATTAGCGACCTGGCGCCTGGGGTGCCCTGCAGGAGGTGTCCTGTCCCTTTTGTGCCCCCCCTCCTCCTCGAGTGCACGGACTTCTGTGCCGTCCGAAAATTGAGGCCCCGGCTTTTCGGCCTTCTTCTGTGAGATGAGGCTTCCAATAGGGAACTGGCGTCCTCTTGTGGTGGCCGGTAGTAATGACTGTTTCCACTGCCTGTTAATGGGAACAGATGAGAGGGAAGTTTTTTTGCAGGTTTCATCTCCCTGGAGTGTAGTTATTATTATTAATTTATTTTTTAAATTAAAAAAAAAATAATAATAATAATAATTTTTTCTTTTTTTTTAATTACAAAAAAATAATTATCTTTCTTTTTTTCAATTATTATTATTATTATTATTGTTAATAAAAAAAAAAAAAAATATATATATATATATATATATATATATATATATATATATTCTTTCTTCTTTTTTTTTCCTCATCGCCATGCCACAGCCGAAGGCCCCTTTCACACGGGCTGTCTGATCAGGTCCGCCTGTCAGTTTTTCAGGCAGACCTGATCGGACCCTTCATTCTCCTCTATGAAGCAGTAATCTGCCGCCATCTGATCCTGTCCGCCAAAAACAGATGGATGGTGGTTCTATTTTCTATCCACCCCGTGGATCGGATCAGATGGCATCAGATGGAAAGAGACAGACAGTCTGTTTCCATCCAATTGCGCTATAGAGGAGAGTGGGGTTCTAGTCATATTTATTATGTGTAAATTTAGTGTCCGTTTTACTAAATAAAGCTTGGTTGTTAGTTTAAAAAAAAAAAAAAAAAAAAAAAAACCTGGCTCCTAACTTTTTTAGCTGGCTCCTAGATTTCAGGCAAATTTGTCAAGCCCTGTACTAATGCATTTAATATGTAGCTGTCATTGGTGTTTAGCCTTGATTTAAATTGCCTGGGTTTGTGACAAGTTTATCTAAATTGATTAGTAAAGGGGTTGGGCCATCCTAAGAAGCTATGTCACCACTGAGACTCTTTAGTTGTTGTACATGTAAGCACCTGTGTTTTTATAATTGCATTTTCACTCCTAGATATCAGATAGGCAGTTTTGTAACCATTCAACTGTAATGTTTGGTTAATGAAATGTGAAATCATAATTCCCTGTGCTGGTAATTGTGTAGGGATTGCTTGGGTTTGACTGGAAATTCTTCTTATTTAAGGACCAGGCAAAAAAGATGCATGGTTGTATGTGTTTAAAGTGCTGTAGAACATTAAATCACAACATTTTGATAATGGACCCAGAACCAGGGCTTGCCCAGACAAGTGTTTGGATGCAGAAGAGCACTGAGCCCCGGTTCACACTACTGCGTGTGCGGGGTTCGCATGTCATGTCGGAGCGCACTGCTCCGACATGACATGCGATCAGCTGTGCGGTGCGAGTTTAGCCATACAGTTTGTATGGCTAAATTCGCATCGCACCCGCAGCAAACACGCACAGGAGGCATTTTTGCTGCCGCATCAGGATCGGATCGCACAGCGGTTCACACTTGTGCGATCCGATCCTGTGCGAACATACGTAGCATAAAACAAATTGGCCGAAAATGTTAAAACATTTTGATTTTTACATTTTTTTTGGGGAATTTCATAAAAATGTGAAAAATATTGTTATTTTAGCAAAATTGACGCTCTTTTTTTGTTTATAGCGCATGATCAAAAAATCGCACAGGTGATCAAATACCACCAAAAGAAAGCTCTGTTTGTGGGAAAAAAGGACATCAAATTAGTTTAGGTACAGCGTCGCACGACCGCGCAATTGTCCGTTAAAGTCACGCAGTGCCGAATCGCAAAATACCCCCTGGTCAGGAAGGGGGTAAAATCTTCCGGGGCTTAAGTGGTTAATGAGCAACTGTCTGAATAAGCCATCATAGTGAAAGCCTACCTAATGTATAAATCCTTTAAAAAATATGTTATGCAGTTCTGAATCTACATTCTGAGTCTTTAGAGACAGTAGAAGCTTCTTAGTATGCATCGGGGATTCCAGATTTTACTGTAGATCTATTCTCTCTGTCTTTCAGTTTAAAAAAAAAAAAAGAAAACAGAACATTCAATATAACCTTTTGCCTGCAGCACCATATGGGGAATCCAGGCAGCATGACAAGACACTGGACTCATTAGCTTATGTGCTGTTAAAACTAAAAACAGTTCTCAAGCTGTTTCAGTAAAATGTACGTCCACCTAAGCAACCTAGTAATGTCTTCTTTATGTGACTCCTGTTATTTAGTTTTGAATTTCAAGGTCACGCTGCCAACTGAAAGCAGTTTGTAATGCTTCTGTTGAAAATGTTTTTTTTCTACTTTCTTTATAAGTGTAGGACAGGTGTGAGGATTCCTTTTCATGCTTTAGCTTCCTACTGCGTTGTCATCTTGTTTAGCTATCATCCGCATGCTGTTGCTTAAAGGCTGAGCAGTGAGACAGCGTATTCTGAGTGTGTGGATGTAAATTGCTGGAATGTGAATGGCATGACAAAGTGTGCCCAGGAAGTATAGAATATCCCTAGCCATATAACAAGGCTGGATTCCTAGAGGGCCATCATATATTTACTTGTGCCCTTCAAACAAGCACTAAGGAGAGGTGAAAACAGACTTCCTTCCTGAGATCCAAACTTATTATTCTTTATTTATAAAGAACAGAAACATTCCACAATGTTGATACAATACAATAAATGAGTTTCAAAAACGTATACAAAAATCCTTTCACCAGTTTTTCCAAAAGTGGAACTTCCGTTTTAAGCATTCCTCACCCTCTTACATGCTACATTTGCCATGTCATTTTTTTTGTGGGGGAGCGGGTACTTACTTTTGACAAATACCCGCCCCCACTTCCGCTCCGGCCGCCTACATGGCTCGAGCGGAAGTTCTCCTCTCCCCCTCCCTTCCTGCAATCTTCTGGGACACCTCAGAGGTCCCAGAAGATTGCCCAGCCACTGAGGAAGCGCAGCGCGACTCGCGCAGAGCGCACCCGGCTGTGAAGCCACAAGTTGTCACAGCCGGGTGCCCACACTTGTGATGCCGGTGTTCTGTGAGAATTACCTACCCGTGAGAAAAACCTACCCTCGTCACTTCCGGTTCACGGCAGTGTGTGTAACGCCAGCAGTTACATTAAAACAGCTGTGCTGCAATACGAGTCATCTCCGCTCCTGTCACTGTCACTTCCCTGATCTCGGCTAGTAAATATAAAAGCGGCGGCGGGTGTATGAATAGATAAATCACGGAACCTAGAGCCGCTTTTATATTTACTAAGATCAGGGAAGTGACAGGGAGAGGAGCGGAGATGACTGATATTGCAGCACAGCTGTTTTAATGTAACCCCTGCGTGGGTAGGTTTTTTTCACGGACACCGTGATCGTTTCATACTAGTGCGCATGCGCACTAGTCTGATCCTCAGCTGCTCCATTACGTATCCGGGGCTGTGAGCATGCGCACTGCTGCGCTGCTCAGCTGTTCCTGGCAGGAAGTGACAAGGGAAGGTTTTTCTCACGGGGTAGGTAATTCTCACGTTACACCGGCGCTGCCGAAATTAAAGCTTCGAGCGGTTGCATTGCTGGATCGTGGGCACCCGCAATCACTCCCCGTGGAGACAGAGTGGCGGTCTGCTGTTGTAAACACAATCGACCGCTGTTCTGTCAGCATCGAACACAGGGCTCCTGTGTTCCTCCTATTTAGGAACACAGATTACTGTGTTCATTCTTTAATTACATCCCCTACACAGCTAGAAAGCACCCCCTAGGGACACATTTACCCCCTTTGATCGCCCCTGGTCTTAACCTCTTCCCTGCCAGTGTCTATATTACAGTAACAGTGCATATTTTTAGCACTGATTACTGTAGTATAGTCACTGGTCCCCCCAAAAGTGTCACAAAAAAGTCAGTTAGGTGTCCGATCTGTCCACCACAATGTCGCAGTCCCGCTAAAAATCGATGATCGCCGCCATTACTAGTAAAAAAATAAAAAATAAAATAAAAATGACATAAATCTTTCCTCTAGTTTGTAGACGTGATAACTTTTGTGCAAACCAGTCAATATACTCAATATACAATACAATAATCAATATACTCCTATTGGGATTTTTTTTACCAAAAATATGTAGCAGAATACAAATTGGCCTAAAATGATGAAAAAATTCGATTTTTAAATTTTTTTTATTGGGAATGTTATATAGCAGAAAGTGAAAAATACTGTTTTTTTTTTCAGAATTGTTGCTCTTTCTTTTGTTTATAGCGCAAGAAATAAAAATCGCAGAGGTAATCAAATACCACCAAAAGAAAGCTCTCTTTGTGGGAAAAAAAGGACATTAATTTTATTTGAGTATAGCGTCACAGAACTGTGCAATCGTCAGTTAAAATAACGCAGTGCCGTATCGCAAAAAATGGCCTGGTCATTAAGGGGGAAAACCTTCTGGTCCAGAAGTGGTTGAAGTAGAATTATAGGCAAAACTTTTATTTTCATTTTTAATAGAGTAGAGGGAGGGTTATATAACCCTTGTCAGTTTATTTCTTGCGATCTGTGTCCCATTGAGAAGATTTCCCTTCACTTCCTGTCCCATAGCCAAAACAGGAAGTGAGAGATAATCCCCGCAAATTAAGGGAATTCTTTAGGGACCACCAGGTCACCAGAACTAGTGTCTCCATTAGAAAGTTTCCCCTCTATTATATTTCTGGGGACAACCCCAAATTTGGGGGTTTCTTTACTTTTACTTTGAGCCCCCGTTCACACTGGGGCGACCCGGTCGCCTGACAGGTCGCCGTAGGTCGCCTCGCATAGAGAAGCTGTGGACCTGTTCTAATAGGAGCGACACAAGTCGCTCCGACTTAGAAAAAGGGTCCGGAGCTTCTTTGGGGCGACCCGGAGCGACCTGCATAGGCTTCAATGTTATGAAGTCCGTGCTGGCCGCTCTGAGGTTCTGTGAGGTCGCCCGGGGAAGTAGCGTCGCCCCAGTGTGAATGGGGCCTCAATGATAATGGTAAACAGGAAAAACAGTGAAGCTGAATCTACCTAACGGGGGCACAGACTACAACGAAAGCCTTTCTAGGCTTTCTAATCCATCTCTACTCTTTTCAAAACTAAAAAAAAAAGGAAAAAAAATAGCCTTTAGTTATACTTTAAAACCACAGAAACATCTGGTGTTTTAAGTGTTACTAAACCCAGGACCCTGCATTCTCTATATCTGGTTTCCCACAGTGCACAGAACATGGAAATGCAATTATTTTAGTACTATACCTATAAACTGCAAAATACCTTTTCTCATCAGCAGTATATCAGTCTTGTGACTTCTATCAATGTCTTGGTAAAGCTTTTAGGAGGAGTTTTCATTCTCCTATGATTGTCCAGTGAGGCTGCAGGACCCTTGACCCACTGTCCGGACAGTGCTGATTGGCCCTGTGCTGATCACATGAACTCTCCCAAGGAAAAAAAACTTTCTAGCAATACACATCGACCTGAGCATGTGTAGCTTGTCCCCTAGCCTCTGTTCTATTAGGAGATGAATTGGGGACAGTGGAAGATGGGAAGGAACAGAGAAGACCGGATCAAACAGCCTTTTACACAATGCAGAGGATTAACCCATTAGATTCCACATTGAATGTAACAAGCATGCTTTACTGCACACACAGATTGATTTTTACCATTGTGGGTTTAGTAACTCTTTAACCCTTCAAATGCAACTTGACCATTTATTTGAGTGATCTTATAGATCCAGTAAGCAGCTTGTGTATACATGTGTGGGATCACTTGTTTGGTGTTTTCACTGACATCAGTGGCAAAACGTAGAATGGGGATATCTGTATGGACACTTTGTATGGTGTTTCAGTTGTATATGGGATATACACTTGGCAATGATCCAATCACATTTCTGTGTAATTGTTATTTGTTTTGTTTAATATGATTCATAATTTATATCAGGGCTCGACAAAACCCGGGGGCCAGGTCGCATTTGCGACTAGAATTAGCGACCTGGCGCCTGGGGTGCCCTGCAGAAGGTGTCCTGTCATTTTTGCACGGACTTCCGCGCCGTCCGAAAATTGAGGCCCCGGCTTTTCGGCCTACTTGAGATGAGAGGCTTCCAATGGGGAACTGGCGCCCTCTTGTGGTGGCCGGGAGTAATGACTGTTTCCACTGCCTGTTTGTTCTCAATGCATTACCATCTCCCTGTCACGTTAGTTACCTTTGACAGGGAGTGTGGTTATTATTATTAATCTAATTTATTTTTTAAATGTAAAAAAAAATATTTTTTTTCCTATTATTAAAAAAAAAATATATATATATATATATATATATATATATATATATATATATATATATAACCTTTTTTTTTTTTTTTTACTCATCGCCATGCCACAGCCGAAGGCCCCTTTCACACGGGCTGTCTGATCAGGTCCGCCTGTCAGTTTTTCAGGCAGACCTGATCGGACCCTTCATTCTCCTCTATGGAGCAGTAATCTGCCGCCATCTGATCCTGTCCGCCAAAAGCAGACGGATGGTGGTTCTATTTTCTATCCATCCCGTGGATCGTATCAGATGGCATCGGATGGAAAGAGACAGACGGTCTGTTTTTATCCAATTGCGCTATAGAGGAGAGTTGGGTTCTAGTCGTATTTATGTGTAAATTTAGTATCCGTTTTATTAAATAAAGCTTGGTTGTTAGTTTAAAAAAAAAAAAAACTGGCTTCTAACTTTTTTAGCTGGCTCCTAGATTTCAGGAAAATTTGTCAAGCCCTGATTTATATGTATTTTAGTCACCATAAGAAATACTTTTTCTCACAGACAGGTTTTTATATATGTAGGCACTGCACATTTTCTTACAAGTTCTCTAGCACAACCAACCCCCTCCATGTATATTCCATTCTCGGAGTGTCTAATTACGATCTGTGCTGAGCCAGCTCCTCCATCACCCCCCCCCCCCCACCTCTCTAACCTTTTAATGTATGGGTGCTCAACCTGTGGCCCTCCAGCTGTTGCAGAACTACAAGTCCCATGACACATTGCAAGGCTGACAGTTACAAGCATGTGTATTATTCCAGTGGTGGATTGATAAGGGCCTGTATAGAAAAGGTAATTTGCTTGACCATGATGAAATTTGTCCGGTCTCCTACTTTGTGCAGCAGTTGAAGGTGTCTCTTCATCTGAGCAGTTCCGTCTGCAGCAGATCCTGCACTTTTTGCGCTTGTTGCAGAGATCTACAGCTGATATTACTATGCGCACTGCTTTTGAATCCAGACATTTCCGGAGGGAGAACCAGAGGGCGGGGGGTATCTTGATGCTGTACATATTGTTTCTTTACCTGTCTGCAATATTGCCTTATATGCTGGCTTGGGTGCGGGACTTAGGAGAGGAGAATGATTTGAGTGACTGGTGGAGGTGGTCTCCTCGTACAAATAAGAGTATCATGAACACAGCCCTGGCGGAGGGAGGATATAGGGTACTTTCTAGATCATGGGTCTTCAAATTATGGCCCTCCAGTTGTTCAGGAACTACAATTCCCATCATGCCTAGTCATGTCTGTGAATGTTGGAGTTTTACAATGCCTCATGGGATGTGTAGTTCCGCAACAGCTGGAGGGCCATAGTTTGAGGATCCCTGTTCTAGATGGTACGTGGTGCCAGACCGCCTCTCAACAAATGTACCAGGGGGCTTCCTCTCTGTGTTTTCAGGGATGTGGTCAACCTGGTACGATGTTCCACATATGTTGGACCTGTGCCAAGGTTTGCCGGATTCAATTAGAGTTCACTCCCTGATCAATTCTGTGACAATAGTGAATATAGTTAAAAAAACCCTAGGGTGCCTCTTCTTAATGAGCCTTTCGTCGGTGTTCCCAAGCATGTTCAAATTTTAATCCTTTTTATGTTTATCAAAGCAAAAATTGCTATAGCGACCGCTTGGTAAAATCCAGTGTAGATCTAGCTATTATGAAAAATAAACTGACATGGATCATGCATGCTCAATGAAAAGCTGGTCAGTATCTTGCAGGATAAGACTACTAAAGCTGGATACACACTATCCAACTTTTGTGGTTAGATTTCCTTCAGATTTACCTTTTCTATGTAGTGCAAGGGCCTCCAAGATTGCATACAAATTGAAAGTGTTTAGGTTTGACCTCATATTATATGGTTTTGGTAAGTCTAAAGGAAAAAGTCTTCAGAAAATCTTATAGTGTGTATGGCCCATTAGTTTGATGGTATTTGGGATCCTTGGATTAAGTATCTCCAACTTCCTTCTGATTGAGGAGTGTGGGCGATGGAGGCCGGTGTTCAGACAGTGTTTTCTCCTTTTGCTTTGTTTCGTTCTTCTTCTCCTCCTTCTCTTCTTTTCTTCCTTTCTTTTCTTTGTTTTTTTCTTCATTTAAATTTCTTCTTCTCCCCACGCCCCCCTCCCCTTTTCTTTCTTGGATTCACACTTTTTCATCTAGTTTTGTTGTTTCCACTTGTGGTTGCTCTTTATGTATGTTTACGATCCGTGCCAATGGGTGGTGGTGAAGTATGGGGGTCTAATGTTTCCCCTGGAAGGGGGTTTTCTGAGTGGGATTGCTGTTGGCTCTATAAGACTCCTTTTTCTTTATGTTGAATTTCTACTTTATAAGGTCAGAAAAAACTGGTGGTATAATATTTGAATATGGTATAATATTTGACCCCCCTTTTTTAAACCTGTTCTTAATGTTTTGATATGCTCCACCTGCATTGTGGACCCTATTCTTGAAAAATATTCAATGAAATATTGAAATGGAAAAGGTTAGTGCTTGCAACAAACTGCAACTGTTTCAGTTGTTTACAATCTGCTTTTTATATTGCAGTCTGTGATTTTGTTGCCAACAGCATTTGTTAGCAATGAAAAATCAGCTGGTTTTACACCCCTTTATTATTAACATTAATAATCTACACCTAAGGCGTATAACCCAAGAACAAAAATTACATGTATTGCAGCTTGCTTTTTTTTAGTTGGAGCTGCTGAAATGGTTTTCTTTTTTTTTTAAACTTTTTTCTCATTTATTTTCCTCTGGTAATCCTGCCAGGAGCATACTTCCTGTCCTAATGTGACAATTGTACTGTATCTAGGAAGAACAGCGACATCACACTAGGAAGGAAGTGTTTTAGGACTATAGAACACCACCCCTTTCCTTAACATAGGGGGAGGTGGGTTGCAATCAACAGAGATAGCTGGGAGCAATGCTAAATTATAAGTGTCCACGTGGGTTGACAATTTTTCATCAGGAATTTTTCATCTCACAAGATTTCTAGATGAAAATCGACTTTTTTTCACTTGTTGAACAGATATAACAAAATGCTTTCAATGCTATATTTAACAAACTATAGGGGATCAAATAAAACAAACATATTGTTAGAGTTTATGCACACTTAATCACTGCAGTGGCAAACTTTAGAATACTTTGGGTCGGGAACCTATGGCTCGCGAGCCAGACGTGGCTCTTTTGATGGCTGCATCTGGCTCGCAGACAAATAGACAAATCTTTAATAAAGGGTGGCGTGTCCGGATGTGAGCTGCGCTAATATCTCTCCCTGCGCTCCAACCGCCATGACCTTCCTGCTCAGGATGGCCGGCGGGCACCCTGTGATTGGGCGAACATGGAGGGGGCTGGCCTCTGTGCATGTCCAGTAGTGTAACGTGGGTGGCGCAAGTGTAGGTGGGGGTTTGGAGCCTGGCCCGCCCTCGCAGTGACTGTCACCAGCGCGTGCTCACATAGCTGCCGGCTCAGCACACAGCCTTTTCAGCCGCCTGCTGCTCAGCAGCTCCGGACCAACGTTCTTCCTCCGAGTCCTGTTAACAGTGAGTGTGTGCTGGCAGATAGCTCCCGCCTTCCCTTCCTCCCTGCTGACAACAGAACAGACTCTAAGGTGAAGGGGACATGCAGGGAGTCACTGGCAGAAGGAAGGAACACAATGACTGTGGTCCACTAGGTAATCAAATGCACCTTCCTTGCCCAGCTCCTGCAGGCTTTCCCATGACACCCTGTGGCAGTTTTTGACATTCAAATCCTCCAGCAAAGCTAAAAAAAATTCACAGATAATTTGCTGCTGAAATAACAACCAGGAGGATGTGAGCAGGAGGTCAGGGAGTAGAAGCAGCTGCTGAGGAACTACAAGTTGCAGCATGGCCACAATGTTTCAGCATGCCTCTGCACAGAACTTGTTGAAGGACTTCATGTTTCTAGAAAGTGCTGAAGCTTAAGATGGCCCAAATGTACAAGAAGTGTCAGAAGCTTAGGCATGCTGGATCTTTTAGTTACTCAACACTAAAGAAGACAAAATTGTCAGAGATCTGCAACATAACAGGATGTTTTAGCATCTTAAATAAAGGTTCCCGACCCCTGAAATATAGTGCCCCTCCATAAAGAATCATGCCACTTAAAAAAACTGACAGGCAGACCTGATCGGTCCGCCTGTGTTAAAGGGACCTTAGCTGTAAGGTAAATTATACTACTATATCAAAAGGTATGTGTAACAGATGCCCAATACTCAGGCAGAGTATATCCAATGTACATCTCCCAAATCCTGAGTGATGTAGTGATTACACCTCCCTCAGTTCCCCAAACATCAGCCTAGACTTGATAAAGGGTAAAACAAATCTGTTTATTGGACAAGAATACAGGCTTTTTATACACTTGAGAAGTATGTCAGTCACCAAAATATTTACCCAAAACATCACACAATGGTTTCGATAAAGAGGTACAGCTGACACAAGGCTAATCCCATCATAGAGGAACCCTCCAAGAGTTATTCAAATTAGCCACCAGATAGAAACAATATGTGAATGGGAATCCAGACCCAGACAAGGTTATAATTAACATGCTAAATAACTCAGCACTGCAAAAAGGCCAAAACAAAGTAAATTACACATTATCTTACGTATAAACACAGAACACCTTATTAAACAGACAATAGCAGAAGACCCCAGTAGCAGACTGTCTGTCTCTTACATTGAAGTACTTGGAATCTACATCTGAGCAATGCTTTGATTATTCAGAAGTCACAAACTTCATGGCAATGGTCTACAATAGTCTATGAGGCAAAGCTCATACAATGTTTTACCATTCTGATACAGTGGAATTAATGTATCATAGATTTCTTGAGGGATATTGTGGATAAATATTACTGTCCCATTTGAAGTAATCAAAACCATATTCTCAATGTCGAATAAGTAATTTTCCATCATTCTCTTGACCACCCTGTGCCCCTAATAGATGCAGGGTGAATTAATTAGCACAATTAAACAAAGTGTGGAAGACAGGGGGTTAAGCTGATTATATTAGCATCTGCTATAAGTCTGACTGTGTGGAGCAGTCCCCTATTGGTAATAGGCAGCTAGGCCTTTAACATGGATCCTAGGCCTAGAGTCCCCAGAGTCTGTGTGTCTTGGGAGGATATTGACTTGAATCCAAAGTAATTTTACTAAAAAGGTCCCCCCAGCATACACCTCACAAAGAGGACTGTTCCCTTAAATGCCAGGGCCCATAGTCAGTAGGCAAGAGGCTAGCCTGCAGTCACCTCCAAAAGCCCCTGTCCTGAGTGAGTTTGTCACAGTATGACTTAATACCTTAATATAATTCACCATCATAATATCTCTTGTGCTTGGTGATTGACCCAGTGCTGTCACATGGTGGTGATGTAAGTTTTCTACCCAGTATAAGCTCCAAGCGGCTTGAGGCTTGCATAGGATACTCTTTTTCTCTCCAGGCCTGAATTGATGATGGGAAAGAGGTAGAAGGGTAACTAGGCTCATCTGGGGAGAATGTCATTAGAGCAGCCCTGTGTTTGTAAAGAAGAAATCTAAATGGCAGCTTTCTGCAGTAGAAGAGGTAGTATACTTGTCTGTCTGTTGGCTCGTGTTGCCTACCTTCACACTGTCCCAGTGCTACTGCCTACACCACACTCTTCAGCACTTGAACACATTACGGTAATGTGTGATGCCTGTGTCCCCTGCTGCATGCTGTGGTTCCGTTCTCCTACCCCTATGTCATTACAAGATACAGCAGTAATGTAACGGGTTAGAAGTAGGTACCACAGTATGCGGGAGGAGTAACAGGCATAGAACATTGCTGAAAGTCGATGGATGTTGCAGCACTGAAACAGAATAAAGGTAGGCAGCACAAGCTAAAGGAGAGCCGAGTATAATACCTCTTCCGTTGCAGAAAGCTGCATTTTAGTTTTTTTTTTTACAAACTGAAAGGGCTGCTTTAATGACACCTCCCCTGGATGCACATACTTAGGTTACATTTACTGGCGATTTAGGCTGTTGCGAATTGTAGCGGCAGGAATCTTCTGATTCCTGCTGTGGCTCTGAGTGGCTAGGTGCGGCCGCTGGCCCTGTTCGCTATGTTAGCAGGTCGCCAGTGACTGCAGCTATTCGCAACTGCCTGCTCAGCCAACGATTACCTGTGGTGATCACTGCTGGACGCCCACGAAGCGATTCAGGCCAGTGTGAATGTAGCCTTACACTTCTTTCTTGTTCCCATCCATACATCCGCCCCTGTGAGAGAAAACAGACTGTACCAGCTACAACTTGCAGTTCAAAAATGTATTTTGTACTTTTAAGAAATTTTACTTGGTGCAAAATCTAGGAAGACTGCAGCCAACATTGTTGGTGTTTTTTTTACAAGTTTTGGATGTACTGGAAAGGATTTAAAGTGGTTCTAAAGCCTTGTTTTTTTCTCTTTAAAACACATCATACTTACCTGCTCTGTGCAAGGGTTTTACACAGAGCAGCCCCAATCCACCTCTTCTCGGGTCCCCCGCTAGCACTTCTGGCCCCTCCCCCTTGCCAAATGCCCCCAGAGCAAGCAGCTTGCTCCCGAGCCGCCTCTGTGTATCATTGGCTCCCGCTGCTGTGTCCCAACCAATTAGGAGATCAGGAGAGAGAGTCCCATAAGAAACGTTGGCTCTTGTGCACATCACTGGATTGAAATCAGGCTCAGGGAAGTATTAGGGAGGCTCCGGGGGGAACTGCACCCTGAAGGTTTTTTCCTTCATCCATAGAATTCAAGAAGGTGAAAAACCTTCAGCCTTTACAACCACTTTAAAAGCTGCCAAGTTTTTGTTGCTGTGTAATGTTAACCACTTGCCGACCGCCTAGCGCACTTTTTCTGTAGCAGGTCAGCTCTATTGCAAGAAAAGACGTACCTGTACATCATTCCATGCAATAGACACTGGTGGACGCACGTGATGTACACTGGCCGCCTGCGATCGTTTCCCAGAGAAGCAGAATGGCAATCTTGTAAACAAGGCAGATCGTCCTTCTGACAGGGGAGAAGATGGAGATCTTGTGTTCCTGCTAAGCAGAAACACGGATCTCTGTCTTCATCCAGTCAGAGCAACCCTCACACAGTAAGCAAACACTAGCTAGGCACACATTTAACTCTTTGATCGCCCCTGATGTTAACCCCTTCCCTGCCAGTGTCATTAGTACAGTATCAGTGCATGTTTTTAACACTGATCACTGTAATAATGTCACTGGTTCCCAAAAAAGTGTCAAAAGTGTCAGTTTGTCTGCCACAATGTCGCAGTCCCGCTAAAAATCGCTGATCGCCGCTATTACGATTAAAAAAAAAAAAGAAAGAAAAATGCCATAAAAATATCCCATAATTTGTAGACGCGATAACTTTTGCGCAAACCAATCATTATACGTTTATTGGGATTTTTTTACCAAAAATATGTAGCAGAATACATATTGGCCTAAAATGATGAAGAAATTAAAAAATATTGTTTTTTTTTTTTTGTTTATAACGCAAAAAATAAAAACCGCAGAGGTGATTAAATACCACCAAAAGAAAGCTCTATAAGTGCATAAGTACATACGTTTTATTTGGGCACAACATCGCACGGTGACGCAATTGTCAGTTAAAGTAACACAGTGCCGTATTGCAAAAAATGGCCTGGTCATTAAGAGGGTAAAACCTTCTGGGGCTAAAGTGGTTAATTAGACATTTCTCCTCACTTTCTGTCCTGGTCACAAGATTGCCATGGGATAGGAAATAAGGAAAAATAAAAGGACACAAAGCAACAATAAAAGGTAGAGTTCTAACCTCCCCCTACCCTAGTTAATAGTGTTTTTATTGCTGTTTGGGTCCCTGTAGCTTTCACCTATCCTAGTGACAAAATGGTCGTCTGCACAAGAAGTAAAGGTAAATCTTCCCAACATGGCTAAATTGAGTTTTTTTTTTCTTTTTAGATACGTCATTTTCGGTCAGCTGGAACGCAGGTGGAGCGCAAACCCACGATTCCAATACAATACATGCTGATCCCTGTCTTGTTTGATGTAAGTGCAATAAACCTTCTTTTTTAAATACATGATTTGAAATACTGCACCATGAGAGTGTTCTTTCCTCTCCCTCTCTATATGGCAACACTGGAGCTATATGGCAACACTGGAGCTTTGAATACACTATGTATTTATGTATGTATGTATATATATATATATATATATATATATATATATATATATATATATATATATAATGGATGACAGCAACGGTTTGAATTAATTCCTGTGACCTCATGTATGACATCTTGGATTTTCCCATATGCGCAAATTGACTCCCTGTAATAGGGGTCAGTTAAGTCTGGTGAGTGTATAGTGCGTCTGCATGGTGGTGGAGGGTAACCTTTCCTATACTCACTGAGGATGTTTCTCACATGTAGGATTTTATATGGACTTCACAATTTTTATGTATATTCTATAATTTAAATGAAGATGTATTTATTTATTTGTCTGTTCACTATAGTGATATGTATTTTATGATATAAGAACGCGGTTCTTCTCATGGCCACATTAAGTAAAAAAAAAAAAAAAACTGAAGGAGGCTTGGCCCTTCCCCATGTTTTCCTAAACCAAATATAATTTTTGCATACTAAAATATCATTTTTGGATACTATGAAAGAGATAGTTTCATTTTGCCTCCAGTTATGTGAAATGAAAAGTTCACAGATTCTTTCACAAAACATTTATCTATTACAAGTGCTGTATGCATGTCAACAGCATGGGTGCCTGCCTGTTAGAGGAATACAAGAAGAAAAGAAGCGTGACCTTATCTATTTTGACATGCTTTGATGTAAGTGATATTTTGCTGGAGACGACATGGAGGTATTATTTTACCGAACAGAAGGAAGTTTTTCTTTTGTAAAATAAGTAATAGGGAGAAGTAAACAAAATGGCGTGCTTGTGACAGTCAACAAGAAATGTACACAAATGACCCACAATGCGTTAGCGTGCAGTCTGCTGCAGTCATCTAAACAAGGAATCAGCACAGCTCGTTGCAGTAATAAGCAGGGAAAATCAAAATAAAATGATATGAATTCTGTGCCTCAGCCCCGAAGTATTGCCTGACAATGAGTTGCAGTCATTTGTACAACAAAACATGGAGGCAGAGATGCGCTTCTCCAAATGAGTGTGCCAAGGAAAATAGAGTAAATAGAGAGAGATTAAAAACTCATTTTAGTCGACTGGCTTGTGTTTGTCAGGGCTTACTTACTGCTAGATCTGTAAACAGTTGCCCAACAAGCTCAGCACTAAGCACAAAATTGTACCTATTAACAGGAAATGGAAGGCCTCAATAAAAGCACGAGCTGCTGGAGTCTGGAACGTTCAAATGATGGACAGCTGCAGCTTACGCCGTACACATATTAATTCTCAAAGCAGCACGGTCTGATTACCATGAGGGACTAAAACAGATATGCTCAATTTTCATAAGCATTGAAGAAAGATGGGGCTGGGAAAGGAAAACTGATTAAGAATATTAAAAACACAATCAGTGGGATTTAATAAAGTACCACAAATCCTTCACAAACTACATCCAAAAAAAACAAAAAAGGAGAAAATGTACTATGTCGATGCATGATGCTTTTGCTCCATTTATTAGCAGCTAAATGAATACTGTTGCAAGGGCAGAAGAAGCAACTATTTATAAACATATTTGCCAAAGTTCAGCACATTTATCACATGTTAATGCCTAACTCCAGCATATTATCAACCCCCTCCCCCTCTAACTAATGCCCCGTACACACGTGCAGATCGTCGGCCGAACGATCGGCCGTCTTTTGTCCCCGGGCTGTCCTGTCTGTTGAAAAGTGCAAAAGACTGCACAAGAATTTTGTCCGCCGACTACAGCCGACTGCAGAAGTGATGTCATGTGATGGTTAACTTTCCCTGTGTTTTTTCTTTTCTGAGCATGCCCAGTCTTGCAAATCTGCTGTCTGTCGGCCGAATTCTGTATTGACTGGCGAACAATCGGCCGCTCTGGTGTCTGCATACAAAAATTTTAATGCTTGCACGACAGATTCTTTTCGGCCGAAAGTGCGCTGTCGGCTGTCGGAAGCATCATACTAACAAGCCGAAAATCGGCCGATCGGTCGTCGGCCGAATCTTTTCGGCCGACAATCTGCACGTGTGTACGAGGCATAAGGCTAGGCTCACACTGGTGCGATTGCAGACATCGCATGTGATTTTCACCGCATTCCTGTGCACATCACATGCAATGTCTGTGTGGTGTGATTCCAGCCATATAGTTTGTATGGCTAAAATTGCATCTCATTTGCACCAAAATGGTGCAGAACCCTTTTTTTTCTCCACACCTGAATTGCATCGCATGGGTGTTTACACCCATGCAAAGCAATTCTAGCAATCGCACTGCATTCTGTGTTCTGTTTTGGGGTGCTGTTAAGATAACAATGACACCCACAGCAGATTGCATGGATGCTGTGCCATTGCCTAGAGTGCGATGCTGTAAACATACAAGATTCACTGCATTTCCCCGCATTAGCGTGAACCAAGACTAATGCTGGCAATACATTATACCATTTTCTTATACCATTTTCCTTTAGACTTGCCAAAACCATATAATATGAGGGCAAACCTAAACACTTTCAATTTGTATGCAATCAGGCAGGCCCATCCACTACATAGTTGAAGGTAGATCTAATGTAAATTGTATAGGAGAAATCTAAAATGTATGACCAGCTTAAACATTGGTATGGTAAAAAAAAAAAAAATATCCAATTGCCCATTTTACTTACATGAAGTCACAGTCACATTGCAACTCTTCTCTCTTCTGTTTGCGTGATGTGAGCAACTCATATTGGTGAAAGTGGCCAGGTCCTCTCAGAGGCAAGAATACTCATGGGGTGGTGAGAAAACCATGAAGATAATGAGCGGGGAAAAGGCCTGGTCCCTGGGGCAGGAAATCAGCTTGGTTTAGAGAGGAAACTGTGACTGTGTTCAAGTACACTGTGGAATGGCTTAGGTAGAAGGGTTTGGAATCAAGACTGAGGAGTAAAGTAATTAAAGTGGAGTTCCACCCTAAAATTATACTTACCTCCATCTTCTCGCTCCGGGTCACCTGAAAAACAAATGGATAATCGCAATTTTTTTTTTTTTTTTACTTACCTCGTTTAGAAGAAAATATACTTACCTTACTTCCTCTTCCTCCCCTCTGCGGCCACGGCGATTCGTCACTTCCTGGCATGCAATGATTCCTGGGAGCTGAACGTCATCGCTCCCAGGAATCAATGCGCCTGCACCGGCCCGACATCAGTTCCGGTGCAGGCGTCGTCATACCTTGCAAAACAGCTTCTGGGCATGCCCAGAAGCTGTGCAGGGATGACGCTGCAGCACCGGAAGTGATGGCGGGGCCGATGCAGTGCATCGTGGGACCAAAGAAGACGGAAGAGGACACAGAAGAGGATCGCGCTGGCTTCAGCTGCCCACACCTGAGATGGCAGCGCTGGAGAATACATTTTCAAGGTAAGTATTTCTTCTAAAAGGTAAGTGCAACCCGGGACAGATCAGAGGCTAGCCATTGTGGAATGCACTAGCCCTGACTGTCCCGGGGGTATTTTTATTAAAAAAAACGTTCACTGGGTGGAACTCCGCTTTAATGCACCGTGCGCTACCTAAATTTAATTTTGCCTCGAGTTGAGCTTTAAAGGAAACCTATACAGAGAGAGATACCAAAGCTCCCACTGTTGGTCTGTTTCTGAAATTGCTAGTTGCCTGGCATTGGCAACCTTTGGATTTAATACTTTTTAAGACACTGACCTAGGGCAAGGTTTCAGCTGGCAAAGCCAATGCTGATCTGCCTGCCAGAGACTTTTTTTTTCCTAATAATTAACTATATTATTACATTTTTTTAATTTACATAACAGAAAAAAGAAAATAAACTCTGGACATCACATGAGACCAAAACCCAGCAGCATGCAAATTGAACACGAAGCTTCATGTTGTCTAAAGCAGGTCCAGTAAGGCTACACTTGACAATATCTATACTAACATATACAAATCAGATATGATAAAGTGATCATCCTTATGTCGTCACCTTACAGCAAAAAGAGTGCTCAGGGACAATACTTCTAAAAAGAAGACCTATATCCAATTTAATAATCTCACAATATCCGGGTAACACGAAACAAATTTGAAAAAAAAAAAAGAAAAACAGGGAAAATAGTAATGCACTGTGATTCCTCACAACTGGGTACAAAGAGTGCCAAGATCTAATTAACAGAGGGCTGTGGGGCCTCAGGGGAGTTCCTCCCTTGATTGCCAGGGCTCCTACACTGCATTACTGTATGTAGTTCTACCATGTCTGATAATCGTGCTGTAAGTGACTCCATGATCTCCACATCCTTTATCCTAGTATATAGCTCAAAAGAGGTCAGCGGCGACCGCCGTTTCCAGTGCAGAGCTACCAAACACCTTGCGGCTGGGCCTGAAGGGGAGAACTTAGTAATGACATATATTTTAAAAGAGTAGGTTAGTTTAATTGGTGGGTTTCCCCACATCCAATGCACATTACAGGAGAGTTTGACCGTCTCTCAATGGAGCCGGTTCACACATCTCTGGGGTGGCCGTGGTCCACATTGAAGAAGGGTCCTGTGTGTATTCTAGTCCAATTCAGGTGTGAATTCATGCAAAATTCAGACCTGATTCACACCTGAAGCGGTACACAACACTGGGGGTGTACTGGCGCAAAAAGAAATTGGAGGGATACCATCAATTTCTATCATATAGGACAAAATTGTGGAAAAACGATATTAGCGTGGCACATATGGAGTCCAAAAAAGTCCATAAAAAACCAAGTCTTTAAAACACTTTGAAGGCTGCTCTGTCCCAAGTAAGAAGAAGAACTTGCAGTGGACTGTAAAAGAAAGGCAGGCGCCACTCTAAGTGTAATATGACTCAAATTTTAATGGAAACAACAGCACACTATATACTCACAAACGAGTAATAAAAACCAGCAGTGGGTGAGAGCCATGAAGATCATCCGGGGGATTGATAAATCCGGGTGCCTGTGGAAAAGGAATCCGACCGATCCGCGGTGTGGTCCACTTGAGCCGATGGGAAAGCGGCTTTCTCCGAACCCAGGGGACACTGTCGGGGCTTCCGGCGGCGTGCTTCCGGCTAGGACGTGGAGCGTGATGGAGTGGGCAGGCGACGCGTTGTCGGAGCATGCACTCCTTCCTCAGGCCTCTACTCTTACCATACACCTGAAGCGGTGAACAGGGATGCACCGGACCCCAGGCTGTGAGCCAGGGCCGCAGCATATATGAACGGAACCTAAGGTTGGGGAGGAAACGCATAGATGATGATGGATGTCATCCAACTAGGAAATATTTGCAGTTGTTCGCATTAGCAACTATTATTTCTTGGCAACTAGGAAATATGATGAGTCCTTTCTAACTTCGATCTGCAGCTTATACTGTGAGAAGCTCACAGTGTGCAGTAAAATCTGAATAAGCTATTTTAGTATTGTAGAGCAGCCTTTTGATCTCTTCAAGACTTGAGGGTTAGGCTGCAGTTTCGCCCATTGAGTCCTTTGAGTAAAGATCAGATAATACTTCTTGCTCATGTCTGCTGCCAACACATGGCAATCATTTCCATTTAGACACCATAGCCATGTTAACCTTAAGAAATTGGAAGAGAATACACAGATTATCTTACTACATTGCTGCTTTACGATGTCCCATTTTTGGTTTTGTAGTTTTTTTTTTTTAAATCAAGAAAAAAAAAACTTTATTGAGAAAAATTCACACCATTACATGCAGACAACAAAAAAAAAAAAAAAACTGTCGGATGGCAACATCAAGCCACATACAGTACATAGTCCATGCCATGTCACAATCCCCCCCAAGGTTATCACATATAAGTACAGTTCGATGCACTTTAAAAAGAACATAACATATGCAAATGCAAGAAACTCCCCTCCCCTCCCCCATGGTTTTGTAGTTTAAATATGATGTTAACCTGCTTTTATTAAATATATTTTTAAATGAACAGTTGTGTCAGAAGTACTGTGTGCAGATTTTTTTTTCCTTTAAGGAACAATGCCATGTAATAGCGCTCAGGTAATGATCCATCTGCTGTAATCAGCATCACAGCATTGCCCCTTTAAAACTGAACACCATTCCCACAGTTAAGCTTCAAATATGATCTCCCTCTAGAGAAACACACTTGACATTTCCTGAACCTCTTAAGAACACCCTAAGGATTAATGTGACACTGCTTAGGAACAAGACAATTGTACGTCAGCCGAGTACACGAAATGTCTCCAAATATACAGAATCCTCTTCAACGTGTTTGAGCGCTACAGTGTGGAAAGTACTCTGATTTCTATAGACTGCTCTCTCTTTCTGCCTCTTTTGTTTTGTCGGCACATCACGGAAAATGATTTATAATACATTTTCTGGTCCTATAGCTCCGTCCTCTCTGGTTTTAAATCACATTACAAATTAAATCTCTAACCATTATCTTGATGACTCTATTTTAATCTCCAAAACATCTCTATTTGGAATGTTCAATGAAGCAATGCAACAAGCGGCCCTGATGCTGGCATATTCTCAGCGAGCTGTCTCATCCTGCAGAGAAAGTGCTTGACTTTACAGCCGACAAGCATGGCATCTCTGCCCTTATGGTCTGATGATTGCATAGAATAACTTCCATTTATTTGGGGAAGGACACAGGGCTAACTACAAGATTTGATTTCAAAGGAGGTAGAGGGTAAAATGAAAAACACTTCTACTTACCTTCCTAGCATTAAGTAAGTTAAGGTGCAGTCTGGTTCTTCAATTCCCCTCAAATGCCCCAGTAGACAAAGCCTGATTTACCTCAAACTATAAATATGAGCAGTGGACCTTAAATACGCAGGAGTTTCTTTTTGCTTTAACCACTTAAGCCCCGGAAGATTTTACCCCCTTCCTGACCAGGGCCTATTTTGCGATTCGGCACTGCATGACTTTAACGGACAATTGCGCTGTCGTGCGACACTGTACCCAAATGAAATTGACGTCCTTTTTTCCCACAAACAGAGCTTTCTTTTGGTGGTATTTGATCACCTGTGCGATTTTTTGATCATGCGCTATAAACAAAAAAAGAGCGACAATTTTGCAAAAATAACAATATTTTTCACATTTTCTTATATGAAATTCCCCCCAAAAAAATGTAAAAATCTAAAATTTTTAACATTTTAGGCCAATTTGTTTTCTGCTTCATATGTTTGGTAAAAAAAATCGCAAAAAGCGTATTTTGATTGGTTTGCACAAAAGTTATTGCGTTTACTAACTAAGGGAAAGATTTTTGTCATTTTTATTGGTTTTTTTTTAACGAGTAATGGCGGCGATCTGCATTTTTTTTTTTTTTGCGGAACTGCGACATTGCGGGGACAGATCGGACCCTTGACTGACATTTTTGACACTTTTGGGGTTACCAGTGACATTACTACAGTAATCAGTGCTATACATATGCACTATTACTGTAAAAATGACACTGGGAGGGAAGGGGTTAACTTTATTGGAGAGGGAGGGGTTAAGTGTGTCCCTAGGGGCGTGCTTCTTACTGTGATTGGATGTGGCTGTGTGTGTAACAGCACAGATCAACGGTCCTACATAGCAGGACCGAGTGATTTGTGCTTTTACACAGGGAAGAATAACAGGCGGCTTTGTTTACATTAGCCGCCTGCCTTTCTCCCTCTCCACCCGACGATCGCGAGTGACCGGTGGACATCGGGTCCGCCGGTCACACGCGCCGGCTTCTTCGGGTACGAGCGGGGGTGGGAGCCCGCCTCCGGCGGCGCGCGCTCGCCCCCTATTCGCTCCCAGGCTAGTGACGTACCGGTACGTCACTTTACCTGGGAGGGGCGGCGGTCGGCAAGTGGTTAATGCAGGAAAATGTATATAATCGCTATTCCTTGTCATTACAATATGTACTCTCCATGCTTAAAAACTGTATGTCCCATGTTGTAGTAGAGTGGTAATTCTGGACATTTTTAGGGTGATAGGTAAACTGCTGTGAAAAAAAAACAAAATAGAAAGCTGGGCAATGCATGGCAGACAAAAAAAAGTGTTTAAAATAATGTACAGAGGGCAACATTAAAAATACAAGCTGGAGCTGGGTTTACAAAATGTATTAGAAATCTATTAGAGGCTTATTAGAGATGTCTTAGAGGCGACATACACTAGCAGCACATATTTTTCTGTGAAATAAATTTTTTTGCATTTCTTTTACAATTCGCTTGGCAGCAGCACACCCATTATTAGGCCAAAATGTAAGAGAGAGAAATAGTATAGACTATGGTTTGGGATGATTTTTTGTTTGAAATTGGTAGGCTTTCCCAGTTTCTTCCCTCTCCAGATGTATTGGTAGTACATCTGGGGGGAACGACATAGGACAGGTTAGGACTCTTGATTTGGTTTTCCAAATCAGGAATGACCTTTTTCAGTTTAGCTTGTCATCCCCACATACGGTTGTGGTCTTTTCAGAGATAGTGCAGAGGCTGCGGTGGTTTTCCTCGCCTTCTCTGCGCCCCTTTGAGAAGATAAGAAAGAGGATAAATAGGGCTTTAGTTAAGTTATTAGGAAGAATTGGGGTGCTGACTTATAGACATACAGAGTTGGAGAATGGTTCGGATGGTTTGTATAGGTTTGATGGAGTGCATTTGTCCAATATAGGATTGGACATCTTTAATAAGGACTTGGGCTCATGTATTGAAATGGCCGCGGTGGTGGGTGGTGACAGAAGAGGTTAGTGCTTCCCTCTTCTGTCGGTTGGGAGTTTGTTTTGAAGAAAAATTGCTTTATTTATTGATGCAGCCTGAGCTCTAATGGCTGGGTTGTCTGGATTTTAATAAAAATTTTATTGATTATTTATTGAAGCTTAACCAGTAATAAACGGTCGCGGCCAATTTTTAAGCCAAGTCTTGAGTCCTTGTATTTTTTATAAATTAGAAGCATTTATATAAGTTTTTATTCTAGTTTTAAGGGTATATCAAAGATCCTGACTACTGTCCCATGAAAGAAAAAGGGGCATTTCATATGCCCCCCTTTTTCTCATGGGATAAGTGGCAGGTCAGAATATTTCCAGTCAGTTTTAGGCGGGAAGATAGCAGGTAGAATTTACCTCAGGGAACCTGCCTAGAGATATTGTAGTAAAGGGTGGAGTTTAGGCAGTCTGTCAGGTGATAGGTCAGTTAGTGAGGAAAGTGGGAAGGCACCTCAGGAATTTCTAGAACATTCCAATAGGTTATATAAGGAGCTGGCATTACCTGAGGGGCTCATTCACCTCACAGCACTCAACATTGGAGTTTCCCAACCCCCCTCCCCTTATGTCGCGGCTGTTTGTTATGTGGAACGTCACTCTTGCAACTATGCAAGGGTGGACAAGTTTGTTATTGAGTATGGGAGTTTGTTTTGAAGAAAAATTGCTTTATTTATTGATGCAGCCTGAGCTCTAATGGCTGGGTTGTCTGGATTTTAATAAAAATTTTATTGATTATTTATTGAAGCTTAACCAGTAATAAACGGCCGCGGCCAATTTTTAAGCCAAGTCTTGAGTCCTTGTATTTTTTATAAATTAGAAGCATTTATATGAGTTTTTATTCTAGTTTTAAGGGTATATCAAAGATCCTGACTACTGTCCCATACAGATAATATATTAGTGTAAAATTGGCCAACAGCAGAACAACTTTATTGAGCAAGCCTAAGCCCAAATATGCAAAACACAAATAAGCACAGGCTGGGCTGAATTTTTACTAAAATATTATATATTAGAGAAGGGTATTGGCCAGCAATGTGACGGTTATATATAGAGAAATAATGCCAAACTGATATATATTTAAAGCGGAGTTCTGCCCACCCACCAAAAAATGAAAAGTCAGCAGGTACAAATGCTGTAGCTGCTGACTTTTGATATTAGGACACTTACCTGTCCAGGGATCCCGCAATGTCAGCACCCTAGTCGAATTTCGGATCAGCTCTCGGGTGCTGCCGCCACCATTTGTGGTAAGGGTAAACCAGCAGTGAAGCCTTTTGGCTTCACAGCCAGTCCCCTACTGTGCATGCGTGCTGCGCTTTCTAACTGGCGGAGGAAAGAGGAGGGGGGGCAGAACGTCTGAGGGAAGTCTCGTGAAAGTGGGGACAGATACCTGTCGAAAACAGGTACCTGTTCTCTCCCCCCCACCTCCAACCTTCCACTTGGATTGAGGACTGCAGAGAATGTGAGTGACAGACTTTGTGGTGGTTCCGGTGCACACTGTTCCTTTTTTTTTTTTAATGATGCAGCAGTCTGATGCAAATAAGAGGAAACTCCAAGAACAGGTGATCAATAATGAATAAATGCTCTGATTAGAGCACCTTAAACTTAAAAAAATGCCTTATCAACATAAAACCAAAAAACTCACAAAAAATTAAAACCGCAAAATACCACCCCTGAACAATGCCCATAATAGTAATAGTAGTAATAACAAGCCAGCAAAGGGCTTGATTTCCAAGAGAGGTGACAAGCCTAATCTTACCCTATGCAGTCTGTAAGCTTTCCCTAGACTATCCTGCAGAAGCTTCCAGAGCACTGATGCTATGGCTGCTCTGCCTCTATAATGAGGGGACTGGCTTAACTAATATCCACCTTATGAACCCTTCTGAGCCTGAAGGCCATAGCTCAAAGGCTGTGCAAAATTCACCCTTGTGAATCTGCACATAAATTTGACAGAACAGCACACATCGAGCCCACAGGATTTACCCCAAATCCAAAGTAATTGTCATGAATTACTGTGTGTGCTGTTCATAGTGACTGGCATACTTTAGGCCATTTTTATCAAGGGCAGAATATCTACCTGGATGAAGCCTTCTTTGTCCAATTATTTAAACAGTGCAAACTGCCCATGAGATGCCTGGCAGTAACAAGCACTTCATGATTTGGTTCTCCACACACAAATGACCTTGTAGAAAGCACACAGCTTTTTAGACTTTGATAAATGAGTTTTGTAAAGTTGATCTGACAGATCCGTAGAGCTGGAGTACAGAGGTGTAGTTGGTGGTGTTAACTGTTTTCTACCTAAATTGTCTTCTCGTCAGATTGTTGCTTTGTACTTACAAACACCATACTGTACATTTCTAAATTTCAGTAAGGGGCATTTATAAATGATTTTACTCATTTGTGAGTTCTTATATTCTGAATATATCAACATGGAGTACAGTATATTTTCATGCTACCTTAGAGATGGCCCATTTAGGCTAACCATTTGGCACACGCAGCACCCTCTTCTTGCTACATTTCTGCCCAGGAAAAGTTCAGAAAAATCTCACTCTGCAAAGGCTTCTGCTAAAGTTGCGCTCACATTTGCTCTTGGGTTGTGATAAAATTGCCAATGAACATTCAGCTCTAAAGCCATAGAACAACCATGTGATCCTTCCTCAGACTGAATACAATGGGGTTGATTTACTAAAACTGAATGAGTGCAAAATCTGGTGCAGCTCTGCATAGAAACCACAAAATCAGCTTCCAGTTTTTTTTTGTTTTTTAGTCAAGGCTTAACTGAACAAGCTGAAGTTATAAGCTAATTGGCTACCATGCACAGCTGAACCAGATTTTGCACTCTCCAGTTTTAGTAAATAAACCCCTATGTTCTTGGAATTTACAATACCCTACAGGGCAGAAGCTGGTACAAAGGAAAAACATACCACTGGCATGCAGAGCCCTAGGTTCTGTACACCTAGGTAATATTAGCCTTTGGGATGGGTGCTGTTTGAGTTAACCACTTATTGTATTGCATTTCTTTCTCTAATGTAATATACTGTAAGCATATTTATAAGCATAATAGTAGATTCTTGGATACCCTAATAACCATAATTTATCCCCCTCTGACTTCCCCATATCATGCAGTCTATACCTCATCTTCCCATGGCTGCAGTTCAGGCATATGTTCTGTTGCAGTATTAAGGGTACTGATCCTAGAGATGGACATTCAGATGTTCAAACATTTTCTACATTTCAATATTTTCTTCACCGTAAGAGCTGGGAAAATGTGGAATAGACTTCCTCCAGAGGTGGTTCTGGCCAGCTCACTAGATTGCTTTAAAAAATGTCTGGATTCTTTCCTGGGTGTACTTAATATAAGTGGGTACTAAATTTTTTTTTGGTAAAGTTGATCCAGGGGATAACCGATTGCCTCTCGGGGGATCAGGAAGGAATTTTTTTCCCTGCTGTAGCAAATTGGATCATGCTTTGCTGGGGGTTTTACGCCTTCCTCTGGATCAACTGTGGGTATAGGATTGTGTATATGGGATTGTATGGTTGAGTTTTCAATACTGGTGTTTTTTTTGTTTTTTTTTGGTTGAACCAGATGGACTTGTGTCTTTTTTCAACCTGACTAACTATGTGACTATGTAATAAGCTTTCCTGTAAAATATACATTTGGAAGGTGCAAAGGTTATCTAAATGATAACACAATACTGAGCATACAGTAACTACTGTAACGTTCGTTCTTCCATGAGGCAAGATGTAAATCTTCGCTGAGATGGTGCCTTCTAAGAATGGTAGGAGGCACAATCTTCACTTTGAATCATGCCTCCTTTATTAACCTTCCTAGCGGTATTCCCGAGCGTGACTCGGGGTTAGATTTTAGAGCCAAAAGCGGTAACCCCGAGCCACACTCGGGGTAGCGCTAGGAAGATCGCTGGATCCTGGAAGAGGCTTTACTTACCTTTTCTCCGGGATCCAGCGAAGAATGCGGGCGGTAAGCGGCGGCGGAGCTTCCTCCCGATCGTCTGCGAGCCCCGGCTTCCGTCTCTGGCGACGTGACGTCCGCCTGGGGGTGGAATCGGCGGCAAATTCAAATGTAAAACACACAAAACACACTGATACCATTCAAAATAAAATAAAATCACATTACATTGCCCCCCAGTGCCCTTTCCTGCAGTTTTACTGTACTTTTTATGTAAATACTGTATATGTGTATATATATATATATATATATATATATATATATATATATATATATATATACAGTGATATATATGTGTGTATATATATATATACATATATATGTATATATATATATATATATATATACAGTGATATATATGTGTGTGTGTATATATATATATATATATATATATATATATATATATATATATATATATATATATATATATATATACATATATATGTATATATACATATATATATATATATATATATATATATATATATATACAGTGATATATATGTGTGTATATATATATATATATATACGGAATTCTTGTAAATGAGCAGCCCAAACCAACTGTATACATTATATATATATATATATATATATATATATATATATATATATATATATATATACGGAATTCTTGTGAATGAGCAGCCCAAACCAACTGTATACATTATATATATATATATATATATATATATATATATATATATATAATGTATATAATAAATGTATACAGTTGGTTTGGGCTGCTCATTCACAAGAATTACATGCAAAAGAATGGTACCGCTTTCAGCACCTAAAATCCAAAAGAATCATACCGCCAGGGAGGTTAATACAGATTCTTAAGCTTCAGTGGAGTTGACCTCTTTTATATAGCCTGGGCCAGGGATTTAGGAGGTTTGAATGTGACAAAGGAACTGATCTGAAAACACGCACATCTACAGTATTTTGCAGGAATTTGGAATTGAGTAATAAGGTTAGTTTTTACATTTTACAGTTTTTACACCTTGGTAGAAATGAAAGGTTTACATTAAGCACAGTTAGTCAGAAAAACCTTTTTGCCTCATTAATGGTTAAGAATTTTCAGTAAGGAGTGGCACCGCGGCCAACCTACAAAAGCAGCTGAAAAATAGTCAAAATTTCCTGCTTGGCAAGGTCCACATACACACCCATATACTAATGGGCTTCTGCAAAGAAAAGTAATAATGTGCAGTGCCAGTAAACCATAGCATCCAATCATTATTTTTTATTTTTTTAGAAGTTACTTTTAAATGGTTATGAGTTACTGCACTTTGCACATTGCTGTCTTTTTTTAAATTAGCTAGAACATATGATAATGTCACTGTGTTTTATATTATATTAATCCTGCATTACAAAATAAAAAGCAGAAGGCGCACAGCATAGCAGGATGCTACGTAATGCCACTTGTTAATCTGCTGTGATAAACAAAAAGCAGCAGGTTTTCGTTGGCTACGAAATACATTTCCATGCTGGGATTGCCTGGTCCCCTGTCCATGGTACTGAAAGCAACATTCCGCTTCTGAAAGAAAGGTCTCAATTTTCAACTTTTCTTCTGCAGAATTCACAAATACTATGCATTCGTAAAAATTTGCCTCAATATATTTCTGAGTGCGTTTACTGTTTTTGCTAAAGAGAGCAATTTATATTTAATTACAGTTTTTATCTTTTATCCTGCATAAAATACTCACCTAAAGTACTCGTGTTTAGATGTGTACAGCATGCAGACGGGTACAATTCTTCCAATGGCTAATGTGTTTATGCGCTCAGGCATTTACATGTGTTTACACGCATTTTTGCACTTACACGTATAACAAACTGCAGATCTGTTTGGTCCTGGCCGCAGCTGTGGCCTATTTTTTTGAAGATACAGCTATGTATATGGCTTTATTTAGATGCGTAAAAAACTTTAAACTGTATGCATCTAAACGCGGTGTTTTAGATGCCCATGTGAATGAGCCTTAAAACACTCATTAGATGTAAAACAATACAAAAATATACAAATTTAAAACTGTGGTAAGGCCCCGTTCACATTGCAGCGACGCTACTTCCCGTGGTGACCTCCGAGGTCGCGGCGCACTGCTCGCCCCGCGACCTCGGAGCGGCCGGCACGGACTTCATAACATTGAAGTCTATGCAGGTCGCTCCGGGTCACCCCAAAGAAGCTCCGGACCTTTTTTCTAAGTCGGAGCGACTTGTGTCGCTCCTATTAGAACGGGTCCGCAGCTTCTCTGGAAGGCGACCTGTCAGGCGACCAGGTCGCCTGACAGGTCGCCTCAGTGTGAACGGGGGCTAAACGAACACTTATTTATATGTGTATCATTGCTCAGTGTTCGTTTACCACTGTTTTAAATTTGTATATTTTTGTATTCATTTGTATAATAAAAATAGATTTTATAGATAACGTTTTTGTGCTCCGTTTGGCATTTTAAAAGGCCCATCTTTTTTGAAAGTTTTGTATCTCTGTTTATTCATTTGGGATGTGGTGCTTTGTTGGCACCCCTCCGCTCATTATCTTCATGACTAAAAAATTCTATAGTGGAAGTAATTTTATAGTCTGGTTGACTCTGGGAAATTTGCAGATACAGTAAAACCTTGGATTGCGAGTATAATTCCTTTCGGAAGCGTGCTTGTATTCCAAAGCACTCGTATCTCAAAGCGAATTTCCCCCATAAGAAATAATGGAAATTATAATGATTCATTCAACAACCATTTATTCATAAGTCCTTCAGTCTGTAGTCCATATAAAAGGATTATAGCAATGTGAATTCAAGGCAACTTCAAGGCAACTTCAGGGAATGCCTGAGTAATCTTTCTGTAATGTCAGATCCAAATCGCATCAATTAAGAGGATCTGACTTAAGGCTCATGCACACTGCAGCTCAAAAAAAAGCTGCTTTTACAGGCATTTGATCTTTTATTTCAGCTTGAAGAAGCGTGTGCTTTTTTGTGCTCTTATACAGGTTATTTTTTTAGCTTCTTTGAGCTCCTTTGAGCTTCTTTCAGCTTTTTTGAGCATAAGTGTTTTTTTTTTTTACAAACCCTGCTTAACCACTTGCCAACCATCCGCTGTAGTTTTACTGCGGCAGGTCAGCTCTGACCCGCGAAATGATGTATCTGTGCGAGACCCACTTGCCACAGGGGAAGCTATTGAGTGGGTCGGGCACCCGCGATTACTTCCCGTGGAGACAGAACGGCGGTCTGCCATAGCAAACATGGCAGACCGCTGTTCTGTCAGTTATGAACACAGGGATCCTGAGTTCCTCTTATTTATGATCACAGGTCTCTATGTTTATGCAGCAAGGCCACCCCCCCCCCCCACGGTTAGAAAGCACCCCCTAGGGACACATTTAACCCTTTGATCGCCCCTGGTGCTAACCCCTTTCATGCCAGTGCCATTAGTACAGTAACAGTGCATATTTTTGCACTGATTACTGTAGTAAGGTCACTGGTCCTGCTAAAAGTGTCAAAAATGTCAGTTAGGTGTCCGATCCGTCCACTGCAATGTCGCGGTCCCGGTAAAAATCACTGCTCGCCACCATTACTAGTAGAAAAAAAAATGACATAAATCTTTCCCCTAGTTTGTAGACACGATAACTTTTGTGCAAACCAATCAATATATACTTAATGGGAATTCTTTTTACCATAAATGTGTAGCAGAATACAAATTTTATTTGGGTACAGCGTCGCATGACCGCGCAATTGTCAGTTAAAGTAACGCAGTGCCAAATCGCAGAAAATGTCCTGGTCATTAGAGGGAAAATCCTTCCGGTCCAGAAGTGGTTAAAGTCTATGGGCACAAGTTGGATAGAAGTCACCCTGAAGTAGCACAGGAAACTCTTCTAGAGTCTGAGCGACTTCAGAAGTGCTAATTAAGACAGGTCTCATTTGAAAAAAATGTGATTTCTCTTCTTTTTTATACTCAGTTGTGATTTGATACTACTCGTATTGCAGGACATCGCTCGTTTATCAAGTTCAAATTTTGCTCGTCTTGTAAAAGACGAGCAGACCAAGTTACTTGTGATACAAAGTTTTACTGTATTTTTTAAGATAAACCAGTGCGACTACCGAGAGCTCCCCAATCACCATTCATTTCTTCATCTGGTCTTAGTTACATAATAGGTGAGGTTGAATAAAGACAATAGTCCATCCAGTTCAACCTGTGTAGGTGTGTGTGACTGTAATCATCTAACATAGCCCTTAATCTCCTGATCCTTGAGATGTAAGTCTAAGAGTCTTTTGAAAGTCACCATACTACCCGCAGAAACCACCTCTTGTGGTAGACAATTCCACAATCTTGTAGCCCTAACAGTAAAGAACCCTCCTCGTTGCCTGAGGTTAAAACGCTTCTCCTCTAATCGCATTGTATGTCCTCGAGTCCTCATGCAATTCCTTCGAATGAACAGCTTTTTTTCTAAGTTGAGATCCCCAATAAGATATTTATAAATTGCTATAATGTCCCCTCTCAGACGTCTCTTCTCCAGGGAAAATAAATCGAGCGATTGCACCCGCTCTTCATAATTAAGGTCCTCCAACCCCCTAATCAGTTTAGTTGCCCTTCTCTGGACTTTCTCCAGCTCCAACACATCCCTCCTGAGGACTGGCGACCAGAACTGGACAGAATACTCCAGATGCGGTCGGACCAGAGTTTTATAAAGTGGAAGGATTATAGTCTTATCTCTGGAATACATCCCTTTCTTTATGCATGCTAATATTCTGTTGGCTTTGGAAGCTGCCGCTTGACATTGCATGCTGTTGCCTAATCTATCATCAACCAAGACTCCCAGATCTTTCTCCATTTTTGATTCCCCAACGTGTATTCCTCCTAACGTGTATTGTGTTTTTATGTTTTTAGTCCCCAAGTGCAAAACCTTACACTTCTCCACATTAAACCTCATTTGCCATGTCGTTGCCCACTCCGTAATTTTGTCCAGGTCATTCTGTAGGATATCTGCTTCATGCTGTGCAGTTATTGCCCTGGCCAATTTTGTGTCATCTGCAAAAACTGATAACGAACTACTGATCCCGTCCTCAATGTTGTTTATGAATAAATTGAACAAGGTTGGTCCCAGGACTGAGCCCTGGGGGACCCCGCTTACTACCTCAGACTAGTCTGAGTATGCGCTGTTTATTACCACCCTTTGGACATGGCCTTTTAGCCAGTTCCGTATCCAAGAGCAAACCCTGCTGTCGATACCTTCTTCAGGGTTCATCCTTTTTGGCTATCCTAATTGGCTGGTCTGAGATGACATAACTCCTGTGCGTGTGTTTGGGAGTTAATTCATCCCCCCGCATATTGATATTGTACACTGAGCTGATCACGTTACAGGATAGGAATCTAAAGAAACTTGTTAGTAGTTCGGTAAGAAGCATTAACTGACTAAATCGGTTTTGCATTAAATGCCTTCCTTCTAGCAGTTTTTTCTCACTAAATTTCCACTTAGGTTTACACTTTTTAAAATGCTTGTGAATACCTACAGTGTTAGTACGTGTTCTTTAAGTGTTTTGGGTACACTTAGGAGGCTTTGTGAAGCATTGTCTGAGTGCATTGTTAAACTTTTTTTTTTCTTTTTTCAAAGGAAATGTGTTAAAAGCAAATGCTTCCAGAATGCCTTGTTAGCCTCTTAGGTATGTTTGAGGCATGCTGTATTTGACTTGAGTTGAGACATTCAGCAAGCCTTGCATGTTGCCAATGCCTGCTTTGCTAGCGAGATTAAAAACAAACTTAAACAACATGAGGGCCCTGTGATTTTTTACTTTTGTGTGTACTATACCATATGCTTTGATGCTACAGACCAGGCATTGCCAATGCAAAGTGTTTGGAAAGCTTAAATAAGAAGCCGCTAACGCCTGTTCTTTACGTATGTAGGATCAAGGATTTAACATTTAATTCCACTTTTTGTTACAAACACGATCCTGTAGAGTCATACAGCAAAATAAGCTTTGTATATTGTTTCCATTACCAAATTTGTGCTACCTTTTGATGTATCCTCTGTGAACTACTTGATGTGTTTTCAATGGTGTCATGGGGTTAGCCTAGTTTTTAGGCAATTGTCACATAGACTCAGCATTACGTTGCTTCCACAGATCTCGTAAAGCAAAATTGGAACATTTTTAACAAGTGCAGTATAAAATATAAGCTCCATTTTACAAATAATGGAACTAAATATGTATTAAACACCATCTTAAAAGTTGGATATTTTTCTAGCCTGACATAAAATATCAACTTAGAGCCGGTTCACACTGGGGCAACTTGTCAGGCGACTTGGTCGCCTGACAGGTCGCCGTGGGTCGCCTGCCATAGATTAGCACAGGACCCGTTCTAATAGGAGCGACACAAGTCGCTCCGACTTAGAAAAAGGGTCCTGTACTACTTTGGGGCGACCTGGAGCGACCTGCATTGACTTCAATGATATGAAGTCCGTGCATGTCGCTCCGAGTTCGCGGTGCGCGCTGTGAAACGCTACTTCACAGGTCGCCCCAGCAAGTCGGATCGCCTCAGTGTGAACCGGCTCTTATCCAGATAAAATGTTTTATATTTTTCTTTTACAAAAGCTTTTATTAATGCGTAGCAAAAATAGTACAATGGTATTACATGCTTTCACAGATAAACATGGAAATGCACAGGTAGCATTTAGACAAAAGAGTGAAACGAAGCACACATTGGATGGTCAAAAATTCTAGATATAGTGCGAAATATGTAAACATTGGTCACATCATAAAACAGGGAAGGCAGAAACTGTTAATGAAGGGGAGCACTGGACATAATGAAATCATCAAAGATAGACGTGCCCTATTCCCCCCCATCCAAAATTAGGGAATAGAAAAGGCCATGGGATGCTATCCACAAAGAATCAGTATGTGTAGTAAACAGTCCAGAGTAGAAAAGAAATAGAAGGGATAAAGGAAAAGTGGGGAGGAAAAAAAGAGGAAGGAGAGGACAGAAAAAAGGAAACAGCAAAGGTAACCCAGGGGTTAAGAGCACAGGGAGATCAGATATCCAGCACATGATGGTCAAAACGTGAAGTATGGGAATGTGGAATCCAAGGTGTCAAAACTGAGGAATTTATCGTGAGAGCCAGTCAATATGGCCGTCAGTTTTTCATTAACCATAGTATTGTTCATTAGTGATGTCGCGAACCTAAAATTCGCGGTTCGCGAACGGCGAACGCGAACATCGGCAAATGTTCGCGAACCGGCGAACCGGGCGAACCGCCATAGACTTCAATAGGCAGGCGAATTTTAAAACACACAGGGACTCTTTCTGGCCACAATAGTGATGGAAAAGTTGTTTCAAGGGGACTAACACCTGGACTGTGGCATGCCGGAGAGGGATCACGCAAAAAAAAGTTCTTAAAAATTATAATTTTTTGATAGAGAGCCAATTATTGGAAAAATTAAAAAAAAATAAAAATAAAAAATTTCTTTGGATTTAGCATCTGGGGGGTCTAAAAAGTGTACCTGTGAAGTTTCAGCTCTGTAGCATGTCCAGAACCCCTAAAAAACAGCATTTTTCTTATATTTTCAGGAATATGGCTTCTCTGCGGCTGGCTTTTTCTCTTGCAGGCATTTATCGGGCATTTTTTTAGGCAGGCATGTCATTTTTTGTATTTAGTGTCTGGGGGGTCACAAAAGTGTACCTGTCAAGTTTCAGATCTGTAGCATGTCCAGAACCCCTAAAAAACAGCATTTTTCTTATATTTTCAGGAATACGGCTTCTCTGCGGCTGTCTTTTTCTCTTGCAGGCATTTATCGGGCATTTTTTTAGGCAGGCATGTCATTTTTTGTATTTAGTGTCTGGGGGGTCACAAAAGTGTACCTGTCAAGTTTCAGCTCTGTAGCATGTCCAGAACCCCTAAAAAACAGCATTTTTCTTATATTTTCAGGAATACGGCTTCTCTGCGGCTGTCTTTTTCTCTTGCAGGCATTTATCGGGCATTTTTTTAGGCAGGCATGTCATTTTTTGTATTTAGTGTCTGGGGGGTCACAAAAGTGTACCTGTCAAGTTTCAGCTCTGTAGCATGTCCAGAACCCCTAAAAAACAGCATTTTTCTTATATTTTCAGGAATACGGCTTCTCTGCGGCTGTCTTTTTCTCTTGCAGGCATTTATCGGGCATTTTTTTAGGCAGGCATGTCATTTTTTGTATTTAGTGTCTGGGGGGTCTAAAAAGTGTACCTGTCAAGTTTCAGCTCTGTAGTATGTCCACAACCCAAAAAAAACAGCATTTTTCTTATGATTTTTAGTAGAAAACTAATGCAGTGTCTTTCCAGCTGTCTTTTTTTCTTTCTGGCAAGCTGAAATATGATATGCCAAGGCAAACATGCCTATCAGTTGAGCTATGACACAGACAACACTGCACACATGGGGAAATATGTAAAACAAAAAACAGGAAAAGGAAATTAGGTGACGGTAACAAAACATGATATTGTGATTGGCCAAATAAAAAGTCACCTCGCGATGAGGTCGCGCCAAAGTCGCGCTAAGTCGCGCCAAAGTCGCACTGGAAGCGACGCTACTTTAGTGGTAGCGGCAGTGTAAACCAGCACTAAAACATCCAGTGTGTGAATACGATCAGGTATGATGTTTTATCGGTCAAGTAGTGTAAGGGTTACGCCCGTTGCCCGCTTCACAGTGACAGACCAAACTCTGACAGACCAAACTCCCCGTTTAACAGTCAGTCAGTCCATTTGCACAACCGCAAACTCCCAATTTGCACAAGGTTGGATACCAAGCTAGCCATGTCCCGTTCCTTGTCCTCACTGACATCATTGAAGGTCTCTTCCTCCACCCAGCCACATACAACACCAAGGGTCCCCGAAAGGTGAGAACAAGCCCCCTGGGACGCCTGCTGTGGCTGGTATTCCACCTCCTCAAAGCCACCTTCCTCCTCTGACTTCTCTTCTTCAGACTCCTCTCTCTGCGTTGCCACAGGTCCAGCAATTGACAACGACAAGGCTGCTTCTGGTGGTGATGAGGACCACAACTCTTCCTCTTCATGCTCATCTACAGCCTGATCCAGTACTCTTCGCAGGGCACGCTCCAGAAAAAACGCATATGGGATGAGGTCGATGATGTTGCCTTGGGTTCGACTGACCACCAGGGTTGTCATCTCCGCAAAAGGACGCATGAGCCTACAGCCATTGTTCATGAGCATTCAGTAACGCGGCCAAAAAATACCCAGCTCCGCAGAAAGAATGAAAGAAAATGAATGTTTTTTTTTATGAAAAATTATCCTGCGGATCGCTTTTGGTCTGTACACAATGAAGCAACGACCTTATCATCTGGGGTGTGCCAACACAATCCTAGAGGTGATCGCTTCATTGTGATACGCAAGCCCCTTCACCACGACAAGGTAACGATCACGAAGGGGAATTGACACATGTATGTGCCTTTTTTTTTGTTTTTTGTTTTTTTGCAGCCACAGTGTAGCACCAGAGGCCAGAAAAATTAGGCATGTACACATGCATGAAAAAGTAGGTATTGTTGCAGCCGCTGCTGTAGCAGCGGCCTGAAAAATTGAGGTTTTAAGGCAGAAAGTGCACTAAAACATTGCTGCTTGAACCGTAGTTGGTGGCGGAGACGTCACGTAAGTCATCCGGCATGCAGAGAATGATTATATACAGCAGCGTGTGGACCATTTTTAGGCCAAGGCATCTCAGTCATCACCAGGCCTTTTTTAGTCAAATGCATCCCCCACTGTCAGTCCCTTCGGGATCCATGCCTCATTCATCTTAATAAACGTGAGGTAATCAAGACTTTTTTGACCTAGGCGACTTCTCTTCTCAGTGACAATACCTCCTGCTGCGCTGAAGGTCCTTTCTGACAGCACACTTGAAGCGGGGCAGGCCAGAAGTTCAATGGCAAACTGGGATAGCTCAGGCCACAGGTCAAGCCTGCACACCCAGTAGTCAAGGGGTTCATCGCTCCTCAGAGTGTCGATATCTGCAGTTAAGGCAAGGTAGTCTGCTACCTGTCGGTCGAGTCGTTCTCTGAGGGTGGACCCCGAAGGGCTGTGGCGATGCATAGGACTAAAAAAGCTCCGCATGTCCTCCATCAACAAGACGTCTGTAAAGCGTCCTGTCCTTGCCGGCGTGGTTGTGGTGGTAGGAGGAGGATTACTTTCACCTCTTCCCCTGTTGGATTCCCGTTGTGCTGTGACATCACCCTTATACGCTGTGTAGAGCATAGTTTTTAACTTATTTTGTAGCTGCTGCATCCTTTGCGACTGCCGGTAATTGGGTAACATGTCACAGACTTTCTGCTTATACCGGGGGTCTAGTAGCGTGGCCACCCAGTACAGGTCGTTCTCCTTCAGCCTTTTTATACGAGGGTCTCTCAACAGGCATGACAGCATGAAAGACCCCATTTGGACAAGGTTGGATGCCGAGCTACTCATGTCCAATTCCTCGTCCTCACTGATGTCATTGAAGGTGTGTTCTTCCCCCCAGCCACGTACAACACCACGGGTACCAGATAGGTGACAACGAGCACCCTGGGATGCCTGCTGTGGTTGATGTTCCTCCTCCTCAAAGCCACATTCCTCCTCTGACTCCTCTTCCTCACACTCCTCTTCCAGTGTTGCCGCAGGTCCAGCAATCGATGGTAAGGCTGTTTCTGGTGGTGGTGATGGTGACCACAACTCTTCCTCTTCCTCTTCACGCTCATCTACGGCCTGATCCAGCACTCTTCGCAGGGCACGCTCCAGGAAAAAAACATATGGGATGATGTCGCTGATGGTGCCTTCAGTGCGACTCACTAGGTTTGTCACCTCCTCAAAAGGACGCATGAGCCTACAGGCATTGCGCATGAGCGTCCAGTAGCGTGGCAAAAAAATACCCAGCTCCGCAGAGGCTGTCCTAGCACCCCGGTCATACAAATACTCGTTGACCGCTTTTTCTTGTTGGAGCAGGCGGTCGAACATTAGCAGTGTTGAATTCCAACGTGTCGGGCTGTCGCAAATCAAG